>NW_027103851.1:1803068-2403068 GCF_902728285.1 Clytia hemisphaerica | reverse complement strand
CCTGTTGAATAATTATGTAGTCCAGCAGAAAAACAATGATAAAACCATACATAATTATTACAATATGCATAATACAGTAATTATGCATGGCTCTATCATTGTTTTTATGGCTGGAGTACATAATTATTCAACAGGACGTCCTCTTTGAAAAAAGGTCTATTGATAATGCTCCTCCAAAAAGGCAAACCATTCAATAACGCCCCTTCTTTAAATAAAACGGTAACTTTGTTTTTTTTTAACATTTTTTTTTGTTCAGCCTTTCAGAGGGTTTTAGAATGCTTCAGCCGGAATTTACAGTATGCTTATAAAAAAATGAGTGTAGTTGCTTTTTGTAGGCACTATGCTACCAAGGGATTGGATTCAATTCAAAAGTACATCCCAATTGAGATCAGCGAAATATGTTGCTTTTAATTTCGCAAAAATGGCGAAAATTCGAGAAATGGAGAAATTTAATCTCGCGAAAATGGCGAAAGTTAATCCATAAAGTACCACTCCCTAAAATCTGATAAATAATCGATCACGAATCGATAGTTGATCGATTAACTATTTGATCGATGATTAATCAATTTTTGATCGATATGTAATCGATCAAAAGCTGTGATCGATAGCCGATCGATTTACACCGGGCGCAATAAGTCCGGTGTCAGTCCAGTGTTGCATACAGGGAATTTTGGACGCCGGACATTTACGAAACAAAAAATTAAAAAACACCGGACGCACCGGACTGGTCATGTCCGGTGTTTTGATTGTCCGGTGGAAAAAAATTACCTTCTCCGACACCGGACATCCGACTTCCTTAAGTCCGGTTTAGAGATTGTCTGGTGGTAAAAAAATTCTCATTTTACACCGGACTTTTGGGTGTCCGGTGTTCGTTAAGTCCGGTGCGTCGGCAGGGTCCTATTACCTATCGATTCTATCGGTTAATCGATATCTAATCCATCGATTACTTATCGTTTATTTATCGATTACTCAAAATTATCGATTATATCGATTAACTACGCCTGGTTTCTTGCATCTTCCCTTGGCGACCAGAGGTGCTTCTTTTGCCTGCTTTTCAGTTATTCGTTTTTTCTCCAAATAAACAAACCAGTTTTTGCCTGCGTTTCCTTAGGGGAAGTTGGTTTTTTGAGCTTTTCTAAACTATATAAGTTCAATTGATCAAAAATCCCCTTAAATTCTAGTATGTTCTTTCTATAACTACTATGTACATGATATACCACCCCTGGAAATGTTTTGCCAAAAAAAGATCTCTATCAAAAGTTAGAAGCTGAAAACCCACTTTCCCTAACCCCTTTCAGACTAAAACGCGTTTGTTTACCTCCCAAACAATTTTGTATACAACGGTGGTGGAGCGCACATTTTTTCCAGAAAGTTTAAATACCGTTGTTAGGCGTTAACTGCTTTATAAACTTGGGACGATTGGCAGTGAGGCTGGAACTTTAATTTTTGAGGACAACCCCAATATCGCAACCTCTTTACCTTAAAGGATGATCGAAATTAGAGTTTTTCAGCGTTCCGAAAAAAACGCAAAGCAGAAATCTTTTCATCTTCACAGGATCAATTGTCAACAACAAAATACATCTTTTGATCTTTGGGTTTGTTTCTGACGTTGTTCCTTCAAAGAATATCAATCACTTTCCTTTTCCCCTTGAGTGCGCGAGAAAAAAATGATTAGCTCGCATTCTCGCGCGGGCGAATAAAGATGAGGCAGCAATCTTGCACTGAGGGTGCTACTTAGTTTCCACCCTATTTTGCACCCACGATAGAATGGTCCAAATACGGGGGTATTCCAAATGATAAACGATGTCGTTCTCTAAGTGTTTATTTTCTGATAGATACAAATAGTATATTGAATATTATCAACTTATTTATTTGAATAATTTTCAGCCCAAATTTAGATATTTGGTTAAATAAAAAACAAATGACAGCAGTTCTGTTTTTCCTCAAACCCCCTGAAACCCCCGGGAAAAGTTTTTTTGCAGACTTAGCTATTTTACAAATTTCGGAAAATAACTCCCGTAGGAATTCCGATTCATAACCTGATTGGTTCATTTTGGAACAGCTTCAAGAAATTCATAATGGCAGATAATTTTAAAAGCTTCTCTGTACTCTGAGTAAATGTGTGTAATTCATTGATGTTGATGGCTTGTTGATTCTTTAAAGAAAAAAGATAACAGGTATAGCTTTTTCTAATCCTGGAATATCGAGGTTCCAGCTGCACTGATTGGTCGAAACATGGGACTGTTTGATATCTGGCCTGTATTTTCACTTATTGTTAAATCTCTTTGACAACAGATTTGTTTTGATAACTCTTCCAAGTTTATCAATCATACTTTCTGTCATAAAATGTCACGATAACTTTCTCTGATAGTGCGCCCTTTTTAACTTTTTGGACCTACCTTTGGAGGTCCTATAAATTAACCCGTGTTCGTTCGTTCGTTCGTTCGTTCGTTCGTTCGTTACTAGCTTTTCCCGGGATTGGCTCATTAGTTTTTCCTAATTTTTGGCACAAAGATGCAAAATGGTAATGCCCAAAATGTGACGGAGCCCGATTTTCGAAAAAAATTCATTTCCGGCCGAAAATGCCGGAAATCGTCGCATCAAAATAAGAAAGCCTTAAGTCCATTTTTGTAGTTTTGAGAAAATCAAGTTTAAAGGTTTGAAATGGCTGCCATTTTTGACCATGTTGGGCTAGCTAGCTGCTTTTTTGATATGAATATAAATGAAGAAAGATCTTTCAAGTTCTAAAGTATCAACATTGTCACTTATACCATTGCGGAGATATGAATGCTTCTTCGTAGCATGTTTTCCAAAATGGACTTAAGACTTTCTTGCTTTAAACTTTCTTAACTTTTTTGAACTCTTTAACTAAAACCTTAATCTAAAACGTCCTAAAGTCCAACTAAAATGACAATGGACTTAAGACTTTCTTAACTTGAAAAAATTTCAAAAATAAAAATTCTTATTTTTCAAAAAACTTAAAATTAGGCCACTTTAGGTTGGTTTTTGATGGATTTAAGCCAAAAATTCGATAAAAAATGGGGTGTAAAGCATCGGTATGGTCATAACTCAATTTTTGAAAAAATGGACTTTACTTAAGGCTTTCTTATTTTGATGCGACGAAATATGCCGGAAAAACCGGTTTTTTGGCATTTTCTCGAGATTTCATCATTAGTTTTTTCTGATATTTTGCAAAAAGATGCGTATTTGCAATGCCTAAAACATGGATTAGTCCGATTTTTGAGAAAAATTCTATTCCGGCTGAAAATGCCGGAAATATCCCGGAAATCGCCGTTTTTGCAGATTTTCATTGGACTTTTTCCTTATATTTCGTTGTTTTTTCACACAAAAACATTATTTGTAGCAATGCCCACCATCAAGCATGGTTTAATTGTCAATAAAAGTGATTTTTGAAGCCAGAGCTATTTAAGAATCGCCGGAACAAACTATTTTTGCCGGAAAGATAGTATTTCTTGAATTTCTCGAGCTGTACTTTATATTATTTTATGAAATTTTGCACACTGATGTAATATGACAATACCTAAAATGTGACGGAGCCCGATTTTCGAAACACATTTCTTTTTGGCCGAAAATGCCGGAAATATTCCGGAAAAACTAGAAATTAGAGTTTTTCAGCGTTCCGAAAAAAACGCAAAGCAGAAATCTTTTCATCTTCACAGGATCAATTGTCAACAACAAAATACATCTTTTGATCTTTTGGTTTGTTTCTGACGTTGCTCCTTCAAAGAATATCAATCACTTTCCTTTTCCCCTTGAGTGCGCGAGAAAAAAATGATTAGCTCGCATTCTCGCGCGGGCGAATAAAGATGAGGCAGCAATCTTGCACTGAGGGTGCTACTTAGTTTCCACCCTATTTTGCACCCACGATAGAATGGTCCAAATACGGGGGTATTCCAAATGATAAACGATGTCGTTCTCTAAGTGTTTATTTTCTGATAGATACAAATAGTATATTGAATATTATCAACTTATTTATTTGAATAATTTTCAGCCCAAATTTAGATATCTGGTTAAATAAAAAACAAATGACAGCAGTTCTGTTTTTCCTCAAACCCCCGGGAAAAGTTTTTTTGCAGACTTAGCTATTTTACAAATTTCGGAAAATAACTCCCGTAGGAATTCCGATTCATAACCTGATTGGTTCATTTTGGAACAGCTTCAAGAAATTCATAATGGCAGATAATTTTAAAAGCTTCTCTGTACTCTGAGTAAATGTGTGTAATTTATTGATGTTGATGGCTTGTTGATTCTTTAAAGAAAAAAGATAACAGGTATAGCTTTTTCTAATCCTGGAATATCGAGGTTCCAGCTACACTGATTGGTCGAAACATGGGACTGTTTGATATCTGGCCTGTATTTTCACTTATTGTTAAATCTCTTTGACAACAGATTTGTTTTGATAACTCTTCCAAGTTTATCAATCATACTTTCTGTCATAAAATGTCACGATAACTTTCTCTGATAGTGCGCCCTTTTTAACTTTTTGGACCTACCTTTGGAGGTCCTATAAATTAACCCGTGTTTGTTCGTTCGTTCGTTCGTTCGTTACTAGCTTTTCTCGGGATTGGCTCATTAGTTTTTCCTAATTTTTGGCACAAAGATGCAAAATGGTAATGCCCAAAATGTGACGGAGCCTGATTTTCGAAAAAAATTCATTTCCGGCCGAAAATGCCGGAAATATGCCGGAAAAACCGGTTTTTTGGCATTTTCTCGAGATTTCATCATTAGTTTTTTCTGATTTTTTGCACAAAGATGCGTATTAGCAATGCCTAAAACATGGATTAGTCCGATTTTTTGAGAAAAATTCTATTCCGGCTGAAAATGCCGGAAATATCCCGGAAATCGCCGTTTTTGCAGATTTTCATTGGACTTTTTCCTTATATTTCGTTGTTTTTTCACACAAAAACATTATTTGTAGCAATGCCCACCATCAAGCATGGTTTAATTGTCAATAAAAGTGATTTTTGAAGCCGGAGCTATTTAAAAATCGCCGGAACAAACTATTTTTGCCGGAAAGATAGTATTTCTTGAATTTCTCGAGCTGTACTTTATATTTTTTTATGAAATTTTGCACACTGATGTAATATGACAATACCTAAAATGTGACGGAGCCCGATTTTCGAAACACATTTCTTTCCGGCCGAAAATGTCGGAAATATTCCGGAAAAACCGGTTTTTTGGCATTTTCTCGAGATTTCATCATTAGTTTTTTCTGATTTTTTGCAGAAAGATGCGTATTCGCTATGCTCAAAACATGGCTGAGTTCGATTTTTGAGAATTTATTTTTGTCGGTTGAAAATGCCGGAAATCGCTGTTTTTTCAGATTTTCATTAGATGTTTTCCTTGTATTTCTATGTTTTTCACACAAAAACATTATTGATAACAATGCTCACCATCAAGCATGATTCAATTGTCAATAAAACTGATTTTTGCGACCAGAACTTTCTATTTATTTTTCCCTTACAACCCTTCCCTCTCCCCCCATCAACAATCAATGATAAATTTATTGCGTTATGCATTTTCGCTAAACGCTATATTTTTTGACTGATTTTTTTCTCCTCGCATTGCTATCCAACTTTCATCATCAGGTAGGTCCATTCAGCATCTAGCTTGTTTGTTATCATTCAAAATAACCGGACGCCAATTGGAGAATTAAAGAACGCCCTTCGACTAACCGCCTATCGCCTGATGGGATTAGCAAATAAAGAGTGTGTAACTTGCCGAGCGAGTGACGTCAAACACTCCATTGTTTTGCCACTAATTTAGTCTTCTTCGTTCCAGACATTCGCGCGTGTTCCACTACAGATTTTTTTCTAACTTGAGACTATCTGACAAAACATGGGACGGCAATTTCGGCAACCATTTCACTGAACCTCCAAAGTCATTGGATTTGAGTTAATGCAAGGTGTATTAAAAAATACACGTTTTCTCTTTTGCACTGAGTAGGCTTTTAAATGGAAATATGAAAAAAAAACGTACTGGAACACACGCGAGTGTCTGTACACTCTAAGAGGAACAAAGAAGTATGATTGATACACTTGGTGGAATTATCAAAACAAATTTGTTGTCAAAGAGATTTAACAGTAAGTGAAAATACAGACCAGATATCAACCAGTCCCATGTTTCAACCAATCGTCCCAAGTTAGAGCAGTTGACGGTAGTCAATCACTCCACAACAGTTACCTAGAGACAAGATAATTTATCACGTTTTATTGGCTGAGGGAAAGTAATGTATGTGGAGTAATTTGTAATTCAATAGGCCATTGCATTCTCCAAAACAACTATTACGGGAGAGGTGTATTTGGGTGCGAGAATATGGTCTTTTGAATATCGTCTTTTGAATATCGTAAGTTGGTCTAGTGTCGACATCTGTGTTCTAATTTCAGCATCCTTCCTTAGAGATAGGAATAATCAGGAAGGTTGGATTCACTGATAGACAAAATATTTTTTCCTCTCCATAGTGTCCTCCCCCCCTGGATTCAGGGGGGGAATGGGTTTTGAGGTCAAAAGGACGTATAGGGGGGAAAGAATTTTTTTTGAAGCCAGGGGGGGGAACGAGGAGGGAATGGAAAATTTTCATTCTAGGCATGGGGGGGGGGAACTCACCAAAATCAATTCAAAATTGAAAAACATCTGGTTTTATGAGATGATATAGCATAATGCTTAGTTTTATTAATATTATGGTTTAAAAACAACCATCCTTTCCATATATTCTTGAATTAGAACTACCTTAGGGAAAACAATAAGCGTTAAGTTCATCAAATTACAGCTTTTTAATTTTATGCTTGAGGGGGGGGGACAGAAAAATTTTTGGAGGCAGGGTGGGGAAAAATGAGGGGGGGGGAATGGAAAATTTTCATTCTAGGCATGGGGGGGGAAGAGACCCTGAAGGACACTATGCTCTCTGAGCGTTATAAAGCAAAAAAAATTACCTTCAATTAAAGAGATTCTGACTTTCCTATTATTCTTATCTCCGAAGAAGAAGGGTGTGGAAATTAGAAGAGGGATGTTGCTATTAGACCAAATTACGAGAACTTGACTCCAACATAAAGCTGTCAAACAAAGAGAACCTGAGGCATAAACATTGGGCCGTTTGTTATGGATTTCAAAATAGCCGAAGCAATCAAAAACAAACATAGCAAAGTAGCATTTGGCATGAAATGAACTTCTCTAAAATATTAATTTTTCTGGTGAAAATTTCTTTGCCATGAAAGAATGTCAACAAATTATAGTACCCTTGCAAGCTGGCCGCAAATGACCAAAAAGTGTTTTTTTCTGACGTCGGTTTAGTCTCACCGCTTCAATACAACGACTTCAATAAAGTTTGGAGCGGGTCACAAATGACGTTATCACCCTATAACCAGGGCGGTTAATGATATTTCAGCCCTCTGAAGCGCGACGCCTTAGTTTTCTCAGTGCCCATTTGATGTTTTTCGTGGTAAGTCTGAGTTTGGAAGGCTCCCCTAACAAAAGAGCTGTTACCTATGAATACGTTGTTAATTTATCATCTTTGTACTGGCTGGTAATCAATTGAACGCAATCAAATCGTAATCGAACATTACCCAGGATTTGCTGCTCGATATATTCAATTCCATTTGATTTTATTCAATTATGCTTGATTACGTTCAATTGATTTAATTGCATTCGTTTGCATTAATGGCTCTTTTGATGTATTGGGTGGAAAATTTTAAAAATTCTCAGGAGACTCTCCAGTAGTTCATAAGATGGCTACCTGAAAATAATAAGTATGAATAAGTTATAGTTTTCTGAAAATTTTAATATCTTTTGGGCCTCAAAAATTTATATCTCTTGTAGATCTTTTTAGTGTCAGAATGACGCTAAGCATGGGAAAAATCGATATGTGAGAGTGGCAGCTAAAATCAAGAATACATGAGAAAAATGTATTGAGGAAGCATGGAAGATAGAACTCTCTGAGATTGTTCTTGTAAAAGTTTTTTTCAAATTAGATAAGATTGTAAAAATCTGTATCACCATGAATTTTTATCTTTTTTCAGGGCTATTTGTGCTTGTTTTTTCCTGCCCCGTGCAAAATGAATTTTTGTAAAAACCTGTTTTATTCAAGTCTTGCCATTTCCTTTTTCGTCTCTGAGTGATTAGTTATTGTGAACAAAATAAGCAGGCTAGCACTAAAGCTTTAAAACAGCATCTAATTCATGAAAACCAGAATATGATTCTTCAATGGGAATCAAAACTATCAAGTGCACTTACAAACACCAATTTGTCTGATCCAACAAAATTAATAACGACACTGTCATCATTGACAATCAAACAAAGGATCTTCTGTCAAGAGCCTTGAAAACATTCCAGGGGGGTACCAAGTCAGTCTACTGGACCATAGGGTACTAACTTGATTTTGGCCAAAAAATTAGACCACCACCCTTTTTAGTACACTGTACTAACTTTCTTCCACAACTGGATTTTTAATACCACCCTTTTAGTACACTGTATTGACTTTTCTCCATGATTTTTTATACCACTCTTTTAGTACACTGTAACACCACCACTGTACTAACTTTCTTCCACGGCCGGGGCCTTGACACCACCCTTTTAGTCATAGTTTCTAGAGGGGTCAAGACCCCCCCTTAGGTAAGAGGACCCCCCCTTAAGAGCCATTTTTTTTAAGAGTCTTCAGGGTGTGATACCTCATCCTCTTGGATTTTGATGAAATTTTGACCAAATGATCCATCACACAAGAAAATAAGACCCTGAAAATTTCACCTTGATATCTCAAGTAGTTTTGAAGATACAGCGTCTCAAAGATAGGCTACTAAGCGGAAATTGACCCCTAAAAATCATGAACTCTGGTGGGGAGCAGATTTTGAAAGCCAATGAATTTTTATTCAAGTACATTAGAAAGCTGATTTACAGTGGATTTCAAGAACTTTTTGTAGGGAATCAGAAAAAATCAAATTGAGTCTCCAAAATTTTCCCCAAAAATCTCTAGCACCTCCTGTAGAGGGCTTCAAACTTTGTGTAATCTGGGTTTGGAAGCACTTTTAGCTGTCTGCTGATGGTCCTTGAGACTTTTTTGAAGCAAACTTTTGACCTGGAGTGGTTTACTGGTGGGTTTTGGCCACAAAAATAACATTTTCAGGATTTCTATTTTTGCGTAACCATCAAAAATGGCCGAAAAAATTGCTATTTTGGCTGATCTGGAGCAAAATTCAAGATGGCGTATCTTTTTTAACCCCCTACAAATTTTTTTGAAACTTTCAGTAATGCTTCCTTAGTAGGTCTAGTTTATAACCTCAAAAAATCTCAGTGGGGCCTTGAAGTCTCTTAAAGATATGATCAATTGAAAATTTGCTTAACTTCGTTGTTTTTTCCCTCCTAAAATGCTAAATCAGGCCCACTTAAGGGCTCTAAAGGTAAATTTTTGTCAAAATATTGGTTGATCTTCTCTAGCCAACTAATCATTGGCATTAAGGGAACAACTGTAAAAAAATTCAGGTCATTTCCATTAACAGATGACATTTTATGACTGTTTCTTTATTTTTAAGTTTAGAATATGTAAAAAAATGGGACTGACATCTGGCCTTTCCTACCATTCCAGGGCCTATATTTTCAGGAAAAGCCTCAACCTTTCACAGTTTGGTAAATATTACTCCTAAATATAAGCAGGTTACTTCAACTAAATGGGTTTAACAGTACTTAATTCCTATTCAAAAACTTTTTAGACTCATTCAGAAATCCTACTTTGACAATAATTTGCGCTTTACCGCAAAATTTCTAAGTCCAAGTGTCGTGATTAACTTTAGACTGTCCAATATTTCTTGTCCAGAAGATTTAAACATCATTGTTTGCAGTATCTCATAAAATATCACCCTAGTAATGTTGCTTAGTTATTTAAGAATCAACAAGTAAGGCTGTCAGTGTACACAAATATAGAGATATTGGACAGTCTAAAGTTAATCACGACACTTGGACTTAAAAATTTTGCGGTAAAGCGCAAATTATTGTCAAAGTAGGATTTCTGAATGAGTCTAAAAAGTTTTTGAATAGGAATTAAGTACTGTTAAACCCATTTAGTTGAAGTAACCTGCTTATATTTAAGAATAATATTCACCAAACTGTGAAAGGTTGAGGCTTTTCCTGAAAATATAGGCCCTGGAATGGTAGGAAAGGCCAGATGTCAGTCTCATTTTTTTACATATTCTATACTTAAAAATAAAGAAACAGTCATAAAATGTCATCTGTTAATGGAAATGACCTGAATTTTTTTACAGTTGTTCCCTTAATGCCAATGATTAGTTGGCTAGAGAAGATCAACCAATATTTTGACAAGAATTTACCTTTAGAGCCCTTAAGTGGGCCTGATTTAGCATTTTAGGAGGGAAAAAACAACGAAGTTAAGCAAATTTTCAATCGATCATATCTTTAAGAGACTTCAAGGCCCCACTGAGATTTTTTGAGGTTATAAACTAGACCTACTAAGGAAGCATTACTGAAAGTTTCAAAAAAATTTGTAGGGGGTTCAAAAGATACGCCATCTTGAATTTTGCTCCAGATCTGCCAAAATAGCAATTTTTTCGGCCATTTTTGACGGTTACGCAAAAATAGAAATCCTGAAAATATTATTTTTGTGGCCAAAACCCACCAGTAAACCACTCCAGGTCAAAAGTTTGCTTCAAAAAAGTCTCCAAGGACCATCAGCAGACAGCTAAAAGTGCTTCTAAACCCAGATTACACAAAGTTTGAAGCCCTCTACAGGAGATACTAAAGATTTTCGGGGAAAATTTTGGAGACTCAATTTGATTTTTTCTGATTCCCTACAAAAAGTTCTTGAAATCCTCTGTAAATCAGCTTTCTAATGTACTTGAATAAAAATTCATTGGCTTTCAAAATCTGCTCCCCACCAGAGTTCATGATTTTTAGGGGTCAATTTTCGCTTAGTAGCCTATCTTTGAGACGCTGTATCTTCAAAACTACTTGAGATATCAAGGTGAAATTTTCATAGTCTTATTTTCTTGTGTGATGGATCATTTGGTCAAAATTTCATCAAAATCTAAGAGGGTGAGGTATCACACTTTCTTTATTCTGAAGATTTTTAAAAAAAATGGCTCTTAAGTGCTAAGCCCCCTTAGGAAATTCCATTAAAATTTCACACCCCCCCCCCTTAGAAAATTGCAAACTTTATTGGAAAAGAAAAACATTGAAATTTCGCATAATTCAAAGAAGATTCCCCTTATCTAAGAAGACCCCCCTTAGGTAAGAAGACCCTCCCTTAACGGGCAACCCCCCTTAGGAAAGTCATACTTTTAACACCCCTCCTTGCTTTTGGTTCATCAAAACCCAAGACCCCCCCCTCTAAATATTGGGGGGTAGAATAAACTATGTTAGTACACTGTACTGACTTTTCTCCATGACCGGATTTTTTATACCACCCTTTTAGTACACTGTACTAGCTGTTTTTTAGATCAGATAAGTTTAGAAACCACCCCTTATAGTGCACTGTTCTAATTTCTTCTTAGCCAGATAAGTTTAATTGCGACCATATACAAAAGTTTTGAAGCATTTTGCTAAGAAAAGCACCAAATTATACAATAGGAAATATTTGAATATCAAAATATTTGAATCCTTGTAGTACAAGCACTGAAACAATGAAACAAACAAAGTCATTCGAATACAGTGAAATTAGCTGAAATTAGCACTCAAAACCAACTTTGAGTTATTTCCCATCCTATGACTTGATTTCTGGTCGTCTGGCAAGCTGTAGCAGTTTTTTCTTTTGAAAAAGAAAAATAAGAGTATGTAGATAGTGCATTAAAGAAAATGTAAACAAGATTTGACCTAAGGTTGGTCTCCACTTGTGCACGCTGCGACTCTGAAACAAATCCAATCAAATAAACAAGAAACATTGGGAGAAAATCAGTGTACTAATTTGTATAGCTTAACCAGCCTTAACTTGAAGGTCTTGGACCAGCTTGGACTTGGCAAATTAGGGCAAATATACATGGGAATTCTCCGGGTTTGTGTGTTTTTTCACTGAAATTAGAACAATGTACTAACTTCTCAGTGTGTGTATCAATTCAGAACACCACCCTTTTTAGTACAGTGTACTAACTTTTTCAATGTATTTTTCTCAAAGGACCGCCCTTTTAGTACACTGCACTAACTCAATTTAACCTAAAAAATACATCACTCCACCGGCTTTGGACCAGTACATTGACTCGGTACCCCCCCCCTGAACATTCGAACAACTTTCATCGAAATGATCTGCTGCAGCTAAGTTCTACCATTTTAGTGTGGTTTGAGGAATGAGCCGAGAACTTTCGCAGATCGCCCGTAAGCTCATGTTTGGGTGAAAAACTTTAATCTGTCAATCATTTTCTCAAGCGAAGAGTACGCAAAGCGATTCTAGTTTTACAATAGTGCCGCGGATCATGAGCAGATAGTATTCAATTATCATTATATATATATATCATTAAAAATATAAAAGTTGTATTTTTTACTGCTCTATTCACATACTGAATTTGGAAAATCTTCTATGTGGCATTTTTTTGCAAACTTAAAAAACTGATTTTTGTCCCACTTTTTTGGGACTTTACCTTAAGGGCTTGCGTGCAGCATTGGGTACAAAGTCCAATTTTATATGAAGAGTTAGGGCTATACTAATAATTATACCTACTATTTCAAACAGAAAAGACTTGAGAATCTTTCCCTTACGTTTTACATGATTCTTAAATCAGCTAAAAACCTTTTGAATGCTAGATTGCCACTTTACACATCATTTAGTTTTATATCCAGTAAAACAAGGAAGTTTAAGGAGATAATTAGTTTCGATCTGAGAAGTGTAATCAAGGAATTTTTATGATCATGTAAGTAATGTATTTTTCTACTTAGTACAGGATAAAAAGGGATATGTAATACAAGCACAATTGTTTGTGTTTTAAGGATATGAATTGGTTTGGTCCATAGATCTGATGTTTTTCCAATCACTAGAATGTGTATAGTAGTTTAATACAGTTTTTTCTCTGCTGTGGTTTGGAAAGCTTTTTATTTTTTACTGATTATTAAAGTGTTCTCTTCTTGTAATAGTCTGTTGAGAGATGTTATTGATTGGATTTTTCACCCCCTCTCTCTTTTCAACCAACTTATGAATTATGTTGTTTTCAAATTAATGTATTTTTTAGTTTTACTGTATTTTTTAGTTTTACTGTATTTTTTATTTTTGATTTACTTGAAAATTTTATTAAACTGATAATTGACTAAAAATTACTAATCAATTTATCACCTAACTAACTAACAAATTTTAACAAACTAACCAGAATTTTTTTCAAATTTCTAACCATTAAAAAGTTATAATATTGGTCATTTTTGTTATGTTTCCCATTTCGTATTGATAA
Organism: Clytia hemisphaerica; assembly: GCF_902728285.1. Taxonomy (NCBI): domain Eukaryota; kingdom Metazoa; phylum Cnidaria; class Hydrozoa; order Leptothecata; family Clytiidae; genus Clytia; species Clytia hemisphaerica. The sequence goes on along the minus strand of NW_027103851.1, from coordinate 2,389,680 downwards.
CAATTTATCTCTCAAAAAATAGAACTATAAAGCAACTAAAACAATAATATATCTTAAAATATTACTTATCCTGGTGTACAATTAAAACGTAAAGCTGGCTTCATTCATGGGAAACGGGTCGAGTGTCAATCAGACAGTGAGTAATCTAAATCTAACTTTTTTTAAACAGAGTAGTCGATGATAATAATGGTATTCAAATTCAAGTTATAAACAACATATTTTGAATTTAATGTCGCATTAGTCATAAATTTTTAGAAGTGCTTTAAAGTGACTGTCTCAGCAAGGTCAAAGCAATGCAAAACTCGAAACATAACTGGATAATGCTCAAGATATACCCTTAAACTTAGAAAGAGTATTTTTACCATGACATTATTATCGTCTACTCTACTAAGCTTTGAATCTACACAGCAGCTAAATGATCAAATTGATAATCGAAATACCTTTGATATGACCTTTTATTTTAAGACTTAAAAATCACAGTCTTACTTTTAATTATCAGACGACTACTACTGACCACAAAAAGAATAAAATATACCAAAATTGGAAATTCTTTCTCTAAATAATTGATAGGTCCTTTTCAAGAGGAAAGATAAAAATCATGAGCTGCAAATAATTTAAAGAGTAATAAAAGAGATTCGTAATATTTTCACTACACATTTCAGATTTTGCTTTCATAAATTAGTATCTATTTCTAATGTTTCTTTTCCAAAACCATTTTCCTTTTTTATAGAACTCACAAGAAACTGCAGTCATGCCTATGTTCAGAAAAAAATCAGTAAATAAAAAGTTACTTCAAGAAAAACTACGTATTGTAAGTGGCTATTTTTCTTTTCTTGAATTTTCTTCTTTTTGGAAACTAATATGTTTGGTTTTAGCTTTGTAACAAATCTATGCAAATGTTTGCTAGGACGAAGAAATTTAAAGAATATTTCAACAAGGAAAATGAATTATACTGTACCTACTGCTAACCACACCCATCCTTCTCTCTCTGTCCTATTTATCTCTCTCCGTTTTTTTAAGTGTTGTAGCTAGCACTGACTGCTTGATTGTCAAGTCATTTAATTTGCAACAGATTTCACTCTCTATTTTAAATCTTTCAGCCTTTCAATTTTACTTTACTTTTTTTAACAGGCAGAAGAAAAACCTGATTCAGTATTTGACTTATCTGAATGTGGATTACAAAAGGTGACCTCATTTTTCTTTTTCTTTTTTTTTCTTTATGATATAGGTTACACGGTATACTAACGAGCAAATAAGACAAAACACTACTGACAAAAAGTGATAGCTTTTTCCCCCGCTAGGCACCAAGTACAAGGAAAGAAAAAAAAAGTTTTATAGATAAAACTAGACGGTTCCCGTCGTCGCAAACGCCGGTTAACGGTTTTGCTTGCACATCAAAAGCCTTTAAAATACTATAATGTGGGTTAATTACTGACATCGTTTTGGCTTAAAATGCCGAATACAATAATAAAAATTATACTTCTAAACTTTCTACATTAGTCAAAATTTTGTGTCTGTAAGCCTCGATGATATGTCTTTTTAAGATAACGGAAGTTTGTGTTCAATGAAATGCCATAGTGACCCTGTCAAAATTATCGATGGTACCCGTCGTTGCAGACGCCCAAAGGTGTCTGAGTTGGTGAGAGGGTTGTTTCTAGGAAAGAAAAAGCCTTAGTTGTGAAGGAGAGGCTCGCGCTTTGCGATTGAGCACTGAAGGTTTTCCCGTTTGTTGGCTTCACATGCGGACAGCTTAAGACCGACGCATATGCAATGCAACCTTTTTAAATAATGTTAGACGAAGTTTAATCATCAAACAACAATGTTGGATTTTGTTGCGTGTGTTGATATAGAATAATTCGAAATCGTGCAACAAAAATGCCACACCTTTTTATTTGAAACTTGGTGACGTCACAGTACTTTTTCATGAAATTGACGTCAGAACTTTTTTCGTTTACAAATAGCAATGTAGAGTCTACTGGGCTAGCGTTACAGACATTTTTCATAAACTCATTTAGTATATTAAGATTAATAAACAAAAACATTAAGAATAGATATAAGGGTGAGCTATGATTGTTTAGAAGATTAAAATAACACATGCATTTTTAAGCTAAAAAGTCAGATTTTCTGGTTCTCACAACAGTGAGTTGTTATTCTGATATTGCGTAATACCTCTAATACATTCTTTATTTAATTTAGGTGCACGAAGGAATATATTCAAAATGTAAAATCCTGAATAAGCAGGTAAGTTATTGAACAGTATTTTGTAAGACAGAAAAGATGTATTTTTTAAGGTTTTAGTTATGACACTGGCATTCCAAACAGAAATTGGATCCCCTCCACAGTTAATCTTATATTGATTTGAGATTTGGGTTGTACATTCGTTCGCTAGCAGTCTTTAATATCGTCAAATGAATTTAGGACTTTTTAACTATTATTCCTTTTTTTCTTTGGTATTATTCACAGCAAACATGTATAGCCATGATTTACATGATAATATTCACCTTTTTTAACTTGTAAAATTGATGATATTTTATTTTTTCTTGCAGGCACTGTTATTACAACACAACTTACTAGAAGATTTAAAAGGTGGAGGAAACCTTGAAGACCTTTCAAAACTTTTGGTATGTACCTTCATTCATAGCAGCAGATATTTTCTTCAAAAGTCCTCAAACATTTAAGATAATATTTGCTGTTTTGTATAGTTTATAAAACTTATCAGAGTATACTTCAATACTATGTCTTCCATGCCTGCAGCCTCATCCTTCAGCTACAATAACAAATTGATTTAACATTGAGAAAGCAATTATGCTGATTTCCTACACCAGAGAAATAGTGTATATGTAATTCTTTTTTTATATTACCTTTAGGTGCTCGACTTGTCTCACAATCGTTTGAAAGTTTTACCAAAAGAAATAAAATGTTTGGTGAACTTACAGGTATGTGCGCCAAAATGTTATTATTCAAATATTTGTATCATTAGTATATTGCTAGTGTTCGGCCTGAAAGTATTGCTTTTCATTAAAGGTTTTATTTTTACAAAAGTGTTCTCGTTTCATATGTACTAGTTATCGCATGACTTCGAGTGCAATACGAGAAATATTTTACGAGTTCCGAGATTTTTCCGTAATATTTTTCCGAGCCTTTAGGCGAGGAAAAATATCGGTAAAATCTCGGAACGAGTAAAATATTGAGTATTGCACGAGAAGTCATGTGATAACTAATTTATTGTCGACTCAAAAAAATTGTCCTCTTTTTGTTTTAAAAATTACTTCCGCCTTCTTCTGCTTCTGTGTAGATTCGAATGTTTTTATTCGAAAATCTAATTCGAACGTTAGATTCGAACAAAAACATTCGATAACTTCCCGCTGAAAATATTCACACAAAAACAAAATAGAGAAACATTTTTCGATCATTTTCAATCCAGAAGTTTTGTTTTGAAGAGTTGCAGATTTTTCAGAAATGTATTTGAAAGTAGATTGATAATTTGATAATTCAAAATGCAGATGACGTACAGTATTGTTTCGATAGAGAGGAAACCCTCCATCATTGGATTAATCAGATTGATAACATTCAGTCTTTTTCTATGTTTTTGTTTCGATGACATGGCCATGGGAAAGAATAGCAGAGGAAAGGAAGTCCCACGATGGAAAATGTATGCTTGTAATAATGGTTAAAGAACAACATTTTTTCAACAGCAAAACAATAATTTGGATGCTTTCTTGATTATCGTCAAGCTCTAAATGTTTCGAATTTTAGAAGAAAGATGTACTGTAATGATTGTTGAGTTGAAAAGTCAATGACGTTGGTTGTTGTGGAGAATGAGAATTAGGAGAGAACTTTTATAAAAATCACTCGTCATTTGGTTTAATACAAGACATTACACTTTCCTTGTTATGTTATGAGAAATCTTATTGGCAAATATTGAAGAATCTCAAGTTTTTTTGTATGCATTGATAAAAAACTGTTTGGTTATCACACGGACAAATTTGCCAAAAGTTGAAAATATTTGGGTCGTGTCAAGTAGTTTTATAATTAATTATTTGATTTTAGTGTCTTTTATGGAAGAACTCCAAAGTAAAAGTTAATCTGAACATATTTTTGTTGCGTTTTTCCCTTTGATTCCCAGCCAAGTCCTGTTTTGTTTTGATTTTTCTCCCGCCGCTTACCCAGTCCCCCAAAGTCAACGCGGTCATATTTCCAGACTAAAGAAATATGAAATATCGCAAATATCTCGATGCTCTCGACCAATCAAAACGCTGATATTTTTTTGGGTCGGCAATAACAGACACTATTATGAAGAGGGTGTCTCCCTTGTGCTGAATAAACAAAAAATTATATTTCCTTTTCTTATTCTGATCAATTTTGGTCCATTTAATGTGAAAAACGACGAGTAATCAAACGATATCACTCTTGTTTAAAAACAAAACCTTTAATTTGCTCTTACATTCTAGCAATATTTTCTTGATACTAATTAATTTTTAGAGATTTGATATATCACATAACAAAATCAAGAAACTTCCAGATGAGATAGGATCACTGAAAGCGTTGGAAAAATTCGACTGCTCAAGTAAGTTCTTATGAAGCCCAAAAGTTTCAATAACTAGATTATTTGTTATCATTTTTCAAACAACTCAAAAAAAGCTTCCTTTTTACCACTGATGGTCAAAACCAGGCGTTCGTAAATTATTACAACATTAACTCTTATTGTTTGATTTTCAACACTATATCCTAAACTCGAGATGAAAGCCAACTTCAAATTGATATTCAAAAGTAAATATTACCAACTTCAATGTTTCTCGTTTCTCTCTTCCAGATAATGATTTGTCTGGCCTTCCTGGAACGATCAAATACTTCAAGAATCTAACTACCTTAAACATCACAGAGAATAGATTTATTACTAGTCTCCCGGTCAACTTATGTTTCTGTAAAAAATTAAAGGTATATCAAAATACTTATATTGAATTTTCTTCTATAACCCATCATAATTCACTTTAAAATATCACTGATTTGATATATTAAATTTTGATTAGACAATAAAGAAGTTGTCAATGGCTCCTATTACATCTTTTTTGTCTTTCTTTAGTCTTTCTTTCATTTTTATGGATTTCTAGAAACTATTTAACTTAGCAGGTTCATTTTGTAAGTGTTTATTCAGTATTTTCTTCGATATTTTGCAGGAATTCATTTTCGATGTTGACAGAATCACATACCCAAGCAAACGTAAGAATGAGATTATTTTGATTGCAGTCTTCGTATCTTAACTCGATATTTATAATTACTTATATTACTTTGCACTGACTTAAATCTGTATTGAAGAATCGAAGAAATATCAAAATTGGAACCAGTTATATTCATTTCGACCAGTTTTCCAGACTTTGATAGCCAAATAACTGTCTTTGTTTTTAGAATTTACAAGTCAAGGGATTGAAGAAATTCAGCGCTTTTTCAAAAAGAGTATGTAGTGATTAGCTTAAATTTTTATCCTGACCATTGCCATAACAATGCTATCTCTTCTGAAACTTTTCGTCTCTAACCCTTTCCGTGCCAAAATTGAATTTATGCTGTTCCACTTTCCTTCAACTTTTATAAGCGTTTTTTCTAAAAGGTTTTATACCAAAAACATTCAAACCAATGGTTTTAAAAATCAGCAAGTAGTAAATCTTCGTTTTTATCTTTTGAAAAAGACTTTTACCAATTTCAAGCTAAATTTCAATGCTTGATTTTCTTTTCTTTTCTTTTTTTAAGCACTAAAATGACTAACATATTGGTCAAATGGCACGGAAAGGAATAAAGAGACCTAAGAACCTAAGAGTGGTAACGATCTTCGTATGTTAATAAACTTTGTTGTTCTTTTTCAGTGAAAGGCGAAGAGTATTTCTCTCAAGATCTCCTTGATGCTCCCAAATGTAAGAATCGTTATATTTAAATGATTTCAATATCTATTACACTCTCTTAAAGTCTAAATCTTTGCCTACAATTTAGAATTTAAATATCATATCAATCGTACTTATTGGGCTATCCTGAACTTTGAGGATATTGATTTTCCAAGCCTTTCTTAATCACCTCCACTGCAGCTTGAAATATGATATTTTCAACAGTACAGGTAAAATATATTCCAGTAAAACCCATGATGCTTTTTCTAGATTTAAGTTTAACCCTACCCTTTAATACTAGAAATTTTGATTATAAATTCTCTTACAGCCCCAACACGATCCGTATGCACAACTCCTGATGATGATTTTGAAGTAAACTTTATATTTCTTTTCTATTCTTCTTTTCCATACATATATCAGTTGACGATGATATTGAAATTGATTCTCTATTATTAAATCTCTGATGTTTTTAATGTGACTGTCTCTATGAGACAATATGTTTTCATTGATTTTGATGAGGTTTTTATTAACATTTTGAGACTGATTCACAAAATAATAATAGGTAGTTCGTGAAGTGACTTATAACAATAGACCTTTATACTCGTCATCTTCTCTTTACAGATTTCATTCAGACTTTTCTGAAACTTGATAAACGTGACATTTGCATGACTTACTAAAGCCCTAAAAAACTAGAGTGGCGTTCATATTTTTTAGTTCATACTTATTATACCTCATCAGTATAAGTTTCTGAATTTTTTTTTGCTATAAGAAAAATATTCTTCTTTAAATGAAATCTTGGTTGATTGATATAGATCTCAGATAGCTCAGATTATTTAAGTTTTGCCTAAAGGTTTTTACCTTCGAAAAAAACTCTGTGATTAAGGTTATTCTCAATCTTTTTCATTCCATTAGGAAAGTATCAAGAAACGGGAAGAACTGAAATTAAAAGAACAAGAAAAGCGCTTACAGATTGAGCGTGAGATTTTGGAGGGTCAAGAAGATACAGCCAAACTGGTTGCTAATGCAGAACAACAAAGACATAAATTCCATGTGGATCTAGAAAAGGTTTGGGGTGTAACGGGAGGTTATGTATTGAGCCACTACTTCTATCTATATTCTTAGATCGCAATAGTGAATAAAAGCAGCCAAGTGTACACACCTAGATAAGGCTCAATTGGATAAAAAAGACGTTTTGTGAATGTTCTAACATATAGGATACTATAATCGGATTAACTTTCGCGAGATTAAATTTCGCGATTTCGCGAGTTTTTGCCATTTCCGTGAAATTAAAACTCGTGAAAACGCGTGAGATTCCCGACTCGCGAAACTAAACCCACCGCAAAATTTAAGAAAATCACATTTTCGGCAGAGAAACCAGTCCAAAGTTTCCATTTGTTGCAAAAAATGGCTATTTTTCAGCTGTTTTCAGACTTATTCGCGAAATTGAATCCAGGCGAAATTTTTCAAAACTCTGACTGGCGAAATTAAATCCAGGAAATTTCTCGATTTTTCTCGCTCGCAAAATCTAATCTCGTGAACTTAAACTAATCCGATTAAAGTATCTAGAAAGCACTCTTAAATTATACGAGTGTATATATTATAAGATACCGTATTACTTCAAATAAACGCCCCCTTCTTTTAAACGCCCCCTCGAATAAACGCCCCTCCTAAAAGGAAAATTATTCAATAAATGCCCCCCTCAAATAAACGCCCCCTTCGAATAAACGCCCCCTCTAGGGGAGGGGCGTTTATTAGAAACTTATGACTTTAATACTTCAGTACCAGTATTGATTGGGTTTGAAAAAGAAGATTTTTAGTCATTTCTTGTAACCAGAGCAGTTTTCGATGCAATTTTAGCCGTTGAGCCAAAGAAATTTTGCACTAAAACCCTGACAAAGAACTAATCCAAAGGGTATATTTGCTCTAAATATTCGACTTTAGACTAAATTAATTTAATAAACGCCCCCTTCTTTTAAACGCCCCCGTCGAATAAACGCCCCTCCAAAAATCGAAAAATTTTAATAAGCGCCCCGGGCGTTTATTCGAAGTAATACGGTATGAGAAATCACTCTCTTACTAATTTTGTCATTATATAGAGCAACCTCCAAGCACAGACGGAGCTAGCTGAACAATTTAATCACGAAAACCAACAACGAAATAAACTCCTGGAGGAACTTTATTTAGGAGGTATGGTATCTCAACTATTCGTTTTTGTTTTTGCATTGAATAGGTTGTCTTTATAATAAGATATAAAATATCCCTTTCACAATTGTTTTTGTCTCTATTTCTAGAGGAAAGTCATTTCAATGAAACTGTCAACCTACTTGTTAGCATGGCCGAAAGGTAATGTACATTTTAAAACGATATCGTTAAAATCCTTGTTTGAAAAATGATCTCACTTGTCCAGTTGTTTATTTGAAATTACGCGAAATTCAACCAGCGGTAGAACACTTAGCGACAATTTTCCCTTATCACTGACATAGTTTTGATCGTAACAAAACACGTCATATTAGAGGGAATCTTGCAGCCTAACAACGAGACGATTGAAAAACATACACTGCTCGGCAACCTGTAACTAAAACTACACTGACTATGATTAGTAAGGTTTGGTGAGATGGTTCGCCTTGACCTCGTTTCTGGAAGGTCTAAATCTTTTCCCATTCCTTTTCAAGGCGGAAACATACAGATCAGATACTGGAAGAGCTGGAACAAGAACAGTAAGATTTTCTCTTCGCTTCTTTTTGTCAATCACTGGTTAACTAGAATCGTTTGCGGTTTGCGTTTCATTCCAGTGGTATGCATAGTAAAATAGTTTAAAGGTTTTAATTTTACATCAGGGTTTCCGTCTCATATCAGACACATGTCTCTATCAGGGCAATATCTGTCTATTGTTTATATGCTGATACTAGTCATAGCTTTCACTAAATGCCCCCACATAAAGATCATGTCATGCACTTATAAAGCTTTAATGCTTTAAAGGGGATCTAACGTCAGAAAATTCATGTACCTCATTTTTTTACATAGGAAAGCTCTGATAGAAACAAAAATATTGAAAAAAGAACGAACTTAAAATCTTTTAAATTCATTAAGTTATTGATACTTGAATTTTCCCTTTCTTTGAGAAAAAGAGGATTTTGTGACGTCATGGTTGCACTTTAGTTTCATAAATCAGTCGTTGAACAGGCACATTTTTAAAAACAGCGCCTTGTAATGGCTTCAAAAAAAGGTTTTGTTGGATAAAAAAGATATCTTTGTAATCGCACTTTAAAGAACAAACTTTTTGATAGGTATTCCAAAGTATCCCATCCATCCTGCCGAATTTTAGATGCAATGAATAAAGCCTTATAGAAATTTCTACGATTGAAGCCTTAAAAATAGAGGGATAATCCTGTTAATCAACACAGATGTGTGCTAGCTTCTAAAACAAAACGCCAACGATGACGTCACACGTACAAATCTTTAAAGGGATATTATAACACATTGACTGAAGATCTTTTGATGTAACATAGCTCTTTCGAAAGCTCTCGTTATAAATTTTTTAAAACTTTCCAAAAAAGTGTGATGAAGGATTTGACGTTAGATCCCCTTTAAAGATTAAACATTAAAAAATAATCAGGAATAATTGATTGATTTATTGATTGATTGGTTGATTGATTGATTGATTGATTGATTGATTGATTGATTGATTGATTGATTGATTGATTGATTGATTGATTGATTGATTGATTGATTGATTGATTGATTGATTGATTGATTGATTGATTAATTGAGGCGTTTGCTTGAAAAAAGAATTATATTCCATTATAAAAAAATACATACTTGAAGAATTCATGCAGCTTGATAACTTAGTAAAATTTAAGGAAAAGCTGGAAAAGCCTCTCAAAAATATATTTAAAAAGTTATGGTATCATTATCTTACTGATTTTCACATCTCCTGTTCGTTTGTTTTTTCTCCTAGTTTCTTTCTTATAACGATATATGTCATGATTATTATTCACTAAATAGACCTTTTCTAATAATGTCGCAGACATCTTAGATTGTAGGCAAAATATATGGACATACGCAGTGAATAAATCCACAAGGTAACCAATCAGAAATAGCTTGTTTTTTTTCATTGGCTGCTATATTTCAACATTTCTCTATTGCTACTTTGCCTAATAAACAATAGTCAAGAGGATACTGCGTATAAAATTTATCAAAAAGTTCTGCGCCATCTTAAGTTGGGTGAAATAGAAACTCACTTATCCTAGTTAAGGCCCGGGCTCCACTAGCGTACGCTGTGATTGCACTTCTCAAGCAAAATCTTCTATGTTGTTGGTCAAAAGAAAAGTAAAGGAATGCCATTGTGGTTCATTCAGACGTACAGTCGAGAAAAGTTAAAATGCACCTAAATTTCTTTTCAAGTGCATAGTCCTTTTTCATGATGCAATCTTTTCTCCAAGCCGATTGCAGCGCAGAGCAGACAATGAAGAGACGTGCCTTCAGGAAGCTAGACTTTTTGAGTTTATAGCTAGCGATATACTTTCCCTTTATGGTGTTTCTGTATGACTGTCTGTGTACCTAGTCTAACCACCGTTAAATGCCTTCGGGAAGGTCTCTCCTAACTTAGAAAGCCAGAATTTGGAGCTATTTCACCAAACCACTGGAGCGTAAGTTATTTAGGCTATCACAACTGCATGAAAAAGTTTAACGTGCGCATGTAAAGGTTAACGAGTAAACAAACTTTTTTCAGGTTTTTGAAAAAGATTTACCACACTGAAAAGACCTAAAAACACTCTAAGTGAGGTAAATTATTTTGAAGACCAAAAGAAAAAGTCAACCACGTTTGGATTCAACTTTACATATGCGTACATTCATCTTTTTTGTACTTTGCGGGTTGTTTTACTAAGTTAAGAAGGACTTTCTCGAGTTACGACCATATGATGGTATTTAAAGCTCAAGAAGCCCTATAAACAATAAAGGTAGTTATCAATAAAATGACAGACAAAGTTAAATTAGAGCTTGAACAAAAATATCAAATGTACATTTGAAAACTTAAGCAAATTTCTTTAAAGATTCTGGAAAAAGAATTGAAATCATTGCTGCAGTGAACTTCTGACTAAATTACAGTAGTTAGTATTCAGTTTCAAAGACAAGAAACAAAATTTGACATACAAAACACTTTTTCTAGTCAATGAATCAGCTCATCATCATCATAACCAGTCTGCCATTTTGTTTGTTTTGATTTGCACAAGTAATATTGTAAATCGTGTTATATCATACACTGTTTTGATTTGCATTTATAACACTCGCTTCAGCTTTTCAAAGCTAAATCAAAACTAAAATTGTAATATGTAATAATGATAATACCATATAACGTAATATGAAAATATGTATACTACCGTCCCGGAAAAAAAACCGAACATTTACGGAAGAGACTAACTACGGATATGCTTACGCGACAACAACAACAACAACAACAAAACAAGTCGCAAAATTTTGAGATTCCAGTCCAATATCTATGCGTGAAACTATGAGTGCCTCCTCGTCGCTACGCTCCTGCGGGGGCAATAAGTAAAAATATGTTTTTCTTTTCCGCTTTCTGACCAATCTTGCTCCACATCCGTGTCAATCCAATGTGAAAAAGCTTATAAAATAAAAATTGATGAGTAAGAATAACGAGATCACTATTATTTAAGAACAAAACATTTAAGAGGTTTTCGTTCAGTAGTTTTGACTCCAACGCTATTGCTTCTCATTTCAGAGAACGTATAGATGCTTTGGTGAGGATCACGAGCGAAGAAACAGAAAGATTACGTAAACAAGAAATGATCGGTATGTTTGTTTAGGGTTCTGATCGGGCTGTGATCGCGGCTTTTTTAAATAATGCATAGGTGGGCTGGATTATCTTCATGTAACTTTTATAGCACTCAATAGATATTTCATAATCATGAATTTTATTTGATACCTTGCAGAGGCAATGGCTTATGTTTTGAAAGAAATGGAACTCAACAAAGCGAAATGGGAAGAATATGAAAATCGAAAGAAAGAAACAATGGTCAAATCAATCTGCAGGTATTTGTAAAACAATACTAGGGATTCGATTTGGTGATCTATTGATACGAGTAATTTTCACAACACAAAATATCTAGTAAATAAACTCATTTTGGTAAAAATTTTCCCACGTAAGCATATAATTTTCGAAATGAGGCACATTTACACTTCCTGGCCAAACAGGATGTATTTTCCTTTTATTTGGTGAAAGTTTAAAACGAAATCAAAAAGTTTGTTGATTCAAATCCCCTTCGTCTTGTCTTGAAATTCAAAAAGCACAGTATTATAAGTCGAGTTGCACTGTACCAACAGTTTCATAACCGTATTTGACCGTATGGACGTCCAAGCCTGTGAACCTAGTGATGATTATAAGCTTGAGGAAGCAAGCTAAAGCTGGAATGTTTTTTATTTAGACGTATTTTGATAGATTATCTTGAAATAATTGTATGCTAAAGGTTTTTCTATATTACTTCACAGGGACGTTCAAGATCAAGAAGATCTTGAAAAAGTGTTGAAAGAAAAAGATGAAGATCAATCACGTCTCCTGCAAACTGTCATTACGGAGGTAATGAAAAGTTTCACATTATGGAGCTAATTTAATGAATCTTTAGTTTGATGATACTTAAAAAGTCTTATTTAAAATATGGTTTTCTGCTATTTGGATCCGACCTTGCTTAGTTTATTGTAAAACAGATATCTGTGGACACCACTTAGTTTTGTTTTCCTGCTTTGACTTTCTTAGGAAGAGAAACAACGTGCAGCCTTCGAGATGCTTCAATTTCAAAAGGATTCAAGGCTGAATCGAATCAAGAAAGAGGTACAACTGCTAATTAACACAAATCATATAAGGAAACCATCTTCTTGCTCCAATGCAAACCCTTAAAAAAAAGTTATGTTTACGAAATTCATTTGAGAACTGCACTGTAATCGGAATAAATTTTGCGATTTCGCGAAATTAAATCTACCACAAAATTTTTAAAATCGCATTTTTGGCTGAGAAACCAGTCCGAAATCTCCAGCTGTTTTCAGGCTTGTTTGAGAAATTAAATAAATTCAATCCGATTAATTTTAGTGGTCTAGTAATGAAATCTAGTTTATTCAATAATTGAATTGGAACGGTTTTGGCACTTTTTATACGACAAACTTGCGAGCCACAGTGCTGTGAGCTGTTTGCATAGTACTGGTTTAACCCAAGGTAAACCTAGGGTTTTATTTTTTTGGCACCTCTTGTTATCTGTTATCTCAGAATTCTTTACTTCTTTAAATATTTCAGGTGAAGATAATCGAGACAGAGTTAGCGAGATTATCATTGTTGGAACGACAGAAACGTGAAGAAAAACACGACGATGAAGTTGTAAGCTACTAATTTTTTTCTTTTTTCATTGCACATGTTTTATAATAAACAGTAGATTTTTAGTATTTTAAGATAAAATTGTTGAGGTATTTAGACCATATTCAGACGTTACGGTTTCGCATCGCTCCGGTATGGTTTTTGTTAGGGAAGTGTTCATACGTATAGGTTTCGGAACCTTTTGGAGCGAGAAACAGAGCAGTTCCAGCCCAATGAAAAAAGTGTAGCGTAACTGTTTCCGTCAGTAGGGTAGGGCGTCAACAGTCATTTTTGGGGCAAAGTCAGAAAATTCAAGATGTAGTGTTTTTTTATGAAAATTTAACCTATTGTGAGGCATTCTGCGCAATTTTTAAGGTCAGAAGTTTAAATTTGGCCGAACCCCCCTGGGGGTACTGTTTCGCACTACAGGCAAAAATTGCAAAAAATGGCATTTTCTGGCCTTTTCAGGCCTGTAAATATGTCAAAACTATTGCAAATGTTATTTTTTTCACTTGCTGTACTAAATTTTACGAAGAAACAACAAAATAATCATATTGGATTGAAAATAGTGCCCATTAGAGCCCTAAACGAGCCGTTTTAAGCCAATTTTGGGTAGCAAAATGCTTTTTAAGGCCAATTTTGCAAGCTCATAAACTTTAAACTGATTGATTCACATGTCTGAAATTTTCAGAGATGGAAGTCTTCAATAAAGTCTTTAAGCAAAATGAATTTCAAGTTTTTCACTTTTTTCAAAAAATCATAATGGCGTCTTCAAAAATCGCTTTTTAGCAAAAAAAAATCTCAAAAAATGGCATTTTTTAAGGCAAGCTTCTACAAACTGAGTTTAAATGCTGACTGAAATTTTTTTTGCAGTGATAGTATACTGGAGATACTCCAGGGAAATCAAAATCATTTGCGTCTGGGATGCGTCTATGTCCGCCATTATGGAAATAAAATTCCTGCTAAGAGCCATTTTTCAGGCCAAAAACCCAAATTTGGACTGAAAAAATCTCTAAAATGTCAATAGACATGGGTCCAAATTTTCTTGCAGTGATAGTATTCTGGAAATACTACAGGAAAATCAAAGTCATCTGGCCTTGGGATTTGGGTATATCCACCATTTTGGAATTGAAATTCCTGCTAAAACGCAATATTTCAATCAAAAATCCAATTTTTGACTCAAAAAATCTTAAAAATGGCAATAGACATGAAGCTAAAATCTTTTTGCAGTGATACTCTTTTGGAAATACTCCAGGGAAATCAAAATCGTTTGGGTTTAGGATTTGGGTATATCCACCATTATGGAATTGAAATCTGTGTTAAAACTGGCTAAAATACAACGTTTCAAGCAAAAACCCTGTTTTTGAATAAAAATTGCTCTAAAATGACAATAGACATGGACCCAAATTTTTTTGAAGTGATAGTATTCTGTGAATAGTCTGAGATTTGTTTACATCCACCCTTATGGAAATGAAATCTCTGTTAAAATGCTACATATTTCCATCCGATACATCATAATTGACTAAATATTTTGTATATTATATTAAACAAAGAATGTGAATTTACAATCCTTTAATTTAAAAATACTAGTTGAAATAAATTATTAAAAAAATCCCATTTCACTCAACAATTCTTTATAGCCCACTTACATTTCCATTTTCAAGACTTGTTCCGTCAAAAAAAGATTGAATTTTAGCTTGAAATATTATATACATTTTAAAACTGGCTTCAGTTTAAAACTTGCGGTCCCAGAAGCATCTTATACCTGAATAGTTTTTACCCCTAGAGTATTCACAGAACACTATCGATGCAAAAAGATTTTAGGTTCATGTCTATTGCCATATTAGAGCAGTCTTTAAGTCAATATGGGATTTTTGCTTGAAATGTTGCAATTTAGCCAGTTTTAGCACAGATTTCAATTCCATAATGGTGGATATACCCAAATCCTAAACCCAAATGATTTTGATTTTCCTGGAGTACTTCCAGAAGAGTATCACTGCAAAAAGATTTTAGCTTCATGTCTATTGCCATTTTTAAGATTTTTCGAGTCAAAATTTGGATTTTTGATTGAAATATTGCGCTTTAGTAGGAATTTCAATTTCAAAATGGTGGATATACCCAAATCCCAAGCCCAGATGACTTTGATTTTCCTGCAGTATTTCCAGAATACTATCACTGCAAGAAAATTTTAGACCCATGTCTATTGACATTTTGGAGATTTTTCAGTCCAAATTTGGGTTTTTGCCTGAAAAATGGCTCTTAGCAGGGATTTTATTTCCATAATGGCGGACATAGACGCATCCCAGACGCAAATGATTTTGATTTCCCTGGAGTATCTTCAGTATACTATCACTGCAAAAAAAATTTCAGTCAGCATTTAAACTCAGTTTGTAGAAGCTTGCCTTAAAAAATGCCATTTTTTGAGAAATATGATTTTTTTTTGCTAAAAAGCGATTTTTGAAGACGCCATTATGATTTTTTGAAAAAAGTGAAAAACTTGAAATTCATTTTGCTTAAAGACTTTATTGAAGACTTCCATCTCTGAAAATTTTAGATATGTGAATCAATCTGTTTAAAATTTATGAGCTTGCAAAATTGGCCTTAAAAAGCATTTTGCTACCCAAAATTGGCTTAAAACGGCTCGTTTAGGGCTCCAATGGGCACAATTTTCAATCCAATATGATTATTTTGTTGTTTCTTCGTAAAATTTAGTACAGCAAGTGAAAAAAATAACTTTTGCAATAGATTTGACATATTTACAGGCCTGAAAAGGCCAGAAAATGCCATTTTTTCCAATTTTTGCCTGTAGTGCGAATCAGTACCCCCAGGGGGGTTCGGCCAATTTTGAACTTCTGACCTTAAAAATTGCGCAGAATGCCTCACAATAGGTTAAATTTTCATAAAAAAACACTACATCTTGAATTTTCTGACTTTGACATTTGACGCCCCACCCTACCGTCAGTTTTTCTTTGAAGCGTCCTCTTTTTTGATCCTTTTGATGAAGTTCTAAATTTTTATTGTCTGCACAGTGGACCGGGACTGTTTTATTTGGAACCGTAATGTCTGAACATATTCTTAGGCTCTGCACCTTATTTTTACTATAACTTTTTATCTGCTTAAAGCTCAGTAACCTAGGTTCAGCTTTGTTCTTAAGTTATTCTTTTAAAATTCTTCTAGTAAAATAGAAGTATTTTGGACTATTCAAGAAAAAGTCCTTCCCTATTCTATGGTTTATATACTACGGTATCCAGGGAGAATCCACATTGTCAAAACACAAGGAGGTTTATCAGATTTTAAGATTAAATATCCAGGGAGACTTTTGTCGAGAAAGAAATAAGGTCTTCTAGATTTTCATAAAAATGACCTCTAACTAGTCATTTATCAAAATCTAAAAGAGCATACACGATGTTGCTACTCCTCTTCCATTCGGGTGTCACTGAGGATTTGAAAAGATGTTTGATACCGCATTGCTTGATGTTTGATGCTGAAGATTCAAATATGGCTGGAGAAATATAAGATAAGAAATGATAAACTGAGCAAATTTTTCCATTTCAGAACACGCTTGCAGAGATGAGATTGCAGACTGCCATCTTGTTATCACAGTTGATAGATGAACAAGAGAAACGAGAACAAAGATTGAAATCCACTATCGTAAGTACAGTTAACATTCTCTAATTCGACGGGGAATCTTATTTGTTCGTATAACAAAAAGATTCGAATTATTAGTAGAGGGAGGACCCGTGACCTATCTTTAATGCGACGCAGCCAAACCTGCTCCGTTTCGACGAATGAAGTATTTAAAGAGTTTTTCGCAAGGGAGGTTTTTTGCTAAGGCCTATGAAAAATTTTTAGGACTCGAAAACTGATGTCACAAGCAAAACCCCTTGACCCCTAAAATTTGACGAAATTTCAAAGTCAATAAAACCCGAAACCACTTATACCAAAGCTCAAATCATATAAAAAAAACTATATAGAGGACTTTTAAGTGGATATTAACGAGAAAATTAACGTCAAAATTACGAAGAGTTGACTGTACAACCTATTGTTCTAATTTTCTCAACTTTGATTGGTCTATTTCAAAGATTATAGGCACAATACCCATGGTAGTGTTTTAAAAGCCAGTGATTTATGAGGCTATTTGCTCATGTTGCAAAACCAATGCAGAATATTTATTTTCTCAATTCTTTTAATTCTTTCAAATCGCGTTAAAAGGTTTCAAAATAATAATCTGCGCTTCATAAATGTAGAAAAGTTTTCTATCGTTAAAATGAAAAGTCAACTGACGAAACGCGCGCTGTTTTGTTCCAATGATTCACCTTTTCGACGTAGACTTCGCTAAATAGAGTCAATGTACCTTCAATCCTTTTTTACGATTCTGATTGTCGTAAACCCAAGGTCAAAAAGTGATAAGCAAGTAAGTGTGTTACCGCAGTCAGAGGTGACCTGGAGGCTCCTCTTTCGATCGATAGCTACCTGAAGGTAGAGGAGGGCGCCACTCTTTCTCCCTGGGTTGCCCCACTTATCCTTGATCCTTCTCTTAATTGCTGAGAATCAAGCAGAGAGGCATCAATTATCATTTTGTACTAAGTAAGAAGTTTTTGGTATGACCCGGCCGAAGGTTACACCCACGACCTTGTGCATCGTAGCGGATGCTCTAGCATTGCATTACGGTCGCTTATTTATACTTAAGAGTGATCAATTCAGGTTCACTGCAAAAATCTCAATGTTTAACTTTTTCACATCTCAAATCTCCAATTTCTTCTTCATTGCCATAGCACAAAATGGAAGAGGAGAGAGATGACCAAACTAAAGATTTCTGGTTGATTCAATTCCAACGTCTCGTGGATAACAAACCACAACTCTTGATCGATGACGTAAGTATGACGTAATCTCGGATACAGCCGCCTATCCATTCGTGGTATTCATTACGTAATGTTTTATACGGAAGCACCCGAAAAAGACCAGGTTTTTGACACTAATTTTGAACTGAAACAATAAAATTAGTGGTAAACAACCGGGCTATTTTGGGTGCTTCCGTACATAACATTATACGTCATGAATATCATGAATAACTCGAACCTTGTCTCTTCGTTTCCGACTCTGTATAATTCTAACATTCTATGACTTGAACGAGTACTGATCTAAATTGCTGTTTGACCTATAGGGACACTCATTTAGTACCTTAGTACCAGAAGAAAACAACTATTTTGGAACATGATTGGGTCTAAAATTGGTAAAAAGGTACACAATAAGACATATTTCTGTGAACCCCTGGTAAAGTGTAAATGAAATTTATACTTTTCTATTTAGGAAAACAAACTGGATATGTATGTTGTGGAAATACTCTTACATGCCAGTGCACGTGAATATCTTCCACATTTTGCAAGACATCACGTGACTGAAATGGAAATGAACCAAATGACACGTGACCGATTGAAAGAGGTTCCTTTTTTTGTTGTTCTCTGTATTATTAGCTCTAAACTATCACACATTCCCACTGCTCGGCTTATTACTCTTTGAAACCTCTTATCTCATGAATTTAAATTTGATTGACCTATTAATCCCAACGGGGTACGGGCTTATCGCCCGTAAACACACCGCCTTTATATTAGTAGGGGCTGAAGGTTGTAAAAGTTAAAAGAAACTAATTTCAGGCATAATGGCGTAAATTTTAATTCTGGTCCCTGAAAGGCTATATTCCTGAAGAATACTTCCAATGAGGGTCACAAAGTTCTTGAAATTTCTAGCTTCAATTTTAGCTTCTACTTCTTTCACTAAAGATTTTTGTGCCAAAATTTGGGGCGATATATACCGTCGGTTACCCGACAAACTTAAAACACCGCCCTCCAGCAGACCTTTATTGCTTAATTTGATCATGAAATTACATTCGTACTATTAGCCTGTGCCACTTGTCATTTTTATATTTTTGCGTTAAACTTTCGCACAGGCTAGTGTTTTTCAGCTTCGTAAAATTTTGGATCTTGATCATTAATAATCCGTTTGACATGCCAATAACAAGTCCTATATAACACCCCTTTCTCACAGCCCCCGGGAAACTTTTTCCCACAGCGGAGATAAGATTTTCTATCGAAATCCCGATGGGAACAAAGATTCTATTGTTCTAAAGTCGCAGATTCAAGTGGGGATGGTTTTGGAGTGCAATTTTTTACATCGAATTTTGAAGAGGGGGTGGTATCAAAGTCTATTTCCAAGTGGGGCTGAAATTGTAGGGTAATCTTCCCACCGGGGACAAAATTTTGGCCAAATTTCCCAGTGGGGCTGGGGTCCCAGCGGGTTTGTGACAGAGAGGTGTTTTATAATAATCTCATGTCATCCCTTTGTTCTTATCTTTCTTAGATCGGTGTACATAATGAAGAAATGATAAGCAACATTTTATCAAACATTGATTCCACAAAGAGCATCAAAACGAAATTTGTCGAAAAAGAAACAGAAATATTTGTAAGTTTCATTTTCTCCGGGTGCTCTCTACAATGAAATTCAATAAGTTGATAGTTGTTGAAAGGATTTCTAAACCATTAAGTACCATTAACTACGCACTTACTTCTACATAACTGAATCCTAACTTAAAACATATGCTACATTTGGACAGGGGTGTAGTTAAGAAAGTCATGTGAAAATGTTCCAGTCCGACTTTACCTTTAACCCCCCCCCTCCATTGAATTATTATAGTTCCCGATAATTTACAGAAAGGTTAGTGGTAAAGTGTGTAAAGTGTGAGAGTGGCCTCAATTATCACTATAAATCTTTCCTTGAGACCCGTGCACGTACACTTATCGATGTCCTTGGTCCCCTAGCCTTCTGCTCAGTAACTTGGTAACATTTCTTAGGCAAACATTCTTTCCACATTTGAAATCGAATGGGGAATCTTATTTGTTCGAGTTACAGAGAGATTCAAATTATAGAAAGTATTTAAAAAGGTTTCTCCTTGACGGGGACTTTGAACAAGTTTTATTTATAGAAAGATTGGAATAATAGAAGTTCGAATAAGCGAGAGTCTACTGTATATTAATCATATTGTTTATACTCCTTTATCAGTCACCACAGAAGGAGGTGGTAGAGGATCCATTAGCAAATGCAACTCCATCACACGTGCCAAAGATGATTGCACCACCAGCTCTCGATGTGTGTTCAGAATCCGAATGTGTCATTTGTCTAGAAGAACAGGTAACTCATAATTTCACGACGAAAATATAAGTATTTTAAATAAAAAAATCTATTCGTTTGATACTTAAATATACAATTAATTTTAAATTTTTTTCTAATCCCACGCCACGTTAATTCAGTTAGAATCTTCAATCTGTTTCGTTCGATTTTGGTCCTATTGAATTTGAAAGCTTTTAATTTATTCCCCAATAAGTCTTTAGGCCCAAAATTCGGTTTTGACTTATTAGGAAGGGTCGGCCATTATCAGACTCGGCGTACGAGGACCAGGTATTATTTATATATTTGTATAATTTCTACATTTCTACCTTTTCAGCCATCAGTTGTATTTTTGACTTGTGGTCACGTGTGTTGTTGCGCAACATGTTGCCAACCATTGGATATATGTCCGTTATGCCGGCAGCCGATCACACAGAAATGTCGCTTGTACCGAAGTATGTAAAATGAAAAAAAGATGTAACCTCCTAGCTACGCTACAGATGTACAATACCCAAAAAGCGCACTGCATTGTGGGTAGTAAAATGAAATTATAGCTTCCACTGTCAAATTACCGTGATAAGATGACATGGAGAGATCTTGGAATTTTGTCTATTACATGATACTAACACTAACATTGCGTTTATCAAACCAAGGTGTGATCAAATGTATTATACTTATTTGATGTATCATGTCTAAGCGTACGCAACAAGCATGTTAGACGTTATAATTTCATAATATCTACCCAATGAACAATCGGAGCAATCAGAAAATGTAATATGTAATCCCTGGTCTAACTAGTATATTGGTATAAGTAATAAGTAACGGTAAATAATTATTTGGAAGTAAGATGGATCATGATTTTACATGATGTTGGCATCACTAAATGGAGAAAAATGAAAAAGTTGATCGAATTTTCAGTCATGAAATAATTTTTGGCCTTCATTCAAAATGTTTATATAGTAATTGATAATGAAATGACTTATTTATTTTAAATGATACTCTTGGAATTATAAGTTCAGTTAATTTTTCAGCGTTCTTTCTAATTAGTGGGCATTGTCACGGAAATGAACAATGATGGAAAAAGGGGTAGTAGCAAATCATAAGAATTTTCAACCTTTCGAAAGTATTTTGAGAGTGTTAGGCTTACGTCATATCTTACTTCATTTCGAGCGTAAAATTCCTTCTCTTCGAGATATGTGCACTGCTCGTGTTTTGAATATTGAAATCCTCCGAATACACCGCATGCGACGGTGGTCCCTCATAACCTATAGAACTAGAGTAAGGCCTAAAAGCCTGTACTTCGTACCACGTTTATCGCTTTGTAGTACATAGCCTGGGAATCCATGCTATGATTTCTTCTTTGATAAACTGATGGCGAAATGTATAGCATGGTACGGGCTGAGAGTTTGAATTTCTCAGATCCTAATAACGGTTGAAAACATAGCCAATCAAATTTTGTTATTCTTTTACTGGTCACACTTTCTTAGAGAAAGCGCAAGTTTCGAAATTTGGTTTTTATTTTAGTAAGTGAGGACAGCGCTAAATTCGAATTTCCCACTGTAAAAAATGTGAGTCCAATATTGGACTCACAGCTCGAACCCGTCTTGTGTACATCAAATTATAAAAAAACACACGACGGGTCTCCTGTCTATGTAGTACACGGCAATGAATTTTGAAATAAGCCGTAGATACTGGGCTTGTGTACAGACAAAAAAGCATGGAGCTGTCTTTTGTGTAGTTTCGAGAGTGTCCGCTAATTAGACAGTTCACTGTTTGTATTCGGCAATATACGAATGGGTAAATACCAGCTGTGGGTACGGATGAGTTAACATTTATGGCTGAAAATAAAACGCCCGGGCGGGGTTAATTATCGAAGCCAAAATGGAGGTTGGGTATGTGTGGCCTAGAAGGATTTAATTTCGAGTTTTAGTACTAGTAGCTTTCTAATGTCTAAGTGTTACAAAAGTCAGAATATTTAACATTATTCTCCCTGAAGATCGAAAAAATAATAGCCGGCCGGCACCATGTGAGCTAATAACTTTCAAAAATATTCTTTCATCTGTATCCACTGCTAATATTCTTTATTTTGTATGTAAATTATTCCTGTATATAACCGCTCTCTTTTTTTCTTACAATATTTTTGTGTAAAGTAACCTCTATCCAATATAACTTTTAATTTTTTTGCCTGTGAGAAATACAGTAATTTTTTGTATGGCACTTTTCAGATCTTTTTATGCACAATTACTTTTAAAAAAATAATCTAACCTGACCTGGCAGCAGGTGTAATTTGCGTAAACTCGTACTGGAAAGACACTCCTCTGAAGATTGCAGCGGGTCTTCTTTCCCAAGTGTCATTGCCAAGATGCTACATTAGTATGTGTATGAAATTACAGTAAACCTTCGCTTATTCAGAATCTTATCCACTTATTATAATTTCTTCAATTCGCAAATGTAAGCAAAAGTTTTGGATCTAGTTGGTGGGATACAACACAATTATTACAACACAAAGTATAACTTTTCACGTGCTTTTATTAATAAACGAGTAATCGTGCCCTTTGTCTTGTTCGCTTACTTTTTGGTATCTTATGTTTATCTTGCATTGTGCTCTTTCCAAATAGATTTTATTATCGACATTATATCTTCATAAATCATTTATTTAAAAAAATGTAAATTTTTGACCAATCTGAATATAATCCGCATCTTTTTATATTAACACCTTCTTTGAAAATAATTTCAGCGTCCCCACCCTATCACGCCCATTATATTGTCAACAGTAATGTATGAAATAGGAATAACTTTATCCGTATCTAACATCGCCCGATTTACAAAGCATCTCATGATTTTCTAGAAAGAAATTTTTCAATTGTTTTCCGGGCGCGTCTAGCATCATGGGGCAACCTTGCCGGTCTCAAAGCTTTTTCAAAACTCATCTTTCTCAGTTTCTGCGGGAGGTGGCTATGATTTTTCTTTATCTTACAGATAAACTCCGGAAAATCCGGATAAAAATCGGATTTGCTTCGTGTAGGTTTTCTTAATTCTAAATTGACGTCAAATATTTAAAAGTATGTTTCTGACGTCAAATATACGAACGTTTTGGAAAGAAAGTTCACACTTCAGAAGAAATCTTTATCCAGCAAGCAATGCGCAGCAATGTGAATGAAGAAAGAAGAAGTATATTACAGTAAATAAGCGAAAATGGTGTAAGTACTTTATCCATGGTTTGTCAGAGTCTTTATTGAAGTCGAGATGGGATTTTTGTGTAAATTTTTTTGTTAATTTTCATTTTAGTTTCGGAATGTTCAACAAAAAGAGTTCCTGGTTCACGGCGGATGAAGGAATCAGTTTATGGCCTTGGAGTAAAGAAGAGGGTAAGGGATTTCTTCTTTATTATCACCATGGAAGTCTGAAAGTGTCGACAGAAATATTTCACATAAATTATGCGTCGACCAAATATTCTCGCGGAAGTTTCGCTGCGAGTTCTACCTGCTTGACGTGGCCGAAGGATTTTTGTAAAGCTAATCAGGGGGTTGTGTTTGTATGTCTATCTTAAAACTTTTGTTGATAAGAGTCTTGATTGATTATTTTTTTCAAAACAAGCATTTTCGATTTTAAATTCAAGAGCTCAGACTATATCCATTGTGTCTTGATGAATAAAAAAATTATTATGGACTAAAAATATTCAGCTGACACCCCCTTAAAAGTTTGAAATTAAAACCGAAAGCATTGAGTAAAGTTTAAAATGGTAGAGAAGCAGTGCATTAAAAACATTGAACTTTTTTATAGCTGGATTTGTTTACATTTTTTGTGACCTTTTGATTTGATTTTTGAGTTCATCTTCAGAGTTTAACCACTGGACTATTACCTAAAAAAACCATCAGTTTACTGCTACTACATTTAAGGATGGTCCATGTAATTAGTTCCGAATTATTTTAAATTTTGATCATGTTTGGTCAACCATCGCCAAGAAGAGGTGAGAGAACTTTTATGTGAATAGCTTTATCAAATACAAGTACAATACAGACCAGGCACACAACAAGGGCCTCTAATCTGTTACTTCCATTCCCTGGCATGCACCACCCTCCATTTGAAATCTTCATTAGACTTGGCTTTATTCATCTTGTCTGCTCGCTCTTCTCTTTCCATACCTTGATTTGCTTTCTCTCCATTATTTTCGATTAGTCATTGATACTTAGCTAATTATCATGTGTTTTTAATTCATCAGTCGGTTTCTTCATGAATCTGTGTAGACTGTCTTTGAATGTCACTTTGATTGGCCACATACCTTTAGATTTTTTTCAAATACGAGAGACGTTAGGTCAATTTGTTTAGTATTTTTCAAATTGTTCTTTCAATAGACCCTTGGCTAGAGGTGCAATCCAATGTCATCATGTTGACAGTTGAAAACTCCAGCATAAATTACCATAACTCCAGCTCAAGGTGTCAATGAATGCAAGGGAAACATTGTTGAAGATTTCCATTTCTAGAAAATTTCCAGGAGGGGTTTTCTGAGTCCCATGTCATTTTTGCAATACACCTTTCCCGTAATGTAAATTTCTCAGAAATGGCTGGGGAAAATGTGCGCTCCACCATTGTGTATAAAATTGTTTGGGAGGTAAAAAACGCGTTTTTGCCTGCGAGGGGTTAGGGAAAGTGGGATTTGAGCCTCAAACTTTTGACAGCGATCTTCTTTTGGCAAAATATTTTCAGGGTGGTATAATATCATGAATAGATTGAACATACTAAAATTTGAGGGGATTTTGTTCGACAGAACTTAAGAAAAGCTCAAAAAACCAACTTTCCCTAAGGGAACGCAGGCAAAAACAGGTTTGTATACCTCCAGAGACCAAACGGTGGAGAGCATCAAAATAATGCGCGCGCATTAGTTTTACAAATTACGGGAAAGGTGTATTAGAGTCTATATTTGATGAATTGCCAAGTTATACCGTTAAATGTATGGATAATGGGTCCTAAGACCTTTAGTACTAAATACTGCCACCCAAATCTCCTGAGTGAATATAGTTGGATAGAAATTCTTATTTCTTCACATATATAAATATAGAAAAAACAACAAGATAACCAAAATTTCCCTCATATTCTGAAACACAGAGTTAAGTTAAGCTGGAGTTTTTAATTAGCTATCCAACATGACATTGTACCTCTATTTGTGTACCATTCTTTGAAAAAAGTGAAAAGTTTTGATTGTTGACGATTTCAGACGATTTCTATTTGGTTGAGTGTTACAGGAGGGCTGCATGAGTCCCGTTTCTTTTTGCAATTATAGTCTATGCCTCATCGGGGAAAGAAATGTCGGGGAAAGTGACGAAAATTTTGAGGGGGTGACAAAATTTTTCCCTGACGAAATATTTCCCCGACATTTTATCACCCGACCAAAACTTGTACCGTGAGTGGTCCTAAATCCGACAGCTCTGCCTAAATCCGATGAGGGTCTTTCAAAGATACAAACTAAAATTTAAAAAAACCTTTCCCTGTGACGCAATGAAGATACCAAAGTGTCAACTAAACTGAGATTTTATACATTGGACCAATGGAACCAAATTACAATAATTGTTTCTTATACAAAACATAATTTTTTATTACTGTACATAAATTGTTAACGTTTTAAAAAACACGAGCAACAGATTCAGAATAATAGAGGTAATTATTTTTACAACTCGCACTTTTTTGATCACATTAATTGACATCTTGGCATTATTATATTCATCTTGTTAGATGTTTTGTTTTGAGAGTCCTTGCAATAGTTTATTGTTCAATTTGGAGAGGGAATGTTTGTAAACATTAATTTTTTTTGATAGTAGTTATTTGGGGGGTCGGATTTAGGCAGGGCTGTCAGATTTAGGACCAGTCACGGTACCTGATTTTTTTATCCCTGACCAAAACATTTACCCAAAATTTTATACCACAACCAAAATTCAAATCTAATTTTTTTACACCTTTATTTACCAAAATTAGTGCTTTAAACGTCGAATTGCAAGATCCATTTTCGAGCTAGTGAAGGAAACCATTTCTTTTGGACAATTTAGTCGGGTGAAAGTGACAAATTTGAAATTTTGGTCGGTCAAAAGTGACGAAAATGCCTCTAGGTGACAAAATTTCCCTGACGAAAAAAAAACCAACAAAATAAAACTCTGACATTTTTTTCCCTAATAAGGTATTTGATAAATTGCCAAGTTAGTGAAATGCTACAAGTGCAGGGTATTTTTCAAGCACTTCTTTGCTTTTTTGGTAACTTGGTCAAAGACTTTTCACCAACAGCTCCTCAATAAATCTTTTTAGACAGATTAAGTGTTTTAAAAATTATTGGAAATAAATTATACATACCGGGTGCGCCACAAAAAAGTTTCTCTCTTTAAAACTAATTTTCTCGAAATCTAAAAGTTTTAAAAGAACCATTCCTATTTCATTGGAAAGAAGAAAGATAAACTTAAATTTTGGTGGGTCATTTATTGAATTCGATTCATTAGATCAAAAGTTATACTCAATTGAATAAAAAAGTTACTTTCAGAAAATGCTCAAAAACGTTAAAAATCGACCTATCAAATTAAACAGAAGCATAGTTATATGATATATCAGTATTTTCGTTTCAGTCATTAAAAATGATAATTAGCTGTCTAAATGACCTTTTGTTATTTAAAGGAGGTTGAAGTTATTTAAAATAAGGTTGAATTTCAATGAAAGGAAGAAAATTCGTCAAAAAAGGCCAAATAATCTGGTAAAATTCATAAAAATACATCAAATATGGGTTTCGAGGTAGATCCAGCCTTACATAGACTTTATCCAGTCTAGAACCAAAAATCTAAGAAAAATTCCAGTAAAACCAAATTAAATTAATGTTGATGAGGATTTTAAACTTTTTTGACCCTTTCGTTTCAAAATTTATGTGTTTTGTTACGGAAAATACTCTTAATTATGTAAAGGCTATTGCAATTGCCAAATTTAAAGTAAAAAATTTGATAGGTCGATTTTTGACGTTTTCGAGCACTTTCTGAAAGTAACTTTTTTATTCAATTGAGCATAACTTTTGATCTAATGGATCGAATTAAATAAATGACCCAACAAAATCTAAATTTATCTTTCTTCTTTCCAATGAAATAGGAGTGGCTCTTTTAAAAATTTTAGAGTTTGAGAAAATTAGTTTCAAAGAGAGAAACTTTTTTGTGGCGCACCCGGTATATAAAATGGAAAATGAATTTCCTGGCTGTGTTTATAATTCTATATTTTAAGTAGATGTTATGAAAATAACTGTCACCTGTAAAATGTTGAGATCCTCTTCTTGTTGTCCTTAAAAATCAATTTCAATTTGAACTTTTTAAAGTGAAGCTTTAAACTGCCAAATTAAATATTCCTTGCAAATAAACAGTAAATTGTAGATCCTAGTAACATAGCTAAAAGTAGAGATTTGATAAGAAAGAGTGTATGAAAATACATATTAAAAAAATTAAAAGTACTCCACAGTCTCAGGGAATGTCACAAAAAATTATGATAGACCTTATGTTTACTTGTCTAAAAAGCAACCTGTTCAAACAAATGAATTTTCTTAATTTCAAAAATTTTGCTTTTTACACGTTTGTTGAGAAACATGGGATGGATGATCCTGATCAGTTCACAGTAGTTAAAATCAATTTAAGAGTACTTTTAGATTGGATCTTGTTTTTAGCAGGTATTGCAGCAATTTCTTTGGTTTTGGTTTTGGTTTTTGTGATATATATTATGTATAATAACTATAAACAATTGTGCAGAAAATCAGAGTTTGATTCCTTTCAATTCAATACTTGTTTGAAATACTTCAAAATTGATTAGGATTTTCATCACCAAAAAACAATGTCAGTGTTGCCATGATTCTCTAGTAAATCCCTCCTTCTCCTTAATTTTGAAAACCCTCCTTGAAAGGGAAATTGATGCACTCAATTTTAAACCACATTATGGCAACAAGCTTATGTATAGTATATACTAATTATCTTTTAACCCTCATCCCCTTATGCGCAGATTTGTCACACGATCAAAATAAATAATTTTCATACTGGTGGATAATTCATAATAATGGATTTTTATAGAGCTTAGGACATTCATTACACATTGAATAGATCTTCAGGTCGTGCTAAGCATAATTTTAAAACAAAAATTTATATTGTACAAAGTTTGAAAGGACTTTTTATATAAAAGTCTGTAATTTTAAACACAGGTAATATCACTTCAGGTGATAGCTCCTGGACTTATCATTTAAAAAAATAAGAAATAAGCTTTTTTTTGTAGGAGAGAGAAAAATGGCAGATTATTGGAGACGATGATGAGACCTTTAATGAAAAAATAACCTCTAAGAAATTCATAGCAATGCTTTGCAACGAAAACTACAAGTTTTTAATGATTAATGAATTTTGGCTTATTGTAACAACAAAATAAAGTGGGCATATAGTTATACTTTCTCAAAACAAATTTGCCCATTTTTTTATAGAACTCCCAAGCTCTTCTGCAGCAAGCTTATTCGGTGGTGGTGGCAACATGTCAAATGGCTTGAGCCAATTTGACCAAGTGCAATTTGACTCATTTGTCAATGAAACACCATCAACTTCATTGACCCAGTCTCTGCCACCAGGTCCACAATCAGGTCCTCCACCTATTCCAAGGGCAGGACCTCAATCTCTTGATGGAGCTACTGTAAGTGTTGTTTGGATCTTTTTCATTTGAAATACTTTATTCATTCATACAGTGAATAATGAGCAAGTTTTCCACATAAACCTGCAAAATAGGGTCTAAAAGAAACCAAAGGTCAATACTGGTACTGCCAGATTTTATATTATGTACAGCTCAAAAACCAAAAAACACTTCATTTAATACTTTACTTTTTCACTATTAAAACTCTAAAAATAATTATATAAAGTTTATTCTAAATTATTCTTTTCCAGGCAAACCCTTACCGTTCAAAAGGTAGAGGAGGAGGAAGAACTGGCAGGCAATATAATACTGCAAGTTCTCTGTTTGGCTCTTCAAATCCACCAGCAGCCCAGCAATTTCCTCAACCAACGCAAACACCTTCCCCATCAAACCCTCAACTATTTCCTCCACCACAGCCTTCAGTATCAACTGGAGCTGTATCCACCCCTTCACCATCACAACCCACTGGTTTTGACGTGGCCAGTACCTTCCAAACAACATCTCAAAATAACACAACAGCTACAGTCACGCCAGATTACTTTGGAGCAATGCAGCATCCAAATGCAAGCACTTCAACAAATGAAATTACTCCATCTCTCATGAACATCAGTCAGCCAACCGGTAAGTACCCAATCTAGATCAGTAAATAAAAGATAAAATCTAAACTGTAATGTTATGTTAAGGATATAATGTAAATTTTAGATCTTTTGATAGTCTTTTACTTTGAGACAACATATTGGGAATAGTTATAAAAGTCAAGGCTATTTAATTTTCAGATAGATGCATGGGGTAGTAGATTAATCTTTGCTTAAGAAATTCAACATTCAAAATATCTTATAAAAAGAGATTGAAATTGAATAGGATGGCTTGGATGTGTAGCTCCACTCATGGGGATCTATATAACACATCAGAAAGTAGTGTGGATTAGAATATACATTAAAAGAAAAAACGAAAGACTACTCAGTGGCTATCAAAACGACATCACCACTCTCTGAATATGTTTTCATTTCATGATTTCAGTTTTTTCCCACTGATCTTATTTAAAAACATCAGTATAAGAACAAAAAATATATTTTATTTTGGACCCTGCCACGCTTCTGCATTGTCACTCACAAGTATTTTCATTCCTTAAAATAAATATGAAGTAAATTGAATTTGAATTTTTAGACTTCGATCAGACACGACATAACCAGGCATCTTTCAGCCTTGACATGAAAGAAATAAAGAAACTTAGGCATATCACTCACAAACCTATTGAGAATAAGAAGAAGATAGAAAGTTCTATTGGTAAAAGTGAGTAATCAGTTTATCAGAAGTTCATTTCAGATTGCAAAGGGAGTGTATAGTCTACTGTAGAATTTAGCTCCAGCTTTTATTTGAAATTCGAGACCAGTACTAATGAATGATTTTGGTGAAGATTTTCAGGAAGATTTAAATTATCAACATTTTCCTACTGAACAGTAATAACTGCATTTTCTATTCATGTAAAGTCTTTAGTATTGTACTTGGAGACAGACTCAATTATTGATGTATTAGTTCAGCTGGTACCCTTGTTTTCCTAAAAAAAAGTTGTAAACAAGGTTTTGCTAAAATACGATTCTTTATGAAAATAATGTCGCAGCATTATAATTATTTTGATCTTCTTTTCAACTTCAGCATTTGACCAATATGAATCAACTAAGATAAGTGCTGAAAAACAGCGAAAGGCTGAAGAAGAAAACGATAGATTACGAGCTGAGAAACAAGCTCGTCGTGCAGAAACGATGAAGCGAATAAATAAGGACCGTGAGAAACGTATAGCAGAACAAAATAAACAATTGGAAGAGATCAACCGGTCTGCAGCACCTCCACCCACCGACGCATCTTCATCTTCAAGTAAAGCTCGAACGAAGGAAGAACGTAAAGAACGTAAGTTAAAAAATCAGAAAGGGAAGATTATGTTGACAAAGGCATGAACATTGTTTTAACTCAGAGGGGGGGGGCTTCATAATGTTTTCATATTCTAGTGCATTATGAACTGGGTATGTACTTCATGTTATAAATAAAGGAGGATTGTTAATGTAAAAAATATAAAGCTTTGAAACCATACCTAAGATCAGTTTTTTTATACTTGCAGTCTATTATTCTTTCAGCCCTTGTTTTTTTATTAAATGGATTTGTCGCAAGTTTTTTCCTTAAAACTATTAATTTCTCCTTTACCTTTTTAGTACGGGAAAGAGCACGTAAGGCTCGTATGAAACGTGGTGATCGATCCAGTGCAAATGCTTCCGGAGATTTAAGTAGTCTCATTGATGAAGTTTCATCTCGTGGTGGATCAATATGTTCTGACCTTTCCAGCGATCAAATTCGTGATCCCAACAGCCTAAACTCTAGCCATAATCAGGCTAACTTCTATAATAATCCTTATGGTAGCGTCCAAAGACCACCTGTTGCACCCTCATCACAACCTGAGCTTAGAGATAGCTTACCCAATAACACAGCTTCTCATTTATTTGGAAGCAGTTCTACATATCCAAACCAACCACCACCAGCTGTTGATCAGCCTCTCCCACAAACAAATACGACTTCTGCTAATAATATGTTCAGCACAGACACTAACCCACATAATAATTTTTACGATAACCCAGAAGGGGGTCCATCTAGAGACAATTTCCATGGTTACCAATCAGTGGAGCCACAACAGTCCAACCAAAATGTGCATAATTACGCAGCAACTAATTCTGGTGCTGGCTTTTTTGATAGTATGAGGAACAACGATAGTAAAGACAATGCAAGTTTCCCTCCACAAAACGCTCAACAACCTCTACCTAAACATGACTACTTCGAACCCACACCAAGCAACGATAGAGTCCAGCCTTCTACTGAGCAACAGGCCCAAAACACTGATGTTTACGCTCACTACAATTATTCAGGACCAGATTATAACGAGACAAACACTGTCCCAAATGAACCACCTAAGACTGACCACCAGGAAGAATCTGGTGAAAGTTCCGCTAGCTCTGGCAGCGCTAGTTCATACGCAATGGTTTCTTCCGTGAAATCTTCGGAGAGCGAATCACGTCTTTCGCCATATCAATTCGTTGACAGTAACGTCTATCCAACACAGTCGTCACTAAACTCGGCTGAATCATCTCCACTAGAGATACAAAACGTATCAACTGCATCCGCAACTTATGACAAAGTCTCAATGCCTTCTGGCTCGATTTCAATGAGCAGTTTTGAGATGACTGGAGGATCATCTGGTTCAGAAATTCCCTTATACTCCACTTCCAGCGTCATCGAAGCTATCGAAGAAGCAAGTGAACCCTTGCCTGAGACGCAACCTCCTCCACCGCCAGCAGCTCAGG
Source organism: Clytia hemisphaerica (assembly GCF_902728285.1). Classification (NCBI taxonomy): domain Eukaryota; kingdom Metazoa; phylum Cnidaria; class Hydrozoa; order Leptothecata; family Clytiidae; genus Clytia; species Clytia hemisphaerica. Next base: position 2,357,266 of record NW_027103851.1, on the reverse strand, counting down.
TGGTTGAACAATCTAGCCTAGTTCAAGAGAACAAGAAAATCTTTCAGAAAGCTGCTGCTCTATTTGAAGAAGCAAAGAGTTTGTCTTCAGACGAATCTCTTTCGATGGAGCACCATACTGTAAGAAATCTTTTTAATTCTACTTTTCACTAAACTTATTGGATTGTCAACTTTTTGTTTTTAACTCTTTTGAACCATGAATGTTTTCTCAGTTTGTTGGGCTTGAGCAAAATTTCTAAAAGTCAACTAGCCTCGTTTGAAATGGCCACTGTAATTTACTTGTGTTGAACAAAGTTGAAACCTTTCTAAACTTCTTTTTTAGTTCTCCGATCCAAATTCACCCAACCCATCTGTGCCACCACAGAGTTTCAGTGCACCACTTCACCAAGACACACCACCTATGACTGCCCAGCAACCTCCACCAATGGATCAACCTCCAGTGAACCAGCAAATGGCAATACCTGATCCTGTGGATCACCACCAACTGCCAGCTGCTCAACCACCATTTGGCCAACAACCACCGTCAGTGGCCCAACCACAGCCTCCACCAATGGGTGCCATGTACTCGCCTCGTGTGGATAATGAACTACCGAGTGGTCCCAACCTTCAAAACTTAGTTAACAATGACCAAGCCCATGTACCATTAGTTAACAATAGCTATGCTCAACCACCACCAATGGTGAATAACGAACCAACTCAGCCACCACCAGAGCCCTTCCAATATCAGCAGCAAGTCATTAATGATGCGTTGGAGACTCCTGCTCAGAACCCTTCACCTTATCCTCCAGAACCTCTACCAGAGGCTGTACAGGCTGCCCAATCCCCACCTGATGTTATCCCTTCTGTACCAAGTCATGCTACTGAAGCTGTACAGCAGTTACCATCTTCTGCCCAACCAGAGGTTTTACAGCAAATCCCTCAAATTCAGCAAAACTACAACCACCCCGAGTTTTTGCCTCCTGAAGCAGATCCTGTGCACCCTATACAGGAACCAGAGCTGCTCTCTCAAGCTATTGCTCCATCACCTAATGCTTTGCCTGACTTACAACCTGACGGATATCAACCCATAGTATCACAACATGCTCCTGTCAGTCCAAACGCCTTACCAGGAATGGTTTCTCAATATCCTCCTGAACAAGATGGATCGGTGCAGCAACCGTCACATCAACCACCATTGTTTCCTGGACAACAGGTGAATCCAAACCTACCAGCTGAACAAATCCAACAATCCCCGCTACAGATTAATAATCCATTGGTACCACCTCAAGGACCAATTGAACAACGCCCCTTTGAGCAGCCGTTGACAGTCAATCAGCCACCAACTCTACCACAAGAGCCCCAAGCTACTATTTATGATTCAAACCAAAGCGTACCCTTTCCTCAACCTGGGGTTCAACCACCAAATCAATTATTTGGACAACCCCCACCTGCACCGCATGTGCCATCTGAGTTGCCTCTACAGCAGCCACCGCCACCAGTTAACCAACAACTCCCTCCAAACACACTACAACAGCCTCAGAATATTGCTCAACCTAACCAAATTTCACCGATGCTGCAACAAGCACCACCACCCACAGCACCCATTCAACCACCCGCTTTTTACCCAGGATCTTCACAACCTTTCTCACAAAGCTCCTCTGTATCAGCCTCTCAGAGTGTGTCCCAAACATCTATTGTCTCTGACAACCCACCTTATGGAGGTATGCCGCAATATCCATTACCGTCGGCTAGTAATACAAGCATTGTGTCACAGTATTCTGTTCAAGAAGTGCCAAGAGTTAATCCACTCCAGACTAACTCAGTGAACAATTTTTCTCACCCAATTGTCAGTCCACAGGCGTCAAATTCATCAGTAAATACTGTAATATCACAACCTGGTACCCAGGCTCAACCACTTCCACAAGGAGCACCAATTCTATCACCAAGACCTGACCCAATCGCTGATACCTCCGTTTTGAATGAAGAAGTATCAATACAAGATTCGACAATTGATGACCTTTTTGGTGGTCCAAACTCAAAGCTCAAGCCAAAACAAAGAGCTGGTAAAACAATGGCCGATCAACGTTTCAATCAGCAGGTCGTGGCAGCGTTAGACACATACCAACAACAACAGGATGAAGTTGTTCAACAGTCGCCACTCAACTCCTTAACATCCCCGATCAACTCCTTAACATCCCCAATCAACTCATTGCCATCTACTGATCTCAATCCAAACCAACCAAAAACTCAAAATCCGTACGTTGAACACCAATCTGTTGCTCAACTACAGCAGAATTTATCTGCGACACCCCAAATACAACCTGTCGCTCAGCAACCTCAAACTGTTGCTCAACAAGTGCAACAGCCTTTCCACCAACCTGTTGATCAATATAATCAACAACAGCCAATGCAAATGGTCGCACAGCAACCCCCTCAACAGACATTGCAACAACCTCTTAGCACACAGCAACCAATGGCTACTCTGCAACAACAGCCGATTAACCCACAACAGCCGTCTATGGGCACTCAGCCATTACCCGTTCCAAACGTAACACAAAACCCAGTGCTACCACAACAGCCAATGATGCAACAAACGCCACAAAACGTGCCACAACCGCCAACAACACCCACTTTACCGCAAATGCCGCAATATCCAGGTATGATGCCACAACAGCCAGGTATGTTCGGTCAACAATACCCCCAACAACCTGCACAACAACAAATGACACAGGAACAACAAAACATGATGTTGCAGTACTACCAATCAATGGGCTACACGCCACAACAAGCGCAACAGTATGTGCAACAGTACCAATATGATCCTACAGGCGGTATGGGCGGATACGGCAACGATTATTATAGCCAAATGTGGTATCACCAACAAATGCAACAACAACAACAATACATGAATATGTATTATCATTCGATGTGGAACGCTTATAATTCCTATCCTTCAAGTGTATCAAGCTCGACGTATGGTGATAGTCGACCAGGATCTGTTATCGAGAAACGTAGCTCTATTTCATCGGATCAAGTGTTGAGCGAGCTTGGTGATTTAACCAGTGAGCTATCATTCCCTAACAGATCAGGTATGGTCATGATCTTGTCTTGCTTTGTTCTGTCTTTCAATTAATTGTAAGATTTTCGTCAATACGTAATTAAGGAGTTTCTTATTTTGTTGATAATCATACTGTGGTAAAAGTGTCGTTCTTCCATCAAAATATGATTTGAGTCAAAAAATATGTTGTCTATATTATTATCTTTATTAAATATTTGTATGTGTACAATATGATATTCTCATTATAAAAATTGTGCATTTTAGATACTCCTCCACCAGAAGAGGTTATTAAACAGCGCTCCACACCTCTCTGCTTCACTCGACCACACATCAAAGCATGTTTCTCAAAAACTGGTGGAATATTGAACGTTGTGGCGCCGCGTCAACCGCTTGACGGAGAAGTGGCTGTGGTTCAAAATGTTTCGATTGAGGTATATATTTCTTCGATCTTTTGACGTTAACTAATGTCTAGATTTTCAACCTTAGATGAATTTTCAGTCGAAAAAAAAAGCAACGAATGTACTTTATTTGTTTTTGAAAGTTCAACCTATTTGATATCCAGCTGGTATTTTTCCTACTATGATTTTCAATTTGACATTTATTTTGTATTTAGAATATTGTTGGTATCCCGATCTTGAAGCGATTCCCTGGTCCATTGCTCAGGTAATAATGAGTTATTGATTTTCCTTCGCCTTTGAGCTCTCGATTTTGTTGTTAATGACATAGTGCTGTCGAATTCTGAACCCCTTGTCGTATCTAAACTAGCTTTTTACATTCTCCACCCATTTTCCACCAATTTTCCACCCATTTTCCGTCGATTGTCGTGACTTCAACGAAGTCTTTGGGTGAAATAGCCATTTTAAACATTTTTCGCATATATTTCCTTTACTTCAGAGGTGACACTAACAAAAAACAGATTTCCAAATTTATCGTGGAAACAATCCGTGTTCATCTCCCTCAACGATACGGTGATGATCCACATCAATTGTTCGCCCACGTTGCATTGTGGGAATTCGTTGGTCTTCTCGTTAAACAGAACGGGGTAAGTCATTTAGCTTTTCTTTTAAAATTCATTCATTCATTCAAGCATCCATTCATCTACTCGTTCACTCACTCACTCAACCATACACTCATCTGCTCGCTCGCTCATTCATTCACTCGCCAACTCACCAAAATTGTGGAAAGTTGAGAAAAAATAAATTTTCTTTGACGAGCCAATATAAATAAAGATTAAAGTATTGCAAACTATTCAAAATGTTATGTGATTTTCTGTTTGTCTTATTATTTTTCCTACTTTGTAAATTAATCCTTCGTTTATTTTTAGACATTTGATGGCTCGGACATTGCTGACATGCTGATCAACTTATTGCCAATAGTCCACGATCAACATGGCCGTGAAACCAAAGGATTCGGTAAACTATGTAACCCAATACAAGTACCTGACAACAGCGCTGTTGAAGAACTTGAAATGCTGTTGGCTACCGGTCGCATGAAGGATGCTTTGGACCATGCTATGCAAGCAGGTCTATGGGGTCATGCTTTTATGTTGGGAACATTGATGGGACATAAATATCTTGGTTCTGTCCAAACCAAGTAAGCTGGTTTTCTCTCTTTTTAGTGTTTTGGAATGTTCTACCAATGGATTATGGCGCCACATAAACAATTGAACAATGCTATAACATGCTAAAAATTATCTGGTCGATATTTCTTTGATATTTTGCTCACGTTGTCGTAGGAGACCCTTGCTTACTCACGCCATTGTCTTCTATTTTAGGTTTTCCAGCTCTATCAATAAAAAAGATGCGATTAAGACATTGTTCAATCATTTGTCTAACAAGGACCCATCGTCTATGAAGGTATGCCTCTCAATTTGATTTCTTGTTCTCTCCAGCACATTCTTATGGGTTATTTTGTAAACGAAGAAATGAGAATTGAGATTTTTTTTTTATTTTATTCTTCAACGATGTTTATGGTTAGTCATTGTTTGTTTTTTCTTGCTTTCAATCGACAAAATTTCCTTTTTATTTTTTAGAAACGAGTAATCAAAGATACCTGGGTACAAAATCTTTGCATGCTTATCTCCCAACCAACTGGTCACGTGGATAACGATCGGAAAAAAATTCTTTGTTTTGGTGACGGATTACGTAAGTTTGTCAAGTTTTCATTTTATATAAGTTTCGATTTTAACTTATTTTTGTTAAAGACTCATAACCTTGTAGGTGTCTGAGAGCTTCTATTTGTCAGTCCAAAAACTAAATTCATATGACTATTTTCAGCTAAACTTTGTACTATTGCTTGCTCCTAATATAAATACCTTCTATAATTTCTCATTTTTCAAAAGTTTCACATTTTTCCAGTTTCACATTTTTGGACATTTTCTTGCTGTCAATGTTCTCACCCATTCTACACACTGTTCCTTTTCAGGTGATCTTGGTCTCGTAGCCGCATCTCACATATGTTACATTATCGCCAACGTGCCCTTTGGTAGCCACAAAAATACTGAATGTCGAATGTCCCTGTTAGGTCTTGAACACAAGTAAGTCTATCTTGTTTGCAATACTATCATAACAGAAAAGTTCGGCGTAAATTTCGAAATATGCTCTCCCGAAAAATATTATTGTGATTCTTTTTACTTTAGATGTATACTTTGATGACTCAGCACTACTTTTCTTTACAATAATTTTTTTTCGTTAGTTCTTTTTCCTGATTCATTTTCTGCCTGCGAGTTTGCTTTTTAAAAGATTTTTTAAAGACATCTTATATTTTTAAAGGACGTTACGTTAAAAAAAAACGTTCTGGATTTTATATATGTCAGAGAACTAATAACCATCACCTTAGACCCACTTCTCCTCTAACTCCTTTTATTCCTTTTTCAGGACATACACTGATAAATCAGCTGCTGTCTGGGCTGACCCTCTGAACATTCAACTCACTGAGGTAAGAGCTTGGTACCAGTTGTCCTGTAGAATCTGTAATTATAAAAAGGAAAACATTGGTGCTAATATAGTTACCGCTCTTGAAAAAGGTTCTTTTTATTAATTCAAATAACGAAGAATTTTTGTCTTAAGTTTTACTAAAGCTACTCTCTGAAGATGATTTTAATACTTGTTTTTTTGTCTCGCCCATAATAAAATTTATCGAAGTGAATAATATGTTGAATCTTTTATCCTTTAGATTTATCAATACGCGAGGACGTTGCACGACAAATCCTTTATTGTACCCTCTTTCCAAGTAAGTGTGCTTGTACTGTTGTCTCTTACTTAGTGTTTGATGAAAGGAGTTATACTACATCATCTAAATGTAATGCTTCCATTTTTTGGTTTTTCATATTGTTACCCTATGTTACCTCATTACACACTACAGCACTTGAATGTAACACTTTCATTTTTTTTTGGATCTACCTCCGGGTACCCCGGTGGAGGTCCTATGAATTAACCGTTGTCTGTTAGTCCGTCCGTCCGTCCGTTCGTTCGTCTGTTACCAGGTTTTCTCGAGATTGGCTCATTAGTTTTTTCTGATTTTTGGCACAAAGATGCAAAATGGCAATGCCCAAAATGTGACGGAGCCCGATTTTCGAAAAAAATTATATTTGGGCAAATTTGGGCCAAAAACTGCCTAAAAATAGGGTTTTTTGGACTTTGTGCAAAATCCTGTCATTACTTTTTGCTGATTTTTTGTACAAAGATGGAGGGCAAGATTCTCTAAAGAATGGCTGAAGTGGTTTTTCCCGGAAAATTCTTATTCGCCTTAAAAAACGGATTTTCGTATTTTGGGGAAATTCCCTTTAACCAAATAAGAAAATATAGCTTTTCTCAATGTTGATTCATAATTTTTTTCTGATTTTTTGCACAATGATGCAAAATGGCAATGCCCAAAATGTGACGGAGCCAGATTTTTAAGGAATTTTTTTTGGGCCTGAATGGTTTAAGTGATTTTCGTATTTGGGGAAATTCCTTTTTACCATTTTACATTATTCAACACACAAGCTTTATTTTTCCATTCTGAATTTTTGTACAATTATTGTCACTTTTTTCTTATTTTCATCTGATGTTAATCATTAGGTAGGTCCATTCAGCATGTTGCTTGTTCAAGATTACACAGCATCTCTATGCTATGCTGTTATCTTTTCTTTTTCGTTTGAACATTTTCATATTCATTCAGTATGTTACCGACTACCTATATTAGGTAGATCCATTCAGCATGTTGCTCGTTACTTTTCTTCTTACAGTTACTCTATGCCATTTCTTCAGCTCCTATAAAAAAACATAGCTCCTTGCCAATCAGATAGAAGAAGTAGTTATTCAAGAAAAACAAACACATTTTCTTATCCAAATTTTGAATGCTTTTTTCTTAATATTTTCTAGAGCTATAAATATCAATATGCGATGACATTGGTTGATTATGGTTACGCGCCACAGAGTATGGCTTATTTGGAATCCATCGGTCAAGCAATTATTTCAGATCGATCTTGTGAACTCTTTAGTAAAGAGCTTTGCCAGAACATCACTAAGGTATATATTTTTGTTAAAACAGTAATTTCACGCAGCTTCACGTTCTACTTTGGTCATGTGTCGTTTTAGCCAAGTTTTCTCGGAACATAAAATAATTCGGTAATTCATTCAATGTCCTTAAAGGTTTTATTTTTACATAAGTGTTCCCGTTTCAAATCAGGACAGTGTCTGTCTATTGTTTTATTATGCTTATATAAGCAAAAAATGTTTTTCTTTCCCTCTTTCACATCCGTGTCAATCCTATCCGAAAAAGCTTGTGAATTAAAATTGACGAGTAAGCAAGCGATTTCACTCTTATTTAAAAACAAAACCTTTAACAAGAATTTGTTTTTAACCACGAGAATTTAGGAAATTGGGTGTAATTACAGGACCAGTGGGTCGACTGCGAAAATCTTAAACTGAGCTGAGTAAACAAAACCAAATTCTAAGAAATTAGTTTTGTTTATTGGAATTCGGGGGGAGGACTAATTGGTATTCAAGGTAGCACCTCAACCGCTATATATAAAGATGTCATACATAATTACAAAGATGAGTTTTGTTTAATATTTAGAAATTTTAAATCTTATCTTTCGTAGCACGCCAGTCGTATACTAATCCAAGACGCCGATCGCTATGAGGACGTCGAAATGCCAGAATGGGTACAGAAAGTCCAAGGATATTCCACCAAAGCTAATATTGTAAGTTTTTCGAGTTCATTTCGCTACATTTCCCTCAAAGTTTGCCAAAGGGGTTGAGTTCGAAAATTGCAAAAAAGGATATTAATGATGCTCTTTAATTATAGATCTAATCCAATAAGGCCGCTCTCAGTAACAGCTATTGCATTTTATTTAACATTTCTCCACTTCCATTAGACGCCAGCACTACAAAGCTCGAACAATATTCCTCCACCTGTATCTGCTAGAAGCCAGGCTTCCATTCCAGAGCTGCCTTTCTCTCCTATCTTGCCCGATACGTCACGTAGTGATGAAATATCATCTGACGCTATCCCAAGTGACCCCATCCGCCAAGAGGCTCCAATTTACCAGCCTACTCCCGCTGCGAGCAATACATCTGTCCATCAAAATAACGAATGGGATAATGTGCCGGCAGCCGAACCAGAACAACCTTGGCAACCACCCCAACAACAGCCATGGCAACCTGAGGATGTAGACCGCGTTGATCACTATAGCCATGAACAACATCAACCAGACTATCAACAAACCACTGAACCATACACGGGTTATGGTCACAACTATGATAACAGTTATCAACAGCCTGTACCTAGCCAACAATACGAGGAAACAGGCTATTCCAATGAAGTAAGCCCGCGGTATGATCATTACGAGCCAGCAGCAGAGGCTAATGAACCACCAGTTGAACAACCAGCTGAAGTAGCTGAAGTTGCAAAAGAGGAAGTTCCAACTGTTCCGACTTTCTTCAACCCTGGACAATCGTCATCGAACACAACCACCAATTTCGGTTAGTATGATAACTCTTGCTAATAAAAATTACGTTTCTTTACCTTTTCCGATAAATCCGACATGAAATAAAAAGAAGGACGTAGCCCTGGTCATAAATGTCTGCTGTTTGTGATCATGATCTACTCGGAGAAAAGTCAAATATTAGGTTTCAAGCTTATTTTTATTTTATTACAGGTGATCCGTTCAATTCGCCTTTCATGGCTCAACCAACACCACAGCCATTGGCTACTTCCACCAGCAACGCCCAGCCAACACCAGTGGTTGATGACGGTGGTGAGTTGGATGATGACCTCTTTAGCGGTTTCACGTCGAAGGTAAACATCACTTTTTTTTTCAAAAGAAAATTCTTAACCCCATGTTGATAAGATCAAACTTTTAGTGCATTTATAATTCAATAACAACTTTATGGTCGAATCCCTGTGTAATAACTTCTGGTAGGGTTTTTCCTGAAAAAGCCGATTTTCACAAAACTTTTCTACTAATTGGTCTCTTTGTCTATATAATCCTAATAACCTCTTTCTTTTGTGAAGTGTTCAAGTAAAGAATTATAAGTAATTTCGAGAAGTGCCAAATTGTCTTCTCTTTAGGCTTGTCTTTATTTTGCCAATTTTTAACTAAACAGCATTTCTATATTTTTTTAGAAGAAAGATATTGGTGGTCCATCCTCCAAAGGTATATTATTGTTCCAGACTTCATTAACTTTTGGCGTTACTTAGTCTTTAAACGACTGAAACTGTCTGATTTTCCATCTCCGATCAGGACTTCCTTTATCTTTTTTCTGCATTATGATTTATTGATCAATATGTGTGAGCATCACCTTTAAATAGGACATGTTAAATAAATTTTGACAGATAGCCAATATTGCTACAATGACCACCTTATTACACAAATATTACTAGTCATTTTATTAACACGAATTGAAAAATTTCGTGTTAATAAAAACCCCCTTAATTAAAACCAGCCGTGGTGTCCTTGAAAAAGCAAATAAAATTCGTGTTAAATATTCAAGGCCGTTAATACTCGCCTAGTAATATTCGTGTAATAAGGTACTCTAGATGAAAGACATGAGGGAGTGGAAGTGCCAAAATGAGACCACCATAAAGAGACTATGAAAGAACGAAGAAAAAACGAGAAACGAATAAAAACGACAAAAAAGAACGACATATTTTGCCATCTGCAACTGCGACCAAAAGTGACTGTACCACCCCTGCGTATTCATTTCCCTTAGTTCTTTACGCTATTTAACCACTAACGGTTTAAAAGAACGCATGTGCAGTTTGTGGGCTCCAATTGGCTCATCCACTGTGTGACATTTGATATTGCCAGCTTAATTTTCGACAATGTCAACCATTTTGATTCATTTATAATTGTCAATTAGGTGAAACGGTCCTCGTCAACCTCTTTAAAATTCTTTCTCTTTTTTTCTTCAGGTAATAAGACTGGGGATGAGCCAAAGAAAGAAACGGCTAAGAAGCCAGAAGCTAAGTCCAAAGAAGGTGGTGGTTTATTCAGTCGCCTCGGTAAAATGTTCACCAGAACCCCGGAGGTTCATCTACCGGATGATAACGATAAGTCGGTAAGATTTTCGAAATTGTATTTTTGGGTATCTGAATTTTTTCAAGGCTTCGGAATGAAGATTTTTTATGTAAATGTTGATTCATCTTTAATATATTTGGCAATTACTGGAAGTAAAATAACAAAGAATGATCATGGAAAGAGCATTCAAATGTATCAAGTTCAAATTATTTGAGATAATATTTCCGTTAGAAATGTGATGATGTAAAAACAACTCTTCGCCACGGCATGACGTCAGAACTGGGGTACAACAGAACACTTACTAAAGATTAATCATGTGTTTCCAGTAAACATAATATTTTAGTGAGTTAAACCATAGTGTTTGTTTTACCCTCGAAATTGTTAAATCTTATTGGTTGAAAAAGAAGTCAAATGACTTTCCGTGGCAAAGAATGAGTTGTGAAAAAGATAACATTTTTTTATAATTCAGCTCGTGTACGACGAAAAGTTAAAACGGTGGATCGATAAAGATGCCGGTCCTGAAGATCTCCCAAAACCGCCCCCTCCTCCACCCACTGGCTTATTAGGCCCCCAAAAGACGCCATCGGCCGCCACTCCCGCTAACTCATCCATGATGGTTCCGCCACAACCGATGGGTCCGCCACAACCGATGGGTCCACCACAACCGATGGGTCCACCAGCAGCTGGTCCACCAAAACCCATGCAAGTGGAACCTACTCCGATGCTACCCACCATGAACATGATGCCCCCAGCACCGGTAGAAACGCGCCCGGAGCCCGCTCAAGAGCCAGTTCCCGAAATGCCGGCCCCGTCACAAACTGAAGAGCCAGCCGCCGTTTTACCACCCGAACCTGCGGGACAATCAATGCGTGGCTCCGCTAAGCGTGCCGCACGGCGTACCTTGCTGCAACAAAGCATGGAAACAAAAAGAAAAGAGCAGGAGGAGAAAAATAAAAAGACTGGACCTCCAAGCATGTTCTCTTTAAGGGCACAAGGTGGACGTAGAGGTACGTGTATTAAAACATTTTTAACATCAAATTGATAACATTTGAGATGTATACTCTTGTCTCCCGATTAGACGGGGGAGTCAGAATAAGCAGGGGGGTAGGAAAATTTTCTAAATTCTAATAAGCGGGGGGATGGAATAAGAGGGGGGGGGTAATTTGTAGACAGAATTTTTTTTTACTGATATCAATTTCAACAACAAAAAAGAAACTTTAACAAATGAACACGTAAAATAAGAACCAATACTAAAGGCCAGGGCAAACCATTCCAACATTTAATCCAACATGATTTTCAAATGTTGGATGAAATGTTTGATGGAAAAACTTGTGTTGGATGAAGCAAAAATCAAGGCCGGGGCAAACCGATCCAACATTTCATCCGACATGACTTGGAAAAAAATGAAAATTCAAAAAAATAAAGAAAAAAGTACCACCAAACCAATCCAACACGAAAAATTACACAATTCAATGAGAGAGCTTCTTTGATCTCGCCGCAAATGTTGGATGAAATGTTTGATGGCGATCAAACTTCATCCAACACCGTCCAACACGATTTTTTTCTTCTTTTTTTGAATTTTCGTTTTTGTCCAAAAATTTGGACTGACGCAAACCGGTCCAACATTTCATCCAACATCAGAAAAAAGGCATGTTGGATGAAATGTTGGATCGGTTTGCCCTGGCCTTAACAAATGGGAAAATTTTAACAATTTTAAGGTCTATCTACACTGTAATAAAATATTGAATTATTCGAAATTTAATTAGCGGGGGGTCTTAATAAGAGCGGGGGGGGGGGGGGATTTTTTTTTTTCTGAACAATTAGCGGGGGGGGTACGTCTATTCGGGAGACAATAGTAATATATTAAGGGCTCCTGTCATCGCAAATAGAATCATTGATATTCAGTATTAAGTTTTATGTACTAAATTTAACAATTAATTCGCTAACTTTCGCATTTTAATTTTTGAAATATCTCGACGGGTACATTATGAAAACGAGGCTTGCAAATTTTATATGGCTCTTGAGAAGAATATACAAATTAAGATTCTAAACTGGTGAAATCTGTTTTACCTCCTCCCCAAGCGTGAATCAATGGTACAAGTGAAAAGTTGCTAGAGTAAAAAGTTGAGATTTCCTGCTATATTTTTTATAAATTACTTCAAATCACATCTATCACTGAAACCCAAACATCAGAAAACCTCCGTTGAAAATATATGAATTTAGATAACTAGTTATGGGCTCATACACTTTCTTTTTCTTTTATTTATCTTTTTTCTTTTGCGCTACTAATGACAACAAATCGTTCTTTTATAGGAGTCAACCGGTACGCAGCCAACCCAGGGTCGATTTCCACCACCAAGAGTGCCCCTATGGCACCCATTCTCGACCCTTTCAACAATAAAGATGGCGGTGCGCAACCTCAAGCAGCTGGTGCTGTAAGTAGATTTCCATTTTTTGTCGTGTTGTCTGGTGTTCCATGGTTTCTTTTGTTTCTGAAGGTGTGATGGCCAAGTGGTCAAAGGCGTCAGCGTTTCATACCAGGGATTCGCGGTTCGAATCCCCGCTCCTTCCAATGTTCTGTTCAGTTCATAGATAGCCGAGCCGGCTGGCCGTGGACCATGTAAAAAAAATATCGACTCTACTATATATGACTCCCTTCAGAAACTTCGCTCCCTACGGGGGTGTTCTCAAGTCTTTTTGTTATCTCTACCAGTTGAAATTATCTTTTAATTTACTTTTAAAAGATTCATCAGCATAATTACTCACGTTTTGATTCTTAATTGTTTTTTCAGGTTCCTTTCTTCACACCGGGTCAACCACAAAAGACGCGCCACCAAGACCAAAATTAATTTACAAAAAGTTCCGCGAAATTCATTGTAGGAGAGATGACTTACACACAACAAACAATTAATTATTAGCCACTTATTTTTTATCCAATATTATTTTTGACAACAATTTTAAATAATAATTAGAAAATTAAAATTATAATGCGGGAATTTTTTTGTCTCTCTTACCAAACAAACAGATTGTACATTTATAATAGTGGAATTTTTATTTAAATAAACTTTATGTAAAACGAATGAATTCAGTTTGTCTATTTTCATGTGTTTTAGCCCTTTCTCCAACTTTTTGAGATTAATATCGCCATGTCGGACGACTATGTGATAAACTAATTGCTACATTAAAAAATTTGGCAATTTTAACATAGTGGTATTCAACTTTAGGTACTGGAAATTAAGAGCTTTTAAGAGAAGTTTATATAGTTTAGCAAAGGCAATCTGCGGGTGCTGTTTTGAATTGTATATCGTTCTTTTAAAAAATTGAAATTTAAAATTTAGCTCCGCCGGTAAAAATTTTGTCATTGTCAGTAGTCTCCCCCAAAGCCTATACTATACTTTAGCTTAGCTATACGTCACCGTTTTTTTTTTCTACGCAACAAAATTTACCGTTATTGGTTTTCGGGGATTTACATGCTATCTCTCTCAAAGCTGCTTGAAATGTTTTTTTAATCTTACTGATGGACAGTACGTCCTAAGCGTTGATAGCGTTGTTTGATATTTGAGTTTAAATCCTAAAAAACCGGGCCAAGGACCTAGGAACGAGCTTGCAGGTGTCGCTGTCGGCAAATTTCCCAATGAACAATATGGAATTTCTCATTCGACATCCTCATAAGACCACAAGTAGTTAATACCTGTCAAGATATAGGTAAAAGAAAATTCGATGGGACGGTGGTCGGGGATGGGATGGTATATAAAAATTCCACAAATATTCAAGTCACTTATAAAGAAAATGAAATTTAATTGTCAATGCCTTTGGATGAGAAGGTCATTCAAAAAGATGAGGTTTGTTGACTACAAGGTATTGGATTTCCATTACTTTTGGTTTATCATGAAATAGAGTGTCCGGGAATTTTAACTGATCATAATATGAAATAGAGTGTCCGGGACATAGAACTTAGCAAGGGCAAAGGCTCTCTATCCACCGAACGTTAGTAGCACTGATTATGAATACACAATCGAATTACTAGCTAAGCATGATGAATATCCTTGGGGCACCTTTGCCGCAATGACAAGAATCCCTCTCAAATTCAGGCATCGTGACATTCCCAGGAACCGGCTGCCGCAAGTTAAACCATGAATATTCATGGTTAGGCGCATACAGACTGGTATGGACTGCAGCACGGAAACCTCTACTTTCCTGAGAACGGAGCCTTCATTTGAAAGTTCACGTTAACCTACAGAAAATCTAACACAAAGTGGTTCAAATCACTATATTATTACTTGTGGTGTACAAATGCTGGTCAATACTTGCGTATATATACGCATGTTATCGTGCGTTACAGTGATAGTAAAGGTGGGGAAATATAATACGTGCGGAGCTTACAGCCCTTACTCAGGCAAGTTAAGGCCTGTGCAAAAAATCAATTTTTTGGAAATTTTTTTTTGAAAATAAAAGATATTTAAAACTCTAATATTTCCTGGGATTTTTATCGCATCATTTGATTCCTTAATTTTTTGCACAGGCCTTAACTTGCTCGAGTATGGTGGTAGACGGAAAACAAAATCGGCGGTAGAGTTTCGAAGAAACGGACGATACTTAAAAAAGTTTTGGGCTTATTTCTTAGAAAGTAATTTGTCTTGGACTATAGCATACATCGTCATTTTTTTCTCTAAATATGAAACATATTCGATCTCGAATTTATAAGGATCACGCTCGTTTCAAAACACTGGGAATAACAACAGAGTTGCCTGATTGTGTTAAAAAATAGGTCGCCCAGAAAAAAGTGACTTTTTGATATCGTGGCATGTGACAAGATTCTTGTTACAGTATGTGGCCCCCAAAACGTCGATCAAATTTAAAATTTCTCTCAAATCTAGAGGAAAAGACGTTTTACAAAAATTTTTGCTGCATGAAAAACTTTAACATCTCTACTTTTTTTCCCGGAAGTTCTTTTTCAAAATTTTCAATTTCAACAATATTTTTCAATCGCTTAAAGATAGGTAGCTTTTTTCTAACGGCCCCCCAAAAAATAGTTTGAAATCTTAGCGATTTCTTAAGATATCTTTAAGCAGGGATATGATATATCCCTGCTTTAAGATATGAATACAAGATTTTGACCATGGTTTTGAAATGTGATTTAGAGGCTTATGGGCATAAATTTGTTTGATCAAATTTTTACAGTATACCCCTGGTTGTCAAAACGGAGGTTTGGGGCCCCCAAGACGTAGGTGTACCTTAAGGGAAGAAATTTTCGCGGGAACAAAATTTCGCGGTTTTCGCGGATTTTGCCTAAAACCGCGAAATTAAGTTCCCGCGATATTTTACAAAATCGTCAATCCGCGAAATTAAATTCCCGCGTTGTCAAATTTGGACCAAAGACGCATCTTAATGGTGCCGAACTTTTCAATGAAAAATTTTTTGAAGATTTTGATGACGTCAGCAAAAATTGCAATTTTTTGCTGACGTCATCAAATCTTTCCAAAAAATTTTTTTCAAAAAGTTACATTTCAGTTACATGCATCTTTGGTTCAAATTTTGGATAGATTTGACATGTATTTTTTATATTATAGCGATTATACGATTTATGACGTCACCAAATTCGATCAAATTATGACGTCATGATTACAATTTCTTTAATAATTAATTTTTAGGTTAATATTTAATTACGTAACACCGGATCCTGAAACCTTAAGGTATAGGGGTACTTTAGAGCCCTAAGTGGATCTCTGAATCTGGCTGCTATTGGTAGCGAAAACTTAGGGTAAACTGTTAGGTTTTTGAGACTTGCCCTAAGTCACTCGAGAATTCGTACTATTTCAAGCCTTAAAACAGGTTTTTTGCTTATTTAATAACGCTTTTGGTCAAGAATATCCTGCAACCGCGAAATTAAATTCCCGCGATTTTTTCGAAAATCGATGAACCGCGAAATTAAATTCCCGCAAAAAAAATTATTTGACCAACCGCGAAATTAAATTCCCGCGAAAATTTCTTCCCTTAAGGCATAGTATCAAACAGTGTTCATTTCGCGTGAACAAGATGTCAGTTCAAAGAACACTGAGAGATGGCACTGTAAGAAATGGATTGAGGAATTTCCTCATTCCAATTTTTAAAGATCGGTTCTACATAGTTTCTATTCGATGTTTATGGGACGTCGTTGAAAAAGATCTAGGAGTAGCTGCATATAATATCGATACAAAGCGTCTCGAACTGGAGAATATTGTTGACTCATTTGAAAATGTTGTGGCATACTTTTCTTGCACGTGTGCAATGGAATCGAACAATTTGAGAGAGGAGCTGAAGAAAAAACGGGATGTTGTTGGTTATGAAAATGACAATGAATTTGAAGATTACGATGAGGACGACTCGCTTATACCAGGTAACGAAGATTTCTCTATATTTCTTATTTTTTAACTGACGTCCATTAATTTCCTATAACGCCCTTTGAAATTTATTTCCTAATTATAATATTTTTTATCACTTCAGGGGTGGCATTTTGGATTGCTCTGTCCACGACAAAACATGGTGCCTCAAAATTTGAAACCGAAATATCCAAAAAGATCATGCTTGCTGGTCGTAATGTCACATCTTGCCGACCAATTCAAACAAGAGGTAACTAAAGCAATGTCATAAGACTATTTTTTCCAAAATTAAGCTAAATCCTATCTGTAAAATGAAGAAATGTTAACTATCAATGTGAACAAGAAATAGTTTACGCAATGGTATTAGGCTATTTTTATTAAGAATTTAATTTAACTAAATTCTATCTGTAAAATGGGTAAATTCAAACAAGATTTCATTATAATATCACATTAGGGTTTTTTAAATTTTAACTAAATTCTATCTTTGAAATGGAGAAATCATAGTTTTTTTCATAGAAAAGCATATTAAAGAGACTGTCAGGTTTTATTTCAAATTATGTAAATCAATTCTCTTGCGCTTTCTTTCAGGGCAAGGAAAGATCGGCACCGAAGAAGCTTATACAAGATCTTTATGTCAAGTGTTGAAAGATCACAATTCAACAAAACTAATGAACAAAGCCATGCATTTCTATTGGGAAGCCGTACGAATAAAAGCTTATAAGCGAGATCGGCTATCCTTATTGGAAAAACCAGTTTTCTCTGAATTCGAAGAAGGTGAACCACTTGCCAAATTGAAAATTCGTCCAACACTTCCGGAAAATATAAAAGAAGAAATACTGAAGACAATTGACGATATGAAAATCTTCAAAATCAACTTTTCACTGGACGTATCCGATACACTTGAATGTAAGACACTTTCTTATTCCTAATAGTATCTAGCTGTTTCTGCTTATTGCATTGATCTTAAGGAGAAGTACTTGCACCGGTAGGGTGATCCCACCTTCCTTATTCCCATCTTATTCCAAAAATTAAGGTTGCTTGTTCCCAATAGTGTATGGTAGTTACTTGTTATTACATGAAACTTAAGGAAAAGGTCAAGTGGCGGTTAGGGTGGTAGGGCGAGCCCACCCCCTTATTCCCATCTTATTCCAAAAATTAAGGTTGCTTGTTCTCACTAGTGTATGGTAGTTACTTGTTATTACATGAATCTTAAGGAAAAGGTCGAAGTGGCGTATTGGGTGGTAGGGCGAGCCCACCCCCTTATTCCCATCTTATTCCAAAAATTAAGGTTGCTTGTTCCCACTAGTGTATGGTAGTTACTTGTTATTACATGAATCTTAAGGAAAAGGTCAAAGTGGCGTATTGGGTGGTAGGGCGAGCCCACCCTCCTTATTCCCATCTTATTCCAAAAATTAAGGTTGCTTGTTCCCACTAGTGTATGGTAGTTACTTGTTATTACATGAATCTTAAGGAAAAGGTCAAAGTGGCGTATTGGGTGGTAGGGCGAGCCCACCCCCTTATTCCCATCTTATTCCCAAAATTAAGGTTGCTTGTTCCCACTAGTGTATGGTAGTTACTTGTTATTACATGAATCTTAAGGAAAAGGTCAAAGTGGCGGTTGGGTGGTAGGGTGAGCCCACCCTCTTATTCCCATCTTATTCCAAAATTAAGGTTGCTTGTTCCCACTAGTGTATGGTAGTTACTTGTTATTACATGAATCTTAAGGAAAAGGTCAAAGTGGCGTATTGGGTGGTAGGGCGAGCCCACCCTTCTTATTCCCATCTTATTCCAAAAATTAAGGTTGCTTGTTCCCACTAGTGTATGGTAGTTACTTGTTATTACATGAATCTTAAGGAAAAGGTCAAAGTGGCGGTTTGGGTGGTAGGGCGAGCCCACCCCCTTATTCCCATCTTATTCCAAAAATTAAGGTTGCTTGTTCTCACTAGTGTATGGTAGTTACTTGTTATTACATGAATCTTAAGAAAAGGTCAAGTGGCGTTTGGGTGGTAGGGCGAGCCCACCCCCTTATTCCATCTTATTCCAAAAATTAAGGTTGCTTGTTCCCACTAGTGTATGGTAGTTACTTGTTATTACATGAATCTTAAGGAAAAGGTCAAGTGGCGGTTTGGGTGGTAGGGCGAGCCCACCCCCTTATTCCCATCTTATTCCAAAAATTAAGGTTGCTTGTTCCCACTAGTGTATGGTAGTTACTTGTTATTACATGAATCTTAAGGAAAAGGTCAAAGTGGCGGTTTGGGTGGTAGGGCGAACCCACCTCCTTATTCCCATCTTATTCCAAAAATTAAGGTTGCTTGTTCCCACTAGTGTATGGTAGTTACTTGTTATTACATGAATCTTAAGGAAAAGGTCAAAGTGGCGGTTTGGGTGGTAGGGCGAGCCCACCCCCTTATTCCCATCTTATTCCAAAAATTAAGGTTGCTTGTTCTCACTAGTGTATGGTAGTTACTTGTTATTACATGAATCTTAAGGAAAAGGTCAAAGTGGCGTATTGGGTGGTAGGGCGAGCCCACCCTCCTTATTCTCATCTTATTCCCAAAATTAAGGTTGCTTGTTCCCACTAGTGTATGGTAGTTACTTGTTATTACACAAAAGTCAGAGAAAGGGTGAAGTTGTACTCGAAGGCTTCAAGTTGACCTTAGTCGTTTTTTCAATACAAGTGGTAAAGAGCACATCTTGAATCTTTTTCAGCTTCTGAAGTGTCAGCCAAGTTTATTCCCACTGATCCCATATGCATTGCTGTTGATCATATCGAAAGGCACATGAGAAAGAAGAATTATGCCATTTCTCAAGGAAAGATATACAAGAAAGCTCCTGACAGCCAATTCACGTACGTTTATTGCATTACCGTACCAAAGTATCTTAAGAAACTTCTTGGAATTGCAAAGATTGCCAACAAACTTGCATCACACATTACAGCAGTCAGCAACTTGTTATCGGATCCTGATTGCGGACTTATCAAGCCCATCAAAATTTTGTATAACATTATTGAAGTTCTTCCAGAAGGTACAATTTTCCTGATATCAGAAAAAAGGTTTTACAAAATCAAACAGTTCCCCCAAGGTTGCACGCCGAGGGCATTCGTACGTTACCAGTATCTCAAAGACAGAACTCCATACCCAAGACCATTTGTTCAAGGTTAGTAAATCTTACGTTTTTTCTTGTTATTTTAAGTTGAAATAGCTTTTGAGGTTACATTCAACTCTTTAACTTTAACATTTCCAGATTCGATGTGTAAGTATGGTTTTATTTTTTCAGGAATATTCAACAGTTTTCCCGATGCGAAAACTCGTACAGAATTTCTACAAAAGTATTATCAGCTGTTGCTACACCGTAAATTTCCCATGAAAGAGCCAAAGCTACTTCTCCAAGGGGAATCGGACTCGGGGAAGACCAGTTGGGCGGCACCATTTGATGGAATCATTTCTACAGAGAATATTGCGGGTGTTACCCAAGAAGGGAAGTTTGCTGGTCATCTTATCAATAACCAAACTGAATTGGTATTCATGGACGAGTGGACCGTCAACTCTTTGAGCTGTGAAGATGCTAAACGAATTCTACAAGGTAAATAGCCTCAAAGTACTAAGTATGTGCAAAAGCTTTCTGTTCGGAAGATGCTAATTTAACTGTAAACCTTTAGCTTCGTAAGTAGTCTAACTCAAGGATATTTAATTGTTTCAGGTGGTCTTGTGATGCTAGCTCAAAAGCACGCGTCAGCGACCAAAGTGATGTACAACTCGGGCTTCTTCATAACGACCAACGTTCTGCCAAACTTTGGAATCTCCTTAGATCATGACGCAGTGTATTCTCGTCTAAAAGTCTTCATGACAAAGCCACTACCAAAGAAAGATTCAAGTGTTACAAGTGAGTATTGATCGAGTCGTGTTACATTAAAAAAAAAAAGAGAGAACTGTTAATTTCATACTTACTTCGATGCTTTCTCTACCTTTATTTGTACATTTTGAAAAGTCAGTTTACTTCTTTGCTTTTTAGAATGGCTACGAACAAACTGCATGCAAGTGTTCCATTATTGTGCTGAAGTGTTAAAAGAAACGCCACTTTTCGAGACTTGTGACGATGCATATGTTTTTGCACCGGCCACCGGAGCCCCTGAAGAAGAAGGAGCGGTTTACAACGATTACGATGGTGCAGCCCACACTAAACTTGTTGCGCTTTCGGATTTCCACGACGAAGAGGATGAATTGGATAGTTCACAAGCGGCAATAAGCCAGATCCACGAACAAATCATTCGCGATCCACTTATTGATGATGAGGACATCGACTATTACTTTTTGGAATCGGATGAAGCAAATCCTGCACGGTGGTCAAAAGAACACAATCTGTTCAGTACCGAGAAGAATACAACCCATTACCGATTAGCCATCAACACGTTGACATACATGTCAGAAGACGATTGGAAGAAAGTGCCAATTCATTGTGATGACATAAAAAGGTAAAAATAATAGAAGTCTTAGATGTGCAGTGCCAGAGAACGTTACAACTCGTCCTAGATAATGCTGAACTTTTTCTGGTTAGCTGACCTATAAACATATCATAACGCTCTCTTTTTTTTACTCTACAGATACCAAATCAGAAAGAGAAGGAAGTGGCGTGGTGCAGATACCTTCTACGAAGCCTGGTTGATCAGAGAATCAAGAAAGCAAACCACAGTAATACCCGAAACACCAGAAAAAGCAACAAGTCCAGAACCAGATCAATTGCTGTCCCCAGCCGTCACTACCAGCACTCCATTGAATAAATGCATTGGAAAGTCTTCAGCGCAGCCGAGAATAATCAAATTCAGTCCTCTAAAACGTAAACGTCAACATGGGGCGACGGCTGACAAGAGAAACGACGCCAACGATGATAGTGATTCCATAAATTTCACTACCTCGACGAGCGAAGAAGAAATGCTCAACCAAGCAAAAAAGTCCAAAACAAACAATTGTTCGCCAAGTGACTTAGATGGAAAAAGCAAAAAGTCATCCAAGAAGGGTTTGCCAAGACTATTGTTTACCGATTCGGACAGTGAGGATGAACTACCTGAGAGAAAACAGAAGTCCAAGAAGTTACCAACAGATCTACCGACTACCTCGACAATCGTTGAAGATATAAAGCCTGATCTACGCCAGCCACCATGCCGTAAAACTGCAAGTGAGATCTCAAATCCTATTGTTCTCAGTGACGATTCTGAGGAAGATGTAAAACCAACGATCAGGCGGCAGCCATGCCGAAAGACAGAAAGCAAGATTCTTAACCCAATCTCGCTGAGTGACGAATCGGAGACGGAAGGTGACGTGGAACCCAAAAAGAAAACTCCAGCTAAGCAGCTACCAATGCCATCTTCTGCTGTTCCTGGTGAAGACGAAGATATTTCGGACTTCGAAATAAAGCCTAAACTGCCGAGAATACCTCTACGTAAAACAAAAACAAAGATCAACAACCCAATCAGCCTTGTCAGCGATTCAGATGCTGAAGAAGAAAAACAACCGAAGTAAAAAACGCAAATGCTGTATTTACTTTTTATGTGATTGTAATCCTATTGTTGTGTTTCTATTTTTAAAAATTATTAGAATTATTAAAAATTATCTTATCGTGTTCATTGACTTAAAAGATAGCTCAAATGCAAACCACTGTTGCCTTAATCTTATATTTAAGAGTATAATCGACATTAGATAAGTGACCACCCCAACCGCCACTTGACCTCTTCCTTAAGTTTCATGTGATAACAAGTAACTACCATACACTAGTGGGAACAAGCAACCTTAATTTTTGGAATAAGATGGGAATAAGGGGTGGGCTCGCCCTACCACCCAAACCGCCACTTGACCTTTTCCTTAAGATTCATGTAATAACAAGTAACTACCATACACTAGTGGGAACAAGCAACCTTAATTTTTGGAATAAGATGGGAATAAGGGGGTGGGCTCGCCCTACCACCCAAACCGCCACTTTGACCTTTTCCTTAAGATTCATGTAATAACAAGTAACTACCATACACTAGTGAGAACAAGCAACCTTAATTTTTGGAATAAGATGGGAATAAGGGGGTGGGCTCGCCCTACCACCCAAACCGCCACTTTGACCTTTTCCTTAAGATTCATGTAATAACAAGTAACTACCATACACTAGTGGGAACAAGCAACCTTAATTTTGGGAATAAGATGGGAATAAGGAGGGTGGGCTCGCCCTACCACCCAATACGCCACTTTGACCTTTTCCTTAAGATTCATGTAATAACAAGTAACTACCATACACTAGTGGGAACAAGCAACCTTAATTTTTGGAATAAGATGGGAATAAGGGGGTGGGCTCGCCCTACCACCCAAACCGCCACTTTGACCTTTTCCTTAAGATTCATGTAATAACAAGTAACTACCATACACTAGTGAGAACAAGCAACCTTAATTTTTGGAATAAGATGGGAATAAGGGGGTGGGCTCGCCCTACCACCCAAACCGCCACTTTGACCTTTTCCTTAAGATTCA
Source organism: Clytia hemisphaerica (assembly GCF_902728285.1). NCBI lineage: Eukaryota > Metazoa > Cnidaria > Hydrozoa > Leptothecata > Clytiidae > Clytia > Clytia hemisphaerica. The sequence continues at coordinate 2,333,858 of NW_027103851.1, read as the reverse complement.
TGTAATAACAAGTAACTACCATACACTAGTGGGAACAAGCAACCTTAAATTTTGGAATAAGATGGGAATAAGGGGGTGGGCTCGCCCTACCACCCAAACCGCCACTTTGACCTTTTCCTTAAGATTCATGTAATAACAAGTAACTACCATACACTAGTGAGAACAAGCAACCTTAATTTTTGGAATAAGATGGGAATAAGGGGGTGGGCTCGCCCTACCACCCAAACCGCCACTTTGACCTTTTCCTTAAGATTCATGTAATAACAAGTAACTACCATACACTAGTGGGAACAAGCAACCTTAATTTTTGGAATAAGATGGGAATAAGGGGGTGGGCTCGCCCTACCACCCAATACGCCACTTTGACCTTTTCCTTAAGATTCATGTAATAACAAGTAACTACCATACACTAGTGGGAACAAGCAACCTTAATTTTTGGAATAAGATGGGAATAAGGGGGTGGGCTCGCCCTACCACCCAAACCGCCACTTTGACCTTTTCCTTAAGATTCATGTAATAACAAGTAACTACCATACACTAGTGGGAACAAGCAACCTTAATTTTTGGAATAAGATGAGAATAAGGAGGGTGGGCTCGCCCTACCACCCAAACCGCCACTTTGACCTTTTCCTTAAAATTCATAATAGCAAGTAACTACCATACACTAGTGGGAACAAGCAACCTTAATTTTTGGAATAAGATGGGAATAAGGGGGTGGGCTCGCCCTACCACCCAAACCGCCACTTTGACCTTTTCCTTAAGATTCATGTAATAACAAGTAACTACCATACACTAGTGGGAACAAGCAACCTTAATTTTGGGAATAAGATGGGAATAAGAGGGTGGGCTCGCCCTACCACCCAAACCGCCACTTTGACCTTTTCCTTAAGATTCATGTAATAACAAGTAACTACCATACACTAGTGGGAACAAGCAACCTTAATTTTGGAAATAAGATGGAGATAAATGATTTTTCAATGTGTCACAATTCTATTGCTACTTTAAGCAAAAATAATTTAATAATAATTTTTTTATTATTTATAGATTTTTATGATATATTAGTGTTTGCTAAACAAAACTTTTCAAGCAAAGAAAATCACAATTGTTTTTTTACAAATTTTTTGAATGCTGCAGAATCGGCCCGTACTCTTAAAGAATCACGTGTTCTCGATTGATGAAATATAAAACTTTTGTCTTTGACAATGGCAGCTCAACTTTTATCACCGTGCTTGGCAATTCCTTTCAACAATTGTTCATCTTCTTCAATTGTAAATTTAATGTTTTTTGCCTGCCTTTTCGGTTGCACCTTTTGCATAAGACTTTTGATTGGAGAGTTGTTAAGTGGAATACTTGGGATTGTAGATGCAGCTACGGTACTTGTAATCTCGTTGTCAACACCAGGAGAGTCATTAGAGTTTAGATCTTTTACAGAAGGTCTGGACGAGCATAGTTTTTGAACTCTTTGCATAATGTTGTTAACCTCGAGGGACTGGGCTTCCATTTCGTCATCATCAAACATATCTTCATCAGAGTCGACAGTGAGAAGTGTTCCGGTGTCTTGCGTTATCTGAAAAGATGGGCCAGCTTGATCATTCAGCGACGTGTTTCTTGATAAATGTGCAAGGTCTTCAAATATTTCTGACACTGCCTCTTGCTGATTTTTACGTGCTGAACCGATCATTTTCTCCATACACCTTTTCCCTCTGTTGCAACTATTCTTGATTGCTTCTTCTTGTAATGCACCTTGGCAACCTCTGAGCTGTGTTTTTGATCTTCCGAAATGATTTCTTGTTCTGAACGAGATAGCCTGTCAGCACTTGCAGTTTCTACAATCTGCCTATATCGGGTGGGATGTATGTACTTTCCGATGGCTTGATGTACCAATATTGTCATTGCACTAGTTAAAGATTGATATTGAGTACCTGCTGTCGATACAAGAAGATAGTCACTGGTTGGTTTCATCAGCGGTCTGATAAAGTCAACATAGGTGTCGAGTATTGTAAATATTTCTTTTGTTAGAATGAGCGTATCAAAGAGATACTTCCCTGTTGTTTTGAACTCCCGTTGGTCGATGAATCCATCCGCTTGTTTTGCCTTTGCAATCATTGGTAAAGTTAGAAACTGGAAAGTCATTGGCCTGCTACATTTAACACGTAAGAAAAGATACGTGGTAACAAAACGAGTACAAAATGTCAACTCCTGCTTATTTGGTAACGGTGCTTGTGCTTTACATTTATCCACAATTCTCTTAAAGTTTGTTATATGAAAAGGGATAACCTCTTCCATGTCTTCTAAACTTGCCCAACTATCACGTCCTATAAGAGTTTCTAAATCAAAATTTCTTGTTCCATCAAGACGCTTCTTTTTGCGTAAATTATCCTTCGCTCGTCGCAAGTATACTTCAGTTATTGCAAAAAAACGAAGCTCATTGTCATTTACTCCCATTGCCTTTCTGAAATCCATCAAATCAGAAATCGATTTGATATAATTCAAGGTTCCTGAAGAAGAAAGCTTCCAGTCTTCTTCCAAAACAGTTAAGAATTTCAGAATAATTGTTGTAGATCCTATACAACAATCAATCAACTCATTAGATAACGGAGCTTGTGTTTCGTTGTCTCCAGTACTGTTCATTAAAAATTTTAAAGCCCTCTTAGCAATCTGTTTGGCTTCTCTGCTATTTTTACCTCCACCAGCAGTAGTGTTTAACCAATCGAAAAATGTTTTCCCGATTCCTTCGTCCATAGAATAATAAGGTTTAGAATAGGTAGAGGCTTTCCTTTGTACAATTGGTTGGTTCTGTTCTATTATATTTCTGCTAACTTCTGGCTGTTCATCAAAGTAATAAAACCAAGGATGTTTATTCTCGATGTGTTTTCTCAACCCACGCTTGCTTCCGAAATCAGCATGTAAACATAATTTAGCAGGACAAGTAAATTTACCTTGATCATTCTCCTTGAAAATCAGTTTCCGTTTTCCATTTGCAGATCCATTGAGCGAATGCCAGTCTACGAAGAGCACTCTTCTGCGGGCCATGCCCGTCTTTGATATCTTACAAAGTTGGATTTAATTTCACTTTATACTTTCATAAACTCATAATTTGTACGATAGACGGGGGTCTGATACTTTCTTTCTTTGTAGATCTTATTGTTCTTTTTATATGCTCTTACTGGTCATTGGTTTGATTTAGAAAAGGGGGTAAGTCAAAGTAGATACAGATACAGATTTAGAGGAAGGATTCAGAATCAAAGGTGAAGAGTAGTAATACCCATATAAGTTAAAATGATAGGCGGAGGTACTCTCCACCCTTTAAATCCGCAAAAGCATGGCGTCATCATGAAATTGGCGCTCATTTGAAAACAACCAACTAAATTCAATTTACATCAAATATTACTCATAGAAATGAAATGTTTTATGTTAAGTTAGGTCTAACAAACCCAAACTAAACAACTTCTAGTTTCAAAATAAGAAATTATTCGTAATATATTAGGGAAAATTACTTACATCTATTATAAAAGAAATGAGTCCGTTAAGAATATGGATTTGTTCTCCATTATTGGGAATAATTTAGGTTTCGAAAAAGTAAAAAATATCAACGTACATTCTGTACTTTTAGAAACAAGAACAATATACCAAAAATGTTCTTACTCTTACGGAATGAATCTTTCATCCAATCGTTCTTTCATTTTAGGTAAAAAACTAGACTTACAGTATATAGAATATAAGAACACGTTGAATAATCATCCCGTACATTTTGTTCTTAAAATTAAGAAAGGGGAATAGTAATTATTCTCATTTTTAGAGAATAAATCATTCTTTTGATTCCATAAGAAATCAGTCTCTTTAGAAATGAGAAGTTGTTCTTTCTCATTGGGAATAAACTAGGTAAAATATTGAACTTTACAACGTCCATATAACTTTAGATGAACGCGTTGAAGAAAAAATGATCGGAATTGTTATCATCCTTTCAATCATTTATCAAATAACAAACCAATCTCTTTATAAATCAGAAATTGTTCTTACTTTTGGGAACAATCAAGATTTAAAGAGAAGAGAATATAAGAATATGTTGAATTTTTTACGCGTACATTTTCTTCTTAGGAAAAGAAAGATGGATAGACATTGTTCTCATTCCTAGAGAACAAATCCTTCTATTCATTATATGAGAATTTATTCTCTAGAAATTGTCAAATTGTTCCATCTCATCGGGAATAAACTAGGTTTCATGAACGCAGAATATATTCAACTTTTCGCCTGTACATTCTGTTCATTTAAAAACAAGAAAAACGGGTCGAAATTGTTCTTATTCTTACAGAATGGATCGTACCATTGGTTTAATAACAAACCATTCTCTTTCAATACCAGAAAGTGTTCATTCCTAAGGGGAATAAAGTTTTTTCAAGAAAGTAGAACATAATGAGCTTTTTATCAGTAATAGTTTGATGAATAGATTAAATAACAATTTATCCCTCAACAAAGTGAATAAAAGTGAACAATCTGTCAATCTCTCGAGATCAATTTCCTAAACAGTTCAATAAAGAATAAAGTAGATACTGAAATCATGTTCCTTCAATGGACATCGCAATACAAATAAATTTCTATTCTTTTGAAAGCCGCTCAATAAGGATTGGCCTCTAGAGGTTATAAAAATCAAAACATTTTTCATTAGGGAATACCTATTTAATTTCCCAAAGCAATTAACCATGAAATGAATGATTGTTTCAAAAAGTAACATTGAATGAGACAAGAAACTATAAAATCGTCCACTATAAGGTAGTTAAAATCAAATTATTAAGCCCAGTGGTAATAGGGGGAGAAACTAAACTATTTGTGTTTTCCCTTAAATTTACGACCCGGTGGATATAAAATTTATGATTTTTATTAAATATTTCAAGATTTTCGATTATGCAAAGTCTAAACTGAAAAGTTAGAAATTTTCAAAATGACAATTTTGATTTAACAACGTCTTAATCAAATTCTAAAAACCAATCTCTTTTGAAAATAGTTCCATTCATGGAATATGCTGTGAAAATTTTAGAAAAACAGAAGAAACTGAAAATATCAAGCTTTAAAGGTATTTTTCTCCTACATCTTGCAAAGAAATGACAGAATTTGCCGTTTTTGCTGATTCAGCGAAAAAATTTATATGTAATATTAATTTTTTGTTATAAACTATTATTTCAAGCTGATAGAAATGGAATTCCAAGATTTTTTGCTGTTTCTCATATTTAGAATTTTCGGTTTTATCAATGCTGGTTCTAGGACCTCAAAATAATAGTTAACCTTTAAGATGCTATATCTTTTACCCATCCTCTAAAGTCACAGATGTATCTGCATTTTTTGAAAGGCATTAGGTGTAGAAAGTTTCCTATACCCCATTTTCATAACTTATTTTCATTATCCAAGGAGCTAGAGTGAGTTATATGCAATTTTTATCTAATTTTGGCGTCCCTCAGACGCAAGTATGTTATTTTGAAGCTGTCTCATACCATCAAAAACATATTTTTAAGTATGACCATCTTCCAAAACCATTCTTTCAAAATAAGAAAAAATAGTCTAACTCTGATAAATCTACAGGTCAAAATCCTCATTTTAATGACGACCTACGTTTTGGGGGCCGTCTCCGTTTTTGGAGCCATATACTGTATAGATTGACTATTTTCTTCAGTTCGTTAACTCATGGGTTTATTATAGAGACTCTGGATAAACATCGAATGAAACGGTGGAGAGCGAAGTATTGTATTTCCATTGTTTCAGAAAACAATCGATGTACAGGTTTTGTCCGCAAAGGACAACTGTCATGGCGGCTCGAAGGACTCTGATTTTGGAAAATGATTAATACTCTAATCAAATAAAATGCTTGTAATGACACGAAATTTTGAATTGGGAATATCTTTCCAATATTTCTCCGAGAAGAGCTGAGATTGACATATGTTAGACGTGAGTCTAATAGCTCCACTGTGGTATCAAAATCTTTTTGTGGCACGTGATGGTTTTTTTAAGGTTGAAGTTAGAAAATTTCTGGTGTCAATATTCAATTTCTTATATAGCATCAGCATGTTTTTTGCATTATTCTCGCAATATAAAACGTCATATAACGTCATAACTAGCTGAGTTTGAATCTCGGAGGAAAGCTTAAAGTCTCTTTTGGGAATTGGATAAGGGTCTCTTTGATGAGGAACTGCAAAAAAATACTACGAAAAATTATTTAATGGTGAAAGGAGGGTGAACAATAATGTCATTACTGCGGACGAGGGCTTGTACATGAGAAATTGGCAAAAATCAGCTAGTTAGATTTCCAGTGTCTATAATAATTCCTTGGTTAATTTTCAAAAAGCGCCACCTCTTCAAGAGGTTTACGCTTTTTCTTTATAGGAGTAAACTACATAAGAACATAAGGCTTAAAGCTTAAAAAGTTAAGAAAATCCGACAGTTTCAAAATTTTTGGTTGTTCTTATAAAGAAACGTGTATTAAGTTACGATTATCAAAATGAAAATGAACAAATGGCACAAAAACCAGTCCTGTGTTCTTCCATTCTTTCTTTTCAATTCTTCTCACATCATTGCAAAATATTTCATCAACAAGGAGGAAAATTCAGAAACTGCAATCGTAATTTTCTACATTTTGGATTACGAAAAAAACTGGGATCAAAAAGAAGTATTTCAAAAATTAAGAAAGTAATCAAAAGAAACCTTTAATACTTGGTCTCCTGTTAATTATTAAATGTCATTAAAATCAGCTTAATTATACCGTATGCCATCAATTAACGAGAATAGCCTTGATCCGGTTTAACATTCATCTATTATGAAATTCACAGACTAGATTCGGGAAATGGAGTCAAAAGGCTTGATTGTTCAGACGTCATCTATACGAAACGAGAGGTTAAAAACAATAAAAAAGTTTGAAAAGGAAACGCGCTCTTTTATTTTCGAATTTTCGCAGTTTCCACTTTGCTTCGCAACGACTTCTTCTACCGATTTTCGGGAAGTTATGATTTATTCTTTATGAAGATTTGAAAAAAAAAAACACAATTTATGTTGCGATGACAAATTTTTCTTTTTTCTCCCTGGTGTGGTGTAGTTGGCGAGGGAAGAAGTAAAGTTTTTTGTTCAGTGTAACGAAAAAAGCAATTTTATGAAGTATTCATGATAAATCTTGAGAAGAACCTCACAAACTAATTCCCACCATAGAGGCTTTTTTTAAATATTGTCAACTGAAACATTCATGGCATTTAACACAACGTTACTTTTATTGGTTTTCTTGTTTCTATCTGTGAATTGTTATCATAAAGAATGTCATCCACGATGTGGAGCTATACCTTGGCATGTCGCTGGAATGTGTGATGGCTTGATTGGAAGATGTATATGTTTTTATGGATGGACTGGACCTAATAGCAAATTCAGGATTGGAACGAGAAATAAGATTGAAGCTGATTATTGTTCAGAAGCTTGCCACTACACACATGATTATAGGTAGGGAAATGCAGATGTTTTGTTTTTGAAATTGCTTACTGCGAACTAAAAATGTTTGCCACGACCATGAATGTTTGTCAAAAATATATCTTTGGTTGTAAAGATGAAAATAATATTGCAGATGCTTTTAACTTTTGCTTAGAGTTTAAATTGTGTTTGTATTCGTGTCGAGAAGAAAATTGTTGGATATGATTATCAAATGAAAAATCTTTGAAAATGAATATGAAAACTTGAAATGTCTTTCACGTTGAGCATGTTAACATTGAAGATACACTGATGTAAAAATGGTTCTCAATTTGATTCGTTATAATAACGTTATAAGGCTTTGATTGCCAAAATGTTAAGAACAAGTTAAGGTATTTTAAGGCTTTGGAAACTCGATTTCTTAGGAAAATGGAGAAAAATACTCACAAAATGAAAAAAATAAGAAACATTTTAAGGTTTAAACCTCAAAAATTCAAGAACATGCGAGGACTTCAAAAACTTTGGATGCCCTTACAAAACAAAAACGTGTTTCTCCCTAAAAAAATATTTTATCGGAATTTTATATTTTTAGGAACACACAGTGCGTGTACCGTGGAACAGGACCAACAGAAGCATACAAAGAATGTCAACCACTTTGTGGACATATCATTTTTCGTCACGCTGGAGAATGTTTGAAAGACAAATACGGTAAAGAGACGGGTAAATGTTTATGTTGGTGGGGCTGGACCGGACCTGGGGCCCAATACCGTAGCGACGGACGTATAGAAGCTGATTATTGTGTTTTACCGTGTTACTATACTGTCGGCTTTAGTAACCCAGTCTGTGCACAAGGAATGAATGAATATGTTTGATTGGAAAGTTTTTGCTTGTTGAAAGATAATTCATAAGCTTTGGTTAATTTATGAAGAAGACGTTGAAATTCATTCGCTTTAAGTGTGCATTCCTTTTTGTTAGCATGTGGAGACCATATGAGCATTATTAGAGTAATTCCCTAAAGAGCGGTTTCCACATGAAAGCATAAAAGACCGCACACTTTAAAAGCGAATAGACTGTATAGTTGGATTGTCATGAACTATATGTACAAAGGACTCTAGTTTCATCGTTTGAAAACAGCCAGATTGTCCGAGTAACTGTAGTTTTAATTAAAGAGGAATCGAATTGGGACCAGATTTTGATGTTGACGTTAAAATATGGCAAGAAAAAAATGCTTTAAAATATTTTGATTTTTAAGTAGCTTCTATTGTAATAAATGTATTTTTTGCTTTGACTTTGTTAGCATAATAAAAATTTTAAGCAACAAGAATAGATAAATATTGATTCGATTAGTTTCATTGCGCTCATTAGACAAATCTCCAAAGTAATTGGGGTAATATGGGTTTAAACCAATGAGAAACAGTAAAAGTACCGACAAGCTGATGTGATATATGCCCAAAAGTAATTTGACGTGTTTGATTTTTATCTAGTCTTTTCTGTTCTCTTTCTATATTTCTGTAGGAGAAAAATGCAAAAGGTCATCTGATGGCCTCAATCTTTTAATACACAATATTCACAAATGGCAGTAATAATAATATACAAAATAAAAACCTAAAAAATAAAATATACACAGAAACGTTTTCAAACGATCCCCTAAAACTTCCACCCAAATACATAATAATAATTTTGTACGATACAATGTATATTTTGTTCCTTTAAAAGGATAAAAACAAGTCAGCAATCTGGAGCAGATACTTATTGGATACCTCCAAATATGGACACTACCCATTCGGGACAACCTTCGACTTAAATCATAAAAGTAACGATACTTTTCTCTATAGAAAAGTAATTTCAAGGAACCGATTCTGATATGGGAAGTCTTTTTTACAAAAAGTTTTCATCAGACAAGATCCTGGTTCCATTGTCTCGTCGAAAGAAATCAAATTCAGTAGCTCAAGTCCTTAAATTATAGAATTGTTGGCAATTACCATGACCTCTGATGACCTCTTTATCAGAAGAATAAAGAATAAGAGTGAGAAGGAAGACATCCTACCAAGCCTAGCAACATCGCTTTTACAAATCCCGGGAAATCTTTGGACAGATCGGCAGGTAACAAAATTGTTCCGCAAAATATCACAATAATCTCCTTTACCGTTTGCTCTTTCATGACGTCACAGGATTGTACAGACGTGACTGTTCGCTTGTGAACCAGACGGTGCGTTACGACGCAGGTTAGCTGGAAGAGAGAGATAATCTATTAACGACTTTGTTTTTAAATAAGAGTGATATCGTTTGTTTACTCGTCAATTTTAATTTACAAGTTTTTTCTACATTGAATTGACACGGATGCGGAGCAAGATTTGTCAGAAGCAGAGAAAGAAATAAAATTTTTTGTTTATTCAGCACAATATAACAATAGGCTAACACCGTCATAATATGAAACATGTGTCTGATATCATTTTATGTACGTTCAAATGGTCATTCTTCAAATAAATTTTTATTTTAAATATGTGTCGGATATGGAAACGAGAACACTTATATGTAAAAAAAACCCTTAATATTAACTTTTCAAGAGTTTTACAGAAAAGAACCTGCAAAGTTTGACATGATGTCTTGCTAGAAACTTTTCTGTTGAAACTAATTTGACAAACACGAATTCACTTAATAACAAAAGTGATATTATTGAGCATGCGTCAGACAAGTTGTCCAAAATCTTTCTCTTGGGCAGGCTTTCAAAGCATCTTGGCATTGTAAAATCTTAGAAATTTTGTAAACATTCGATTCAAACAACATTTCGATTTTGGAAGAAGTGGATTGTGGCTAGCCGTGGAATATCTCCTTTTTACTTGACCACTTCAAAACCTTTTTGAACAGAAAAGGATTGACCACAAATATTTCAGGCTTACGATTAAGAAATCTGCAAATCTGAGCCTTCATATGCTTATAAGCATTATGCTTATTATAAAAAGAAAACATTTAACGATAAAGCAAATACCTTCAACGTAAACTTCTCTGTCAAACGTCGCACCATGGACCTGGAAACTGTGTAAAAGAACACAAAATAATTAATAAACTTTTAGTCGTCAAGTCTTTCAAATAAAATTGCCTTTAATGAATCAACAGTAGGATAAATTATGAAAACTTCGAGTTTTATCATGCTCTAGAACTACAGAAGATGTGTTATGACTTACTTGTTTTTATAAGGTTCGACTTCGGATTCGAAAATGCCATAAACAGGTCTATGATCTGATACTTTGATTGTGTTACACGAATTATAATATAAACATTTGAGAAGTGAGAGTTGAGGAGATTTGTAAACAATCCGATCCTAAAAAAAAAGAGAATAAAATATTCGATATCAGGAGTAAAAGAAAATCGTTAAAGTCCTGCAATATACATTTTTGCAGGCAATTACTTCAAACTGCAAAAACGGGGAAGACAATGCCTATTCAATTTAGTGCAACTGAAATATTAGTGGTTAAGTAGATATTTGGTCCCAAATCACAATTAACTTTAATCAAGCCTCCTGTTTATATTAAGAACATGAATAAATAACTTGTATAACGGCTGAAACTTTTATAATACAATAAATTTCAAAAAATCTGAATTGCATTGATTGCATCCAGCAAAAAATCAACAAAAAGTCAATTCAGACAAAAATTAATTCTCATTTATAAAGATGAATTCCATACCGTCCAGGAAGGGACTCTTTTCTTAGGTGATGAATCATAAACATCAGTGTTGACATCGAACTTGTATGTCGGCATGAATGTGATCTCATTCTCCTTAAAACCATGGAAAATTTTGCCACGATCGAAAACCTCATTTAATTGGTCATGTGTTAGTAATTCTCGAATTATGAGTGGTTGATCTCGCGCATGTCTTTTCATGATTCGATCAACTGATTCACGTGACTTCTGTATTCGAAAATTGAAATCACCGAACCAAAATACACGGTCGAAACGGTCAGTAACATCAGCTGGAAATAAAGGGAATATTATCATGATCAGGGGTTTTGTTTTGTTTTTGGTTGGTACGGTAGGCTGGCCAAAATAAAATAAACTCGATTTCTAGATTCTAGGCCGGTGAATTCTTAGCAAGCGCAGTCTTAGCGTAATGTACTTGAGGCGGCGAACCGAACTTTTCGAACGGCGAATTGTAATTTTTTTTTGTGATCGATTTTGGATCGGCGAAACTTTTATAAGCTAGATGAGATGAGGGAGGATCAAGACCTCATTGTGAAGGAAAACTTCCTTTTACAAAATAAGATCCCCAATATGAAATTCGGGGAGGGGCGGAATGAACCTTAAAGATAATCGGTAATCGGTAAACGTAACAAATAGATGATTGTGATGGAAAAATGTTCAACAAGAGCAATTAGGAGCAGGACATAGAGTTAAAGAGTTTAAAATATGATATATTAAAGATTTGGATTGATAAGCAAATTGTTGGCGTGTTTGGGGAACTGATGGGTCAAATGCAAACTTCTATTATTTACCAAATAACTTACAGTTTTCGTAGTTTTTAGTGCCAGGGATGACCGGTAATCGAATACCACGGTTGATCGTCCGATAATCGTTTATACGCTGGCTTAATTTTTCTTTATCCGCTGAAAACATAAAAAGTACCTTGGTTTGAGCTATCGTCATTTTTATGAAAAGACATATTTTATTAGACAATATTAAACCGATAGTCGTTTATGCGCTGACTTAATTTTCCTTTGTCCACTGGAAACATAAAGAGACAAAAGTACCTTTAAAAGAGCTATCGTCATTTTATATGAAAAGTACATATTAACAGACAAATTTTGAGCCACAAAGCCATTAAAATTGTATATCTTTTAAAATATTAAATGCCAGAAAGTTTATCTATAGCAACTTCTGTCATTGGTAATGGCATAAAGGACATACTTACACGTGAAATGAGATGTGATAAAGCACAAAGATGTTCCAAAGATACTGAAAGACATTGCTAATGCTCCCTAAAAAACACATTTGATTTATAGGAAATCGACATCAAAACATAACATCAAAATTATTCCCTGATCAGCCCTGATATCATTGAAAATGCAAAATGCGCTTCAAAATCAAAATATCCCATTGAAAACTGCAAAAACTCGACAACTTTTTTTAGTTAATAAAAGATGATGACGAACCTTAGTTTTGATTTTATGTCCAACACGCGTTGCTATTGTATCTTGTTCAACGCCTGAAATTGATATGATAATAAATTAATATGATTTAGAAAAATTATAATTTCAAATTTTGAAACTTTTAACGCAAAAAATAATGCAAATAAAGGGATAATTAAATGACTTCAATTTAAAGGCAAACAAAAGGGATAATCAGATGGATTGTAATACTTGGTATTTGGGATTCTTCTAGTGTCCTGGCCAAAATCTCAAAATGTTTTTGCCTAATTATTTTCCAAAGTCGAGATATTTAAGTTACAAGTTTTTGGCTTTTAGGATGAAAGCAATAGAATTTCAACGTAAGAACCCTGTAAGAACGTTTCTGTAATCTAAATATCTCAAATCTGATTATCCCTTTAAAATATTGAAACAAAGACGTGCTGAGGAAACTTACTAGAGCAAAACCAAACCAACTCCCTTCTTACGAAAATGGATAGCTGCAAAACACCAAAATTACTTGATTGCATCAAAACATGCGAAGGTCCAAAGGTTTCTTGCAACCTAACTTGCCACTCTCTCCTAAAATTAAAAAAAAGAAGATTCATAACTACTCTTTGTTGCGCTAAAGCTGGTACAATAGCTTTTTTTATGAAACAGTTGAAAAAAATTTCCTAAAAAATACAAGAGTATTGCCAGGCCGAATTCTAGAAAGGCAGGGCAGCGTCAGATAGAGACCAAAAAGTGCACTTTTTCTGCTGTTTTTTTTTCATAAGAAAGGCTGTTTTTACCCTTATTTTCATAATTCAAGAAGGTCAACTCCGGATAACCTGACGCTAAAAAGGTATGAAAAATGGCCTGATTGCCATGAGAATCATACTTATAATGTCTTTCATTTTATGTTAATTTCTGATGAAACCACCTTACCTGAATGGTGTTCCTTCTTGAGTTCCAATGACATAGACATCTTGTAAATAAATACTTTCAGGTGGTAGCAAAAAATCGTCCAGTGATGAAGGTAAAAACTAAAAACAAAAAAACAATATCTGATAATCTCATAATCAACTTGTACAAATTACAGAGTAAATAATTGAGATTAATATCAAAGCTTATTTTCCAAACATGAGATATAAAAAAAGAAACGCTGTTATGAGCATGGTGTAACACGTGCAAAATTTATGACAGAGAATATTAAAATTTATGTCATTGGAGAGAATAACCACAAAATCACACTACCTAAAAATAATAGCCAAGATAATATCATTATATAGCAAAATTTGTCAATTAAGGGAACTGTAAACAGAAGAAACCAAAAAAAGCATCTTTTGTATCATATCCATACCTTAGTCCCTTTCATATTCCAGGTACCAACAAATATCTTCAACTTTTTATCGGGAAGATAATTGCTAATTTCAGCTAGTCTATGATCATTCTTTCGGCTTCTAACAGAATTTGTTGTCAACCTTGGCACTAAAGTTAATATCGTGGCAATCTCTTTAAATGTTTTCCGTTTATTTGACTCAATACTCTCAGTTTTGGTAACTGCATTTTTTGAAAGTTTTGATAACCCATCAATTGTTTCATACAACCCAGTATTGTTTATATTTGACGATGTTCCAGGAATTGGTGGTAGTGGTTTGAACTTATATCCTATTTTTGCTCCTGGTTCACTCTCAGCTTCGGACTCATTTTTGCTTACATGACTTACTTTTTTCAAGCTCATATCAGCAATTGACCTTAGATCTGGCAAAGATCCTGTCCGGTGTAGACTTCCACCCATATTTGAATTAGAAATAAGTATACTGTTAAAGCTGTTCTTGTCAATTTTTTTGATTTTTTAATGGGTAAACTGTATAATGGCTCAAATTTTTCTTGCGTAAGTGTTTGCCCTTCAAGCTGATTTTCATCTTCATCATCAGTATTATCATAAGTATCTTCATCACTGCTAAGACTGCTTACTGATACTGTAAAATCTTTTCCTTCGGTCTCAGATTCCGAAGAAAAATCTCTGAACCTTTCATTTAGTAATTCTGTATACTGATTAATGAGCCTCTGATCTCTTGATATATTGTTCTTCTTGTCATGTGATTTGTTTATTGAACTGTCGGACTTGATACGTGGTGTGCTACTTTGATTTTTTTCTTGCAAGTTTTTTGAAGATGGCTTGTTTAAATCAAAATCATCATTTGAAAGAGTTGGTAAACGATTGTTAAAAGATAAATCTTCTTCCTTAATGGCAAAAGATTGGTCTTCTCTTGGCTGATGTCTAGGCTTTGGATGAACTTGTGCCCTAACTATTCGTCCACTTGGTTTTGGCTTTGATGGAGGGCATGGAACAAATAATGGTTTGTCATCTGTATCATCAACTGTTTTATCATCATCCTCATCGTTTTTATCATCATTTATGGGTCTAACATAATTATTAAGAGATTCGATAACATTTGAGACTCCAGAAAAGGAATCATTTTGTTGAATAGCTCCATCTTCTTGGGTAAAAAATGTATTATTCTTGACTAATTCTGTACGATGATTTTCTTCCCGAGGTGATGAAGGAATACTACTTACGCGTGGTAATTCAATGTTTTGATTGTAGTAAGTGTAATTGCTTCCAGAATGATCATTATCTACATTACTCATTCTAATAGCATTTCGAGTTCCACAATAAATGTAAATAAACCAAAGCCAAATAAAAACAAATCACAGGACCAAAAAATTCATATGAAAATTGTTTATGATTTTTCACAGTCGTAACTAGTGGTACCATTTTGACAATTTGTCTTTTCGTTCTTAGAAGTAAAGGGTGATTTGTATCAAAAAAGCACTTGGATGATCGAGAAAATTTAAAAACAATTTTTTTTTAGGCTCGGTCCTATCCGGCAAAAAGCGCATCCGAAAGAAATTACTACGGAAAAAAGCGGTAACTACTACAAGACAAAATCGTGGTGGTTGTCAAGGGCTTTTTTTCGAGAAAAGGGGATAAAGAAATGGCAACCTAGCAATAAATCACTTTTGTAAAAGTCATTCAAACGTCATGAAAAAAGTACCGTGAGTATCACGCCCGGGGGGGGGGGGGTACTAGGGTTGGTGAATGAGGGGTATGTGCGGACGGGACCTCCGAAAACCGACCCTTAGAGAGACCAAATTTTAGTGAAAAAGTGACCCTTAGAGAGACTTTTTCGAAGAATTTTCTCTGATTTTCAAAAATTTCCTACCCTTAGTGAGACTTTTTTGTAATTTTTTCTCTCAAAATCAAAATTTTTTTCTGAAAATCGTGATTTTTCCAACCCTTAGAGAGACTACTTTGAAATTTCCTGATTTTTGTAACCCTTAGAGAGACTTTGAAAGGTGAAAAACCCGACCCTTACAGTCCGCACATATACCCAGCACCTATTTTTGCCTAAGTACCCCCCCCCCCGGGGTATCACGGCTCAAATAAATATCTTTTCTGATGAAAACTTGGCCTCTGGTACCCAAGGTAGAAAAAAACAAAAAAAGTATAACTATACGGAAAAAATTCTGCAATCCTACCGTAAACTGTAATACTAAACTACTATGGAAGCCGTTTAGCACAAAAATGACTGTAAACCTAGGTTTACAGTTCTAAACCTAGGTTTACAGTTCTAAACCTTGGTTTACAACTTGAAAACCTTGGTTTACAACTTGTAAACCTAGGTTTAGATATGTAAACCTAGGTTTACTTCGTTTACGCATAAGAAACTTAGGTTTACAAAATAGTTTCAACTGAAACTCCCGCCCTTTAACACCCTTTGATGTAGGTTGTTTTAAAATATAGAATATAGAATTTCAGTCAGGTTAAAAAAGGGGTAATTTTACCCATATTATAATAACATTACCCCCGTCTTTTAAATTATATCATAATTTCTCCCAGATAATTTGAAAAAAATACATTCATCTCCTGCTTTCTTTCTAGGTATCTTCGTGATGCCTGCCTCGCGTGCGCTTTTCAAAATGGCAGATCATTTATTTCCTTATTTACTAGTCGTTTAGTCTATAAAATCTCTTAAATCAGCGTTGTGGTTTCCAGCTATGGAATTTTTTACTCAGTTTCGATTGGCTGAAAGAAGTTAACAAAAACAAACGCTGATTGGCTTAACGAAATTTTGATTGACAGGTTTACAAACCTAGGTTTGCAGTCTCTAAACCTATGTTTACACATTAACTTAGGTTTGCAGGCCTGCAAACCAAGGTTTAGAGCTGTAAAAATAGGTTTAGAGACTGCAAACCTAAATTTACAGGCTGCAAACCTAAGTTTAGAACTGTAAACCTTGGTTTAGAACTGTAAACCTTGGTTTGCAGTCATTTTTGTGCATATTGGCTTCCATAAACTACAGCAGTTAAAAGTATATACCGTTCTAAAGATTACCCGGATTTTTGGGTATTTTCTTTTTGGTCAAAGACTACTCAAATGAAAGTGTAATGCTTGGCAGCTACTAATGAAATCAATGCTCAGAAAAAAACGTTTGATTGTAGATACGGTAGTACGGTATTTAACAAAAAAGTTAGACGGTATATTATTGTTTTTATAGGTCTCTATTCTTCTTTTGAGTTCACAAAACGACACGTGAAGCTTATATAGAACAATTTAGCCACTGGGCGATCAACCTGCTCAGCTTTTAGCAATTGTACAAAAAATCGAAAGCGTTGATAAGAAAATTACCTAATCCCCTAATACACCCCTGTGTCGTAGACCCGCTAGGACCCCAGCCCCACTGGAAAATCTGGAAAAAATTTCGTCCCCAGTAGGAAAATACCCTGGAATTTTAGCCCCACTGGGAAATAGACTTATATTTCATTCGCACTCCAAATTAAGGGCTCTGACCATAGTCGAAAAATTGATTTTAGTATTTGAACATAAAAATTATGTTTTAGGTTCTTTAACACTTTTAACAAAGAATTACCTTAATAAATTGCTTTTTGATCAAGTCCCTTAAGAGTAATTGAGAATTTGATTGCAAAAATGACGTTATGAACTCCCTATGAACTTTAAAAAGACGTTAATAATAATATGTTGCATTACCTTCTTTTATAAAAAGGGCTAAGTTTTAATGGGTAATTAATCTTTTTGTTTCGAAGTTTTTTCAAACTGTCCACAAAGAACTGAACTATTTAAAATTTTTCGGAAAATTTTTCTAAATTAATGCATCAAAAGTTATGGCTGTTTTTCTATGAAAAATTGGGATGAAAAATAGGTCAAAAAGCACTATTTTTAAGATTTTGAGACAAATAAGCTTTTAGAAAAATTTTCCGAAAATATATTTTTAGTTCGGTAAAAGGTACACAATCTACCGCCAAAAAAAATTCAAAATGTTTTTTTCTTCGCCGAAAATAAGCTCTTCAAAGTTGAAATACGCTCCTTCCCAAATATCTTCATTTTCTTCTTCATCAATTTTTTTCATTGCAATTCTTAAATTTTCAGATTTAAGGATAATTGGCCTAACAGAAAATGTATAACATTTTGTGTGCTACATCAAGTAGAAATTTATATTTTGTACGTGGCAAATATTAAAAACTCACTATGGTCAGAGCCCTTAAATGTTTAAAAATTGCACTCCGAAACAAACCTTTGAACAATATAATTTCTATCCCCATTCGGATTTCAATATGAATTTTTATCCCCACTGAGGAAAAAAGTTCCATTGGGGCTGTGAGACAGGGGTGTCCTAATGATGAATGAAATGGAATAGAGTCTATGCTATTATTTATAAGCTTAGTGATGGACACATGTATTTGAAATTCCAAAAAGGTAAAAAGAGTGTCGGAGGTACCGATTCATTCGCCGATTCTGATGATATATGTATTATATTTTTTAAAATATTTTTGACATTGAAATGAAAACAGGGTAATTTGAAATTCAATTATAACTAGTTTTAAAGAATTTACAATCCATAAGAAAATAATATATTTTTAAAAATTTGAAGATGCACACGAAGATGTTTCAGTCAAATAATATGGATCTTCTTCATCAATGATTTTCACCAAAAGTTTATTTTTCAATCGTCTCTTTCCATCGCTGAAACCTGGGAATGAAGTTGCTTCTCTTAAATGTTCACATTGCTCAGTTGAGATTACAACGTTAGTTGTTGATTCTGTTGTGCCACAGTTTTTCATCAATACGAAAAGGAAGATGAAAACATTTGATACTAATCTCAGCATTTGAATGATTTCAAAGACTGTGTTTACATCATTGAGTCTGTTCGATTTATTTTGCCATTTGGTATTGCCTTTATGTGTCAAATTGACGGATTGGACGAATACATGGAAGAAATCTGAGGGGATGACCAGGAAAAGTTGAGTTAAAGCTATGACACCAGCGATGTTTCTTCTACAGTTGGTCTTGGTCGAGTTCATGTGCAAATTTTTGGAAATGACTTTCTGACACTTAAGCAGAAGGTAAACAGTTACTGCCAGCATAATAGCATCTCTTACAAAATGAATGGATGATGCTGCTAACTGGACACCATGTGCACCAACAGACAAACAAGTATTGATCTCTTCGTTTTGGATGATTTTCAAGGTACTGGCATAAGGGATCTCCATCAAGACAGCAAGAAAAATGATAACAAAACACCAACTGAGAATATTTTTTGAAGGTAAGTTTGCAGGTGATTGGTAAAACGGTCTGGTCATTAAAATATATTGTTCAAGTAACATCATAATACAGATACCTTGAGAAGCAGTGATTGAGAACTGGTTTAAAGATGGTAAGATGGTGCAACCGAAATTTCCAAACTCCCATCTTTGGTAATCATTGATGACTTGGTAAATTAGTAATGTGGGTATAAAGAAAGATGTGATTACATTGATTCCACATAAGAGTTTGAACTGGTTTGTCAAGATTCGGATTTTATGTTTCATTCTTGATGCAGCGAATATCAAACCAAGATTGCCAACAACTCCAGTCAACAGAACACAAGAGAAAATAACGATAACCGTCGTATTGGCTGATGTTAACAAATAGAATGATCCAGAAGCATTAGGGATGTCAAGACTCTCTTCTGGCGTTTGTTTTGAAATTTGTCCAGAGCTTAAAGTTTCATCTGTTTTGTTGTGAATATACTGTTTATATAAAGTACTCATGAAATTATTTGATAAATATGCCATGATGAACAACCGTACTCCACTGGACTATACTTTTTCACTCAGATATTCTTTTCGTCTTGATTGTAGAGATATCGTGTGGCTAATACCTCCGATTCAGACTGCTCAATCCGATTAACAGCAGCTGAGTTTATGAAATGAAGCTTTTGGTACAAAACACTGGTTTTTATTCCGTTCAGAGTTAATCTTCTTTAATCCTACACCCTTTATTTAGGCTGCTAATTTTACACCGATGTATTTATAGGAGGTGATTACAAGAAGGGGAGGGACTTTTAAGAGATCGAGTTTTTTCGAACTAAGTCTGATCACGTCTGTTTACTATTTACAATACGCGAGAGAGACAATCTCAAACTGTAAACACCAACCATGATGGCTCGTTGTTAATAGCAACCTTTTACACGCACAGCAAGATGGCACCTCATGACTTCAAGAGGTCGACGCGAGGGGACGAACTTTCCCAAACTCACAACAAAAACACTTTTGTGTGAATGACGTCTGATAAATCTTTTGGATAAAGATATATATTGAAATTGGTAGGATTTTTAGATGAAGTCATCGTGATATTACATTCCCTTAATCTGTTTCTATGAAGATCTTTTACAAACAAAGAGAACCACGTACAGTCGCCTTGTTATCAACACCCAACCTTTTCTCCTTTCCATGAGAAATGTATACAATAGAGTCTCTTTAACTCGAACCTTTATAACTCGAATGTCTCCTTAAGACTTACTCTCGTCCCATAGTTACAATGCCTTGTATACATTACTCCATAACTTGAAATTTCCTTAAAATGTACTTAAAATGTATCCTGTATCCTGACCATAGGCAAATCCCGGTAGCCCTTCTTGCCCAAGTACCCCCCCCCCCCGTGAGTTATGTAGACTCCACTGCATCCTGCATTGATAAAGTACATTTTTATACATCTTAAGCATTGTATTCGATCGACGAATCATTTTTGTGTTGGAGGTACTAGCATTAACGGAGAATAAGCACCAGATATTACTTTTTAACGAAACAACTAAAGCTAGAACGAGACAGCTCCCGTCAAATACAGCCCAACTCTCAAATTAGCCTACATTGTAAGCAAGGACAGAAAAGGGAGAGATTTGCCTCATTGTTTAAAGGTTGTGTCACCATCTGTGGACACCTCTGTCTCGATGACCTGGTCAGAATCCTTCTAGATGCTACCATCCCTCTTGACGAAAAAGCTATATCATATAGGGTTTACCTACATAAAGTAAGAGTGACAAATGTTTGGTCAGAAAAGCATATTTATCGATAATAACTTATACGATCACCAAGAAGCAAAGCCTAACGAAAGTACCTTGGGCCCTTTCTTTAGGACCCTAGAAATGAAGTCTGAATTACTTGGTGTTATGACAAGCACAAGGGCAAATTCAACTGTGTAAATGATATTCCTTCATTGATGAAAACAAGAAATGAAATCATTTGATCCCGAGATTCGATATCAACCTAAAACAAATATTTGTTAAAATAAGGTACTCTCTTTGACTTTGAGATTCCGATAGCATCAAAACAAAACGCAGCATGCCCATATATGGAATCGGTTTTGTCTAAAATGCACTCCATCGTTGTTACAAAAACCTCAACAAAATGATTATCAAGTATTTTACCACGAAACTCTACTTTATAATTAAGTTTAGAAGTACCTGAGAGTACTCAAGACAGTTAAACAAACGTCAATCTAAGCCCTTGTTACAAAGAGCTTACTCTTACGTTCTTATTGGAATTAGTGGGTATTTTCAATGATAAATGTACTTCAAAATTTGAAGTAAATCGATTAATGAGAGAAAAGTTCTCGATTAATAGCCTCTTATTGGACAAATAATGATAAACGACAGCAAAGAGGCAGGATTCACAAGATTGAAATTCGTACTCGTTAATGCACTCGAAAGTAGAAAGTTAATGATCAATACAAGACCACCAAAACGTGATTTTTATCGTGAATCCATCAACCATTTCCAAGCATTTCTTCACCAGTGGAGTATTAAATTCAATCTTACAAACGTACTAAAGAAAGCGACAACCTGGAGCTCCAACACAAATGGCGATGAATACATCATTGAATCTAACAGAGAGAATCGAAAGTATAGTTTTAAATTCTCAAGGAATAAATGCTTTGGTGTACACACCTATGGAATTAGTTCCATTGATTCTCATAACCGCCATCTTTTTAGCTGGTATCCCTGGCAACATGTTTGTTATTTACGTTTTTGGTTGGAAACAAAGACATCAACGAAGCAGGTTTGAGCTCTTGTTGATGATCCTCGGTTGTATTGATTTGGTGTCTTTACTTTTAGTACCCCCGTCTTTTTTTTATTTGACGGTGACTAAATTTCAACAATGGTATTTTGGGAAAGCGGCATGTAAGATCGTACCTAGTCTGTTACAAATCACAGTTAGTGTTTCACAAGGGATGTTAATTTTGATTTGCTATGAAAGATACTCCGCCATTATGAAACCGTTTACCAATAAACATATATCGACTTTTCGTATTTTTGCGTGGTTATCTAACGTGATTTTTGTGTCAATTGTATTTATATATCCATATGCATACACCTTTGAACTGGTTGAGAGTGATCATGGAGTGAGTTGCGAACCGAGAGGTGATCGACTGAATTATTTGCTTGCGTCTTCAACATTACAAGTTTTGCGAGATTTGATGAGTGCTACAACTATGGCAATTCTCTCCCGTAAAATGAATAAAGCACTTTCAACAAATAACGACGTAACAACGTGGGACCGTGCGCAAATGACGCAGAAAAGTCGTAAAATGATAAAGACTGTTGTTGTAGTATTTACAATCTTATGTTTGCCCGTCGACGTATTTCATCTTACGTATTATATTTTGATACGGCAAAACGTTAACATGAGCCACATAAGAGATACGATCATTACTCCCGTAAATACGGCACTAAACGTAATACAGATTTCGAATTCCGTAGTTAACGTGTTTATATACTCGCAAATGCATGTATTTTTTCGTAAACACTTTATACACACAAAGTTGAGGAGTAGAACTAGAACATGTACAGTCGTTTTGGACGGCAAATTTGAACTGCTTGATCCGGAGAATCTCTAACTCCTTGGAATTAAGAGACCTGGAAACTTTGAACATCGAAGGAGGTAAAAGAGAATTTATTTTGTAGGTTTCAGTATTCTTAGATAATCATTGATTAATTAAAAAAAAAACTCTTTGTCACTATAATTTGATTCTACTGGAGTGTATAACCTCAAAAAACAGTTGCTATGGAGAAGGATTCAAATAGAGTGTTAATTCGTAAGAGGATGTCAGCAGCCCACTAACTCTCTAAATTGTAAACTTACATCATAATGCAATCTGTTATGCAATTTGGTAAAAAATACACCGGTGGATTAAAAACAATGTTGACCTTTATTACTTGAAGGGATTTGCACCAATCAACGAAGCTGCTAAATATTTTTTTTTCATTGACAAAATCTTAATGAAAGTTTGTCTCTTTCCAAGTCAGAAATTGAATACACATCTTCTATAAGAATATCAGGGTGAAAATTGGCCAAATCGTAAGAATACCCTAAGAATACCCTCTAGGGTGAGTTTCACAGAATTTGATAAGAATACAGTCATTTTGTATTTGGTTAACAGAAAAAATACTGCTTCCTTTGTTAGACTTGAATTTAAACTTTGAGGTAGAAATGTAATTTTAGCTCCAAATGTTCATTCAAAAGTCCAAAACTCTCAAATTGATCATTTCTCATGTTTGTAAATTAAGAATACGTTAAAAATACTTAACCCTCAATTTCGGAATTTCGTAAGAATACGTGACCCTCATCCAAAGTGCACTCTTCTTATAAAAAAAAACGTGTATTGGGCTCTTCCAGAAAAAATCCGTTCATGGGGGGTGGAGGATGAATTGTCCAGGGGTATTGAAAAAATACCAAAATATTGCAATGTCCAGGGGGTAAATTCCATTGTCCAGGGGTAATTTTTTGTGTCCACGGGGTTGATTTGATGTTTGTCCAGGGGTATAACCCGTGTCCAAGGGGTTAAAAATCAAAATGTCCAGGGGTAATTCATGAAAAAAATAATATATCCTCCACCCTCCATGAACGGATTTTTTCTGGAAGAGCCCATTTATGTTTATTTAAACAAGGATCTGAATTTTTTAAAGCTCGTAAGACAATCAAGGTATCCCATGCAAACATTAGATCCTTTGAGAAGAAGTGGAACAAAAATCCTTCCATAGGAATGATATCCATTCAGGATATTAGTATAGTCGTAGCCACGAGTTTTCGTTTCGGGGGGGGGCGAGATTGGAAGAATTTTGACCTTTTTAGGGGAATTTTTGGAGAAAGATTTTCTCGTAACTTATGCGCTGCGGGCGTAAATTGTTTCTAAGTAAGTTCAAATAGCTTAAAAAAGCCTTGAATGAGGTCAAAATTTCAAGTGGCAGAAAATCTGGTCCAAGAAATGTCAAACAGCTTAAGGAAGCCTAAAAATGTCAAAGGTAGCCAGAGAAAGGGCACAGAAACAACATACTTCTTCAAATTCAATTGGGAAAACTTTGACCTTTTTGGTTAATTTTTATGTTTGGGGGAGGGGTGACTATTGCCAGTGGATATGTAGCCCGGGGGCCACTTATGGTTAGATAGACTGGATGGCGCTGATAAGGGGCCCGGTGTAATTTGGCCGACTTGATTTTTTGGCTTTGCTTGAGATGGTAGCAAATCCAGACCACTAGATTCAGTCCCCTTTTGGCGAAAGACGAACAGCAAACTATGACCAAGGAATAGATTGTTTGTGATTTTATTGTTTTGTTGTTTTCATATTTATTATAATTTTGAAAACGAAAGTGAAAAAATTCAAGATGGCGAAATTCTCTAACTTCCTACACCCCTTCTCACAGATCCACTGGGAACCCTTCCCACTGGAAAAATTGTCCAAATATCGTCCCCGGTGGGAAATTATCCTCCAATTTTTGTCCCCACTGATAATAATCAAATAAACCAAACCTCACTGCAAAGTTTTATGCTATTTTTCCCATCCCCACTGAATTTTCTGTCTTGAAAAAAAAAGAATTGAAATCCCCAGTCATAAAAATATGGGAATATCAATCCCCATTGAGTTTCAGTGAAAGTCCGTTATTTTCATCACCACTGGATGGAAAAATCCTATTGGGTCTGTGAGAAGGGGAGGTCTTCTTCACTGAACTCAGCGCCATCAAAATCATCAAAAAGGCAAAGTTCAGTCAGAAGTAGACTCTAGTCTAGTGGATACACCACTGACAGTTGAGCTAAAAAAAAGGGTCAATCCATGAACTTACCCCTCTAAGTGCAAACCGTCAAATAAATAATCATACCTTTTTCCGAGATCATCAAAAGCATACATTTGAAACATACACTGTGATGAAAATCGTTAAAAGGGTGCCCTCTGGAAGGCCAACACCATCGATAGCACAGAAAAAATCCGTGACTGCTCAATTCATGGCGGTATTGACCTCCTTTGGGCGGTTTGTAGATTTGTTGGTCCTGAAATCTAATTCATAACATGAATTAAGATGTCCAGTAAAATTTGAAGCGATACGATAAGCTGAGTTATGTGAGCCAAAGACTGAGGAAAAATTCTAAATCACTCTCTTTTATACTTGTGTTTATTTTGACGAGAGAATTTCCAGAATATTCTTTGCTACGTGTTCTTTCCATCCAGGTCATCATCCTAATTTCTCTCTCGTTGCCCAGGAGACGGAAGTTTGCAGAAAATGTCATGATATTGCGTGATTCATGTTATCGTTATGAGTTTATCAATGATAGGAAATATGAATGGTAGATAAGTCAATCTGAGAGGCTATAAGAGCCAAATTTTCAAAGGAAAACTGACTGTTATTCGAATATCATGAAAGTATATAATCTCTTCTAAGCATTCACTAAATTCTCCCTATTCAAACTTTTAAAGTTTGTGCCATATATCTATCTATTCTTATAAAAAAAGATGGCTTCTTTAATTCATAGCTTTTAAACTCTTCTGGAGATTTCCAACATAAAAATAGAATGTAAAATTACTGATGGCGCAACCCTACGAAACATAAACATGGATTGTTCCAGAAACGTCCTACCAGTGTATAAAAGAGAGAGGTTTTAGATTTTTTCCTCAGTCTTTGGCTCACATAAC
Organism: Clytia hemisphaerica; assembly: GCF_902728285.1. Taxonomy (NCBI): domain Eukaryota; kingdom Metazoa; phylum Cnidaria; class Hydrozoa; order Leptothecata; family Clytiidae; genus Clytia; species Clytia hemisphaerica. Next base: position 2,308,014 of record NW_027103851.1, on the reverse strand, counting down.
TCAGCTTATCGTATCGCTTCAAATTTTACTGGACATCTTAATTCATGTTATGAATTAGATTTCAGGACCAACAAATCTACAAACCGCCCAAAGGAGGTCAATACCGCCATGAATTGAGCAGTCACGGATTCTTTCTGTGCTATTGATGGTGTTGGCCTTCCAGAGGGCACCCTTTTAACGATTTTCATCACAGTGTATGTTTCAAATGTATGCTTTTGATGATCTCGGAAAAAGGCCTATTGGTGTAATTTTGTTCTGATCGGTGTTTGTGGAAAGCAATGGTTATTCCCTTGTCTCGAGATTTTTATTTACCAAGTGGGGAAATATCATCTAAAGAAAGGTGCAATGTCTCTCAAGCCTTCCCCTCACAAAAAAAGTTTTAAAACTTCAAAAGGGCATTTTTAGACGCTGTCTATATGTCAATTTTACAATAGCATTTTGAGTGGATATAATGTACCAAAGAGCCTAAAGTTAAAATTCTAATTTTTTACTCAAGGTTCTCCTTCATAAACTACTTTTTTCAGATGTCTAAAAACTTTTACCGATAACTTATCCCTAACCTTTTATTGTAAAAGTCTACGAGCTAATAACATCCATGAAAAACATCAATAGAAAATCGAATAATAAATTGGCATAGTTATGTTAAATTTAATGAATTGGTAAAAAATCACAGGATCAATTTTTGGTAAAATAAAAATCCCAGAGAAAGGGTCAAACTTGAGGCAGTTGGAAAGGGGTCGTTTGTGTAAAATAAAACGGATAAATTAATTCAATAATGATTAGGCTGCCCACATCCCCTCTGATAAGTTTTGATATAGGGGATGCGAATCAGGCTCACAAAACCGTTCCGAACTTAGCAAAAAATCTGCTAACCAAAAAAAGAGTTGAATAATAGAGAACTTTGATTGACAGTTTGTCGTCTTTTGTTATCTTGTGAGTTTTGTTTGCTAATTCAATTAATTTCGATAAACAAAAAGAAATAGAGGAGAAAGAGAGATTTCTAGCCATATGTTCTTTTTATTTGAATCTTTATCTATATACTAAAAGTCTAATTCGTATTGAGCTGTGGGGGGGCCATTATGGATTTTTTTCCAAGTCTCTTTTTGAATCGAGCTCCGAGCGGGAAAACAGTAGAGTGTCCTTTTTTCGAGGCGGAGTACGTTTCTTTGGAGACACGGCACCGGAAAATAGCCTACGGTTCCTTGCCGATCGGGAAACGTCGCGCGGTTCGGAAGCGTATCTCCGTTTTCGAAATTCTACTTTACTGGTAATTTTCGTAAAAGTAAATAGAAAAGCAAGAAGCTCATTGATTGATCTGGTCTCTCTGCTCTGGTCACTGGTGCCATCGTTTGTACATGGATAGGGAATGGTCTAATGGTCATGGTATCCCGTTTCTTAAATAGAGAACATTTTGTTATGGATTTGTACAGTTGTTCTTCAGAAATTATTATGGGGCTTATCGCAACCAACAATCTTAACAAAATAAACAAAGAACAAAGACCGACCAATGGAAACATTTACTTTAGCCCTCTTGAAAATTGAGGGTGGCATATTTTTGCTGCATGGTAATACATCCAAGTAATTTGGTAGTCTTTGTAGGCGGCAATCACAAATATGTCCCGACCGACCGGCCGATTAGACCGACTGACCGCCTCACTTTGTAGACCGACCGACCGCCTCACTTTGTAGACTGACCGACCGCCTCACTTTGTAGACTGACCGACCGCCTCACTTTGTAGACCGACCGACCGACCGCCTCACTTTGTAGACCGACCGACCACCTCACTTTGTAGACCGACCGCCTCACTTTGTAGACCGACCGACCGCCTCACTTTGTAGACCGACCGACCGCTTCACTTTGTAGACCGACCGACCGCCTCACTTTGTAGACCGACCGACCGCCTCACTTTTTAGATTGACCGACCGCCTCACTTTGTAGACCGACCGCCTCACTTTTTGCAGACCAACCGACTCAATTTTTAGACCGACTGACCGCCTCACTTTTTAGATTGACCGACCGCCTCACTTTGTAGACCGACCGCCTCACTTTTTGTAGACCGACCGACTCAATTTTTAGACCGACTCACTTTTTAGACCGACGGACTCACTTTTTAGACCGACGGACTCACTTTTTTAGACCGACCGATCCGACTCACTTTTAGACCGATCGACCGACTCACTTTTTAGACCGATCGACCGACTCACTTTTTAGACCGACCGACTGACTCAATTTTTAGACCGACCGACTCACGTTTTAGACCAACCGACCGACTCACTTTTTTAGACCGACCGACCGACTCACGTTTCAGACCAACCGACTCTTTGTTTTATAAGAACACTTTATTTTCCATCATTTTTATTATGTTGTAAATAGGAAAAGGTTATAGTTATTATTGACACCATTATATGATAAAATGAATCATTCTAATTTCATTCAGATTTATATACATTAAATTTATCACTAGCACCTCTTCAATTAACACTAAACCTCATTATAAAAAATATTGACATTATCCTATCTTCCATTTCTTTGGGTTCCTTTGTAGTATTGAGCGGCTGATATTTTCATTTTATACCGTACCAGTTTTTTGTCCTCAATAAATTCATGTTGTCTGAGTAGTAAATGGTTTTGGCCTTCAAGCTTAACTTCTTGCTTTTAAAGTATTCAGTTGTTAATCATTATGTCTATATAAAAAGTAAAATGGTTAATCGGGAAGGAAAATAGGAAACAAAACTTTTTCTAATCTGTGACACATTTTTGTTCCCTGTGTTTTTTGTTTACATTGGGAATCCGCCATTTTTCTTTAAATCCGTTCACATAGCAACGTGATAGACCGTATATTTTATAGCCCGGACTTTTACGGAAAAAAGCTATGAAACTCAATAAGGCGATATCTCGAGATTGGAAAGGAGTTAGGAGATGGTTGACCCCTCATTGGATCGGGAATTTAATAGAGAATAAGTTGGGAAAGGTAAGAGTGGGTATAAAGAAACTTTAGAAAATATATATATTCAAATTGGGGCATTTTGGGTCCGATGACGTCATCAAAACCTAAAAAATACAATATCTCGAGTTTGAGAAAGATTTAAGCAATAGATGACCCCTCATTGGATCGGAAATCATCAAGAGAATCTTTTGGATAAATGACAAATTGATTTCAGTGAAGTGAAAAGTTTATTACCCTTTCGATGACGTCACTTAGGGCCAAAATGACGTCATAAAACATGAAATATGCGGTTTTCCGAGTTTTGATCATAGAAAAGTGGTAATATTTCCTTCTTTGGGCTTACAATATACAAATCAGATCTTTTTATACTCCCCCACCATCCAAAGGGCTTTTGATGTGTTCAACAACACTCTACTCGGCGGGTGCGACGCCGGGTGACGGCTAGTCTATATACTAAAAGTCTAATTCGTATTGAGCTGTGGGGGGGCCATTATGGATTTTTTTCCAACTTTCTTTTTAAATCGAGCTCCGAGCGGGAAAAACAGTAGAGTTTTTTTTTGAGGCGGAGTACGTTTCTTTTGAGACACGTAATCGGAAAACATGCCTACGGTTCCTTGCCGATCGGGAAACGTCGCCCGGTTCGGAAGCGTATCTCCGTTTTCGAAATTCTACTTTACTGGTAATTTTCGTAAAAGTAAATAGAATAGCAAGCCAAGAAGCTCAACAGCTATTTTGCTTTTTCTTTCTTTGGTTTCTTAATATTGATTGATTGATCTGGTCCCTCTGCTCTGGTAACTGGTGCCATTGTTTGTACATGAATAGGGAATGGTCTAATGGTCATGGTATCCTGTTTCTTAAATAGAGAACATTTTGTTATGGATTTGTACAGTTGTTCTTCAGAAATTATTATGGGGCTTATCGCAACCAACCATCTTAACAAAATAAACAAAGACAAAAGACCGACCAATGGAAACATTTACTTTAGCCCTCTTGAAAATTGAGAGTGGCATAATTTTGCTGCATGGTAATACATCCAAGTAATTTGGTAGTCTTTGTAGGCGGCAATCACAAATATGTTCGTTTCAACGACCGACCGACACCGACTGACCGACCGGCCGACTCACTTTTTAGATCGACCGACCGCCTCACTTTGTAGACCGACCGACCGCCTCACTTTGTAGACCGACCGACCGCCTCACTTTGTAGACCGACCGACCGACCGACTCACTTGACCAACCAACCGACTCACTTTTTAGACTGACCGGTTCACTTTTTAGACCGACCGGTTCACTTTTTAGACCGATGGACCAACTCACTTTTTAGACGACCGACCGACTCACTTTTTAGACCGACCAACTCACTTTTTAGACTGACCGACTCACTTTTTAGACCGACCGACTCACTTTTTAGACCGACCGACTCACTTTTTAGACCGATCGACCGACTTACTTTTTAGACCGATCGACCGACTCACTTTTTAGACCGACCGACCGACCGACTCACTTGACCGACCAACTGACTCACTTTTTAGACTGACCGGTTCACTTTTAGACTGACCGGTTCACTTTTTAGACAGACCGGTTCACTTTTTAGACCGATGGACCAACTCACTTTTTAGACCGACCGACCGACTTACTTTTTAGACTGACCGACCGACGGACCGACTCACTTTTTAGACCGATCGACCGACTCACTTTTTAGACCCAACGAGGACGCAAAATGAAGATATTTGTGATTGCCGCCTTATACGTTTCTCTTCGATACTTTACTTTTTGGTTGTGCTGGGGGCTGTGCTGCGCAAGAAGAAGCAGCAACAATGAATATTTGGTACGTACAATAGTGTACATTATCATGTTGAAACGTATGGTTGAATATCATTGACAATGACTATATATTAGACTTTTTCCTTATCACAATGTTGTTGTTTAACCAAGAACTCTAGAACAATGATAAGCAAAATTAAAAATACACTTTAACTTTATTTTCCATCATTTTTATTATGTTGTAAATAGGAAAAGGTTATAGTTATTGACACCATATCTAATTTCATTCAGATTTATACACATTAAATTTATCAATAGCACCTCTTCAATTAACACTAAACCTCATTATAAAAATATTGACATTATCCTATCTTCCATTTCTTTGGGTTCCTTTAATATTGAGCGGCTGATATTTTCATTTTATACCGTACCAGTTTTTTGTCCTCCCTAAATTCATGTTTTCTGTCTAAATGATTTTGGCCTTCGAGCTTAGCTTCTTGCTTTTAAAGTATTCAGTTATTAATCATTATATGTTTCTATAAAAAGTAAAATGGTTTTAATCGGGAGGGAAAAATTGGAAAAATGAACTTTTTCTAAATTTTGTTCCTTGTGTTTTGTTTATATCGGGAATCCGCCATTTTTCTTTCAATCCGTTCACATAGCAACGTGATAGACCGTATATTTTATAGCCCGGGCTTTTACGGAAGAGAGCTAAGAAACTTAACAAAGCGATATCTCGAGATTGGAAAGGAGATAAGAGATGGTTGACCCCTCATTGGATCGGGAATTTAATAGAGAATAAGTTAGGAAAGGTAAGAGTGGGTATAAAGAGACTTTCGAAAATAAATATATTCCGGCATCTTTGGCCCGATGACGTCATCCAGAACCTAAAAAATAGAATATCTAAAGTTTGAGAAGGATTTAAGCAATGGTTGACCCCTCATATTGTATCGGAAATTATCGAGAGAATATTTTCGGTAAATGACAAATTGATTTCAGTCAAGCAAAACATTTATTACCCTTTCAATGACTTCATTTAGGACCCAAATGACGTCACAAAACATTAAATTTACGATTTTTCGAGTTTTGATTGGTCTTCTTTTTCTTGAGTGACAATTTTTGTTATTTGGGATTAAATCAGTCAAAAGTTTCCCCTTTACTATCCAAAGGGCTTTTGATGTGTTCAACAACACTCTACTCGGCGGGTGCGACGCCGGGTGACGGCTAGTCTATATACTAAAAGTCTAATTCTCTATGAGCCGTGAGGGAGCCATTATGGATTTTTGAGATGGGGGTTCGAGAGTTACGTGACCGATTTTGGTTGGTTGTTTGGTTGGATGGGTGGTTGAAAACGAAAGCGAAAGTGGTCAGGGGAAGAGTGTGGAAATTAGCGTTTTTGTGAAGAAGTCGTTGCAGTGCAAATCTTTCGCAAATTTAAAAACCCACTTTCCCGTGGAAATAATTGACGTTTTTTGTTTTTTTGGGACCCTTGGGGCATAAGCTACCCGTTGACCGCAAAAATTTCAAAATTCGCGAATTGACCGTTGATAACATTAGGGGTAAAGAGACCCAATGACGTCACAGATTTGGGAAAAACTTCAAAATGCGATATCTCGAGTTTGAAAAGGAGTTGGGAGGTCGGTGACCCCTCATTGGATCGAGAATTTTATGGAGAATAAGATGGGAGGGTTTATATGGCTTGAGTGTGACTTTAAAATTTGGCTGAATTTTTAGGCGTTTTCAGTTGATGACGTCATCAAAACAGGAAAAATGCGATATCTCGAGATGGGATAGGAGCTGGGAAGTCGTTGACCCCTCATTTGATCGAAAATTTAATGGATAATAAGTTGGGAGGGGTAATAGTTGGTATATAGAAACTTTCAAAAATAAATATATTTAAATTGAGGCTTTTTTGGTCCGATGACGTCATCAAAACCTTAAAAATACAATATCTCGAGTTTGAGAAGGATTTCAGTAATGATTGACCCCACATTATATCGGAAATCATCAAGAGAATATTTTGGTTAAATGACAAATTGATTTCAGTGAAGTAAAAAGTTGATTACCCTTTCGATGACGTCACTTAGGGCAAAAATGACGTCACCAAACATAAAATATGCGATTTTTCAAGCTTCGATTATTGATAAGTGGTAATATTTCGTTTTTTCGGCTTACAATATACAAATCAGATCTTTTCATACTCCCCCACCATCCAAAGGGCTTTTGATGTGTTCAACAACACTCTACTCGGCGGGTGCGACGCCGGGTGACGGCTAGTCTATATACTAAAAGTCTAATTCTCTATGAGCCGTGGGGAAGCCATTATGGATTTTTGAGATGGGGGTTCGAGAGTTACGTGACCGATTTTTCGGTTGGTTGGATGGATGGGTGGTGGAAAACGAAAGCGAAAGTGGTCAGGGGAAGAGTGTGAAATTTGGCGTTTTTGGGGAGAAGTCGTTGCAGTGCAAATCTTTCGCAAATTTAAAAACCCACTTTCCCGTGGAAATAATTGACGTTTTTTGGTTTTTTGGGACCCTTGGGGCATAAGCTACCCGTTGACCGCAAAAATTCCAAAATTCGCGAATTGACCGTTGACAACATTAGGGATAAAGGGACCCAATGACGTCACAGATTTAGGAAAAACTTCAAAATGCGATATCTCGAGTTTGAAAAGGAGTTAGAAGGTCGGTGACCCCTCATTGGATCGAGAATTTTATGGAGAATAAGATGACAGGGTTTATATGGCTTAGATGTGACTTTGAAATTTGGCTGAATTTTTAGGCGTTTTCAGTTGATGACGTCATCAAAACAGGAAAAATGCGATATCTTGAGATTGGATAGGAGTTAGAAAATGGTTGACCCCTCATTGGATCGGAAATTTAATGGAGAATGGGTTGGAAGGGGTAAGCGTGGGTATATAGGAACTTTCGAAAATGAATTTAATCAAATTGGGCATTTTGGCTCCGATGACGTCATCAAAATTTAAAAAATACAATATCTCGAGTTTGAGAAGGATTTATGCAATGATTGACCCCTCATTGGATCGGAAATCATCAAGAGAATCTTTTGGATGAATGACAAATTGATTTCAGTGAAGTAAAAAGTTGATTACCCTTTCGATGACGTCACTTAGGGCCAAAATGACGTCACCAAACATGAAATATGCGGTTTTCCGAGTTTTGATCAGTGAAAAGTGATAATATTTCATTCTTTGGGCTTACAATATACAAATTAGATCTTTTTATACTCCCCCATCATCCAAAGGGCTTTTGATGTGTTCAACAACACTCTACTCGGCGGGTGCGACGCCGGGTGACGGCTAGTCTATATACTAAAAGTCTAATTTTCTATGAGCCGTGGGGAAGCCATTATGGATTTTTTTCCAAGTCTCTTTTTAGATCGAGCTCCGAGCGGGAAAACAGTACAGTGTTCTTTTTTCGAGGCGGAGTACGTTTTATTTTTAGACACGGCACCGGAAAATAGCCTACGGTTCCTTGCCGATCGGGAAACGTCGCCCGGTTCGGAAGCGTATCTTCGTTTTCGAAATTCTACTTTACTGGTAATTTTCGTAAAAGTAAATAGAAAAGCAAGAAGCTCATTGATTGATCTGGTCACTGGTGCCATCGTTTGTACATCAGTACATGGATAGGGAATGGTCTAATGGTCATGGTATCCTGTTTCTTAAATAGTGAACATTTTGTTATGGATTTGTACAGTTGTTCTTCAGAAATTATTATGGGGCTGATCGCAACCAACCATCTTAACAAAATAAACAAAGAACAAAGAAAGACCAATGGAAACATTTACTTTAGCCCTCTTGAAAATTGAGGGTGGCAGATTTTTGCTGCATGGTAATACATCCAAGTAATTTGGTAGTCTTTGTAGGCGGCAATCACAAATATGTCCCGACCGACCGTCCGATTAGACCGACCGACCGCCTCACTTTGTAGACCGACCGACCACCTCACTTTGTAGACCGACCGACCACCTCACTTTGTAGACCGACCGCCTCACTTTGTAGACCGACCGACCGCCTCACTTTGTAGACTGACCGACCGCTTCACTTTGTAGACCGACCGACCACCTCACTTTGTAGACCGACCGACCGCTTCACTTTGTAGATCGACCGACCGCCTCACTTTGTAGACCAACCGACCGCCTCACTTTTTAGATTGACCGACCGCCTCACTTTGTAGCCCAACCGACCGCCTCACTTTGTAGACCGATCGCCTCACTTTTTGTAGACCGACCGACTCAATTTTTGGACCGACTGACCGCCTCACTTTTTAGATTGACCGACCGCCTCACTTTGTAGCCCGACCGAACGCCTCACTTTGTAGACCGACCGCCTCACTTTTTGTAGACCGACCGACTCAATTTTTAGACCGACTGACCGACTCACTTTTTAGACCAACCGACTCACTTTTTTAGACCGACCGATCCGACTCACTTTTAGACCGATCGACCGACTCACTTTTTAGACCGATCGACCGACTCACTTTTTAGACAGACCGACTGACTCAATTTTTAGACCGACCGACCGACTCACGTTTTAGACCGACCGACCGACCGACTCACGTTTTAGACCGACCGACCGACTCACGTTTTAGACCAACCGACTCTTTGTTTTATAAGAACACTTATTTTCCATCATTTTTATTATGTTGTAAATAGGAAAAGGTTATAGTTATTATTGACACCATTATATGATAAAATGAATCATTCTAATTTCATTCAGATTTATATACATTAAATTTATCACTAGCACCTCTTCAATTAACACTAAACCTCATTATAAAAAATATTGACATCACACCAGTTTTTTGTCCTCAATAAATTCATGTTGTCTGTGTAGTAAATGGTTTTGGCCTTCAAGTTTAACTTCTTGCTTTTAAAGTATTCAGTTGTTAATCATTATGTCTATATAAAAAGTAAAATGGTTAATCGGGAAGGAAAATAGGAAACTTTTTCTAATCTGTGACACATTTTTGTTCCCTGTGTTTTTTGTTTACATTGGGAATCCGCCATTTTTCTTTAAATCCGTTCACATAGCACGAGATAGACCGTATATTTTATAGCCCGGACTTTTACGGAAGATAGCTATGAAACTCAATAAGGCGATATCTCAAGATTGGAAAGGAGTTAGGAGATGGTTGACCCCTCATTGGATCGGGAATTTAATAGAGAATAAGTTGGGAAAAAGGTAAGAGTGTGGTATAAGAAAACTTTAGAAAATATATATTCAAATTGGGGCATTTTGGGTCCGATGACGTCATCAAAACCTAAAAAATACAATATCTCGAGTTTGAGAAAGATTTAAGCAATAGATGACCCCTCATTGGATCGGAAATCATCAAGAGAATCTTTTGGATGAATGACAAATTGATTTCAGTGAAGTGAAAAGTTTATTACCCTTTCGATGACGTCACTTAGGGCCAAAATGACGTCACAAAACATGAAATATGCGGTTTTCCGAGTTTTGATCATAGAAAAGTGGTAATATTTCCTTCTTTGGGCTTACAATATACAATTTTTACCTTCCCCCACCATCCAAAGGGCTTTTGATGTGTTCAACAACACTCTACTCGGCGGGTGCGACGCCGGGTGACGGCTAGTCTATATACTAAAAGTCTAATTCGTATTGAGCTGCGGGGGGCCATTATGGATTTTTTTCCAAGTTTATTTTTAAATCGAGCTCCGAGCGGGAAAACAGTACAGTGTTCTTTTTTTGAGACGGAGTACGTTTCTTTTGACACCGTCACGGGAAAACATGCCTACGGTTCCTTGCCGATCGGGAAACGTCGCGCGGTTCGGAAGCGTATCTCCGTTTTCGAAGTTCTACTTTACTGGTAATTTTCGTAAAAGTAAATAAAACATTGAATAGCAAGAATCTCAACAGCTATTTTGCTTTTTCTTTCTTTGGTTTCTTAATATTGATTGATTGATCTGGTCCCTCTGCTCTGGTAACTGGTGCCATTGTTTGTACATGAATAGGGAATGGTCTAATGGTCATGGTATCCTGTTTCTTAAATAGAGAACATTTTGTTATGGATTTGTACAGTTGTTCTTCAGAAATTATTATGGGGCTTATCGCAACCAACCATCTTAACAAAATAAACAAAAACAAAGACAAAAGACCGACCAATGGAAACATTTACTTTAGCCCTCTTGAAAATTGAGAGTGGCATAATTTTGCTGCATGGTAAACATCCAAGTAATTTGTAGTTCTTTGTAGGCGGCAATCACAAATATGTTCGTTTCAACGACCGACCGACACCGACTGACCGACCGGCGACTCACTTTTTAGATCGACCGACCGCCTCACTTTGTAGACCGACCGACCGCCTCACTTTGTAGACCGACCGACCGCCTCACTTTGTAGACCGACGACTCCGACCGACTCACTTGACCAACCAACCGACTCACTTTTTAGACTGACGGTTCACTTTTTAGACCGACCGGTTCACTTTTTAGACCGATGGACCAACTCACTTTTTAGACGACCGACCGACTCACTTTTTAGACCGACCGACTCACTTTTTAGACTGACCGACTCACTTTTTAGACCGACCGACTCACTTTTTAGACCGACCGACTCACTTTTTAGACCGATCGACCGATACTTTTTAGACCGATCGACCGACTCACTTTTTAGAACCGACCGACCCGACCGACTCACTTGACCGACCAACTGACTCACTTTTTAGACTGACCGGTTCACTTTTAGACTGACCGGTTCACTTTTTAGACAGACCGGTTCACTTTTTAGACCGATGGACCAACTCACTTTTTAGACGACCGACCGACTTCCGACTTTTTTAGACTGACCGACCGACGGACCGACTCACTTTTTAGACCGATCGACCGACTCACTTTTTAGACCCAACGAGGACGCAAAATGAAGATATTTGTGATTGCCGCCTTATACGTTTCTCTTCGATACTTTACTTTTTGGTTGTGCTGGGGGCTGTGCTGCGCAAGAAGAAGCAGCAACAATGAATATTTGGTACGTACAATAGTGTACATTATCATGTTGAAACGTATGGTTGAATATCATTGACAATGACTATATATTAGACTTTTTCCTTATCACAATGTTGTTGTTTAACCAAGAACTCTAGAACAATGATAAGCAAAATTAAAAATACACTTTAACTTTATTTTCCATCATTTTTATTATGTTGTAAATAGGAAAAGGTTATAGTTATTGACACCATATCTAATTTCATTCAGATTTATACACATTAAATTTATCAATAGCACCTCTTCAATTAACACTAAACCTCATTATAAAAATATTGACATTATCCTATCTTCCATTTCTTTGGGTTCCTTTAATATTGAGCGGCTGATATTTGCATTTTATACCGTACCAGTTTTTTGTCCTCCCTAAATTCATGTTTTCTGTCTAAATGATTTTGGCCTTCGAGCTTAGCTTCTTGCTTTTAAAGTATTCAGTTATTAATCATTATATGTTTCTATAAAAAGTAAAATGGTTTTAATCGGGAGGGAAAAATTGGAAAAATGAACTTTTTCTAAATTTTGTTCCTTGTGTTTTGTTTATATCGGGAATCCGCCATTTTTCTTTCAATCCGTTCACATAGCAACGTGATAGACCGTATATTTTATAGCCCGGGCTTTTACGGAAGAGAGCTAAGAAACTTAACAAAGCGATATCTCGAGATTGGAAAGGAGATAAGAGATGGTTGACCCCTCATTGGATCGGGAATTTAATAGAGAATAAGTTAGGAAAGGTAAGAGTGGGTATAAAGAGACTTTCGAAAATAAATATATTCCGGCATCTTTGGCCCGATGACGTCATCCAGAACCTAAAAAATAGAATATCTAAAGTTTGAGAAGGATTTAAGCAATGGTTGACCCCTCATATTGTATCGGAAATTATCGAGAGAATATTTTCGGTAAATGACAAATTGATTTCAGTCAAGCAAAACATTTATTACCCTTTCAATGACTTCATTTAGGACCCAAATGACGTCACAAAACATTAAATTTACGATTTTTCGAGTTTTGATTGGTCTTCTTTTTCTTGAGTGACAATTTTTGTTATTTGGGATTAAATCAGTCAAAAGTTTCCCCTTTACTATCCAAAGGGCTTTTGATGTGTTCAACAACACTCTACTCGGCGGGTGCGACGCCGGGTGACGGCTAGTTTGATTTCTATTTACGTCATCAAATAACTCAAACAATACACATCGAGTTTTTTGAAAAATACAAGTCGCTAAAATTCTGCAAAATACATAGCTATTCGGTAATTTTCTCGGAAGCGATATCAGAGCCTGATTCGCATCCCCTATATCAAAACTAATTTGGGGATGCATGCAGCCTAAATAATGATACGATCGATCTAATCAAAAGCTATCAATCTTTTTGGAAAAACCTCCAGTGAGTTATTATAAAAAAGGAGTTTTGATTAGATTGGGATCTATGCAGACAGGTGAAGCTTTTTGAAGCAAGAAATAACAATTTTCAACTTACAAATTCGCATTAATAAGAAAATCCTTTTTCGAACGAAATCGAGAAAATTTCAGAAAAGCTGTTCAAACTCCAATGAAGTAATATCAGAAGCGTTGAATCAAATTTATTGAAGATATGGCAAAATGATTTAATAAACCCAAGAATGGGGATTCTGTTTATTTTGACGATCATTTTATGTTGTACAACACTAACACTACACGTCCTTGGTTTATATTTGCTATACCATGTCAAAACAAATCAAAACTTTCCATCCATACAGAGATTTTACTTAGCACAGTTAAGTATAGCTGAACTTATGTATCTTACATGTTTTACTGTTCAAGCTATTTTGAATTTGGAACAAGGTTTCAGTATACCACAGTTAAACCTTTTCATGGGGATAGTATGTTATATTGTGTACTTTGGAGCAATGACTTTAATCACGGTCGATCGATTTTTATCTGTTTATTTGAACATCAAATATAGTCTGTATTGGAGCATGCGCAAAGCAAAACTAGCCTCAGTTTTGGTTTGGATATTGGCTTGGGTGATATTCATCCCAACAATCACTTATAATGGGGAAGAGAAGAAAGCTGTTCGGATACTAGTTTATCTATGGCCGGTATGCGAGTTCCCTTACTTAATCCTGGTTACATTGACGTATATTTATTTCTTCAAGAAAATACAAGAAAATAAGCGAAAGATTACATCATTTCAAAATAAAAATGGCGACTCTAGCGGTAGCCCTGAACGAAAAAACCTATTACAGAAATTACGAGATTTGAGGAAAGGCTTTTATACGCCTTCACTTTTGGTGATTTCCTTCATTATTTTTATCATTATACCAGATCAAACCGTACTGTGGGTTTATATTGCCAATGCTAATGAAATGGTAAGCTATATCGTTGGTCTGGTTGTGACAGCTTCCTATGCTATTGGTTGGATGTTAGATGCATTTATCTACATTTTATCACAACCAGAACTTCATAAACTGTTACGTCGAAAAATTAATGACAGTTTTGTTGGAAAGTTTTTAAGGAATTCAAGATAGGAAGGCCCGTTTTACACTCTCTGAGATAAATGGTGGAGAGGACAGAGCCTCTGTGCCGCACAGAGGGAATAAATTTTTGTCCTTGTTTCCTCTTGAAAATGAAACTTGGATTTAACCGAGAAATAAAAACAAGTCGATATTTCAGAGAGTTTAAAAATTTGTTATATTATTTCATAAAAACAATAATAATTAAAGATGGTTAGTTTACTTGGTGTAGGCTTTACATTTCATGTAGCATTTACCCCCGTCTTCCAAACAGATGGTACTTTTAACATCCTTTTGTAAGCAAGCTAACGCTGACTTGTTGCACTGAAAATATACAAAAACACAATTGATAAAATATTTGCTTTCTTTACCAGCTTGGTGGTAACCGGTAGGGGGCTCAGGTAAGTGAAGGTTAAGGGTATGTGCCGTCCTTAAGGGTCCTTTTTTGGATTCTGGAAGTCCCTGTGAGGGTCAAATTAAACCACAGTCCCACCAAGGGTCGGAAAATTTCAACATAATAGGATTGAAATTCGGTCATTAATTTATATTAGACAGGCCTAACTTCATAGAAATATGGTTCCAACAGTTTAATAGCAGTGATTTGTTTGTGTCAAGTAATTAGTGGTAGAGATTGTACCTTTCTAACTTACATTTACACACATTTCTTATAGGAGAAATTAGGCGGAATTCCAGCCTAAACGTAAAAACAATCTTGAGCTTTCGAGCAAACCTTCCTTACCTTTTCGATACATCCAGGTTCCATACCACATTTAATGAACCATGCACCACATCTCGATCGAGATTGGAAGAAGTCCACTCCTTGGCTTTCCAATTTCTTGATGCATGCATTGTGCTCGGACAAACACTAAATATGTTTGAAACAAATTTAACTTTTTAAAATTCAGGTATCCAGGGGGGGGGGGTAAAGGGTGTTATACAATAACACCCCCTTCTCACAGACCCACTGGTACCCCTTCCCACTGGAAATATTGGCCAAAATATTGTCCCCGGTGGAAAGTCATTCTCCAATTTTTGTCCCCACTGCAAATTAATCAAATAAACCAATCCTCGCATTGCAAAATATTATGCTATTTCTCCCATCCCCACTGAATTTCCTGTCTTTAAAACAAAAGAATCGAAATCCCCAGTGATAAAGAATATGAGAATATTCCCTATTCATACCCGCTGGCTGAAAAATCCTACCGCGTCTGTGAGAAGGGGGTGTACAATAATAATATAGATATTCAGTGTTGCAACCACCTTTTGGTTAATCTGGGCGGAAAGTTAAAAAACAATTCAAGAAATTTCGTTCTTCCAAGGGTTACAATTGGGACGAAAACCTTAATGAAAAATCTCAACTGCACGGACTTCCTTCTAGAGACAGAAAAGTTGTCACAATGGGTATTACGGAATAATATGAGATTTTATAAACTAGACTACACTTTTGTCCTCTAGTTTTCCTTTTTATACCCACTTCGTTCTAGAATAAGTCTTCTAGCATTATTATTGAGTTTTCAAAACGTCAAATATCTATGAGCTGGTCTACGTATATGCTGTACCAGGGGGAATTTAGCATTTATCGTAACATAGCACAATAAATTTCGGCAATGAATTTTGAACGCTCAAAAGATATCTGGTTTGTTTACAATATATGTAATGACTTAAGTGATTTGACAAAGTTTTGCCCTGCTAAATCCTTTTAGTGGAAAGGTTGATTGTTGGTAATTGAAAGTTAAATACTAACCTTTTTAGCTTGATCCAATGGGTTGGCTAAAAAAGTAAAACAGAAATAAATAAAAAACAGGTCTCAGAGCTGTTGAATTTCCAAATAAGTAGGGTAAGTTTTCTCTCTGTTGAACACCACAGCACTGTATACACACAAATATCTCACTGCTTCGATGAAAAATTTCTAGACCTAAATATACGGGGAAGAAAACTTTTGTTACCAGTAGTTTGATTTTGAACCTTGTTTCAGCTCTCTAACGTCAGTAGGGAGAGCTACTAAATGGCCAAACGGCTTTTGATTTCTTTAACAGTAATGATGAGCTCCCACAGTGAACGACTTTTGGGTCTATTATCCCAGTAAGTACGGGGTCCGACCAAGCAAGTAACACGGTGACTGTGTATGAATGCTTGAATTAGAATCAACAGCACCTATCCTTAACAATTACACTTTTTTTATATAAGAACACCCAACATTTTTGAAGCCTTCGGTTGTTCTTAACTCTTTGAGACATCGCGCCGAATGGGGTTTCCTAATTTTGACGTTCGAATCATAAACGTCAAAAAGACGGGGGTAAAACGTTCGAAATCACGTCAGAAATGGCGCGCGGGTCATATTTAACGATTTAACCCACTGTAATATCACTTTTTTAGGTGTTTATAATCACTTTTAATCATGAAATGTATATATTTCTGAAAAATACAATAATTTGTCTACCATTTGGTTTTTATTTGGACTCTTAACTCCAAAGATTTGTGTACTACTACAGCCTCTGAACTTCACTGACTTTTTTAACAAAAATCTGAAATTCTCTCGTGTTCCAAGGTTTACAGTGAATCATGGCAGTTTTATCTTTTAATAGTGACAATCGTTTCTGAAAGTTCAGGCTTAGGGCTATTCAAAATTGTATAATAACATATACTTTATGGTCAACATTCTACCGAATTTCGTTTTGAAAATGTTGCATGTTTTACGTCAAAAGCTTCAATGTTTGTTTACAAGTCAAGGGAAAACCCGCTTTTAGCCATATAGAATAATTAGAGTGACAAAACATTCGAAAAGTATAATCAAAGGCTTTCCAAATATGTATAATGTTATGGGGTTTCCTTATGAGGAATGTGGTGTTTTTGAACGAGAAGAGATGGCATGCATGATAAAAGTTTTGTGTAACTTTTCTAAAATCTAGATTTTGACGTAAAGGACATAGGAAAATTTTGGCATGAGTATTAGTTTTTAATTTTATAAAGAACTCAAAGCATTTACAAATCCAAAACATATTTTACATTGATCTAAAAAGTAAATTATCCATCGAGCTGGGTTTGATTTTCAAACTAGCAGCTTAATTTTCAAATATTGTACTGTATAAAATACTCTTACTGGAAGAAAAACTTCGAAAAAGGAATCCCTTTTTCGTACAAATGGCCGACAGTTCTCTCTAAGCTCAGCCTTTTTTTGCCATTTTTTTCATCTCCAAATTAAATAAAAACTTACTGGTCATCTTTGGGAGTTTTTGATATCCAAAATTGAATCACCATTTGATAAGAATAAAGTTTGGATAAATAATAAAGGCTACCTTCGAAAACTGAATTTCGAAGGCAGGAAAGCCTACAGCGAAAACTGAAGCAAACAAAGCATTCCATTTCTCTACATACATACCTCTTTCCAATCAAATCTCAATTTAATTAATTTTACAACTTTCCTTCATTCTCAGGTTTTATTTTTTAGAATGAGAGTAATAATTAAAGGTTTTATTTTTTGAAAAGCTCAATGTGTTCTTTTCAAAAGCCAAACTGACAAAGTCACAAATGGAACGTTTTGTTTTGATTTTGATTGCAACATTTTCGAATCTTTCGAATGCGTGACGCAATTTGATTGGCGCAAAATAGAACGCGCGCGAAAAAACAATGCAATAACTTCTTCTCTGAGATGACAAAAATCGCAACAGCAATTTGGTGCGATGAATTAAGCCTAAATATGTTCTTAACTTGTTCTTAATATTTTGGCCATCGAAGCCTTATGTTCTTATATAGTTAAAAATGTATACTGTACTAAAATTTGTTTTGATATTACAAACCTGCAAAAGTACATGCTAAGCAAGCAGCTAAGACGATGATCAACTTCATGTTGGTTTGTTGTTAAATCAAACGAGTGCAAGTTGTCGATGATCTAGCGTGTCCTGATATAGTGTGATATACGTCTCATACGTCTGCATCTAGCATATTTATAGTGGTTTTGTTGGCTGGTGTTTGTTATTGATCAAGGTGTATTTTGAAGTTTCTTCAGATGTACAAATGAATCAAAAATCAATCTTCAATGTAACCTTGTGCGTTGTCTCTTCAATTTTACTGAAATTTTCAAAATTAAAAAAAATATATTCTTTAGAGTTATTCAGTTGAATAAATATTTTGACAAACAAAAGCAATTTATGTAACAGTGTGAAAAGTCACACTACTTTAGTAACCGTGTCAGACGCTCAGTGCGTAAAATCCACACCACCAAGATGCACCAACAGCAAGGCATCACAGACCATTTATGTAGCCAATCGAGAAATAGCTCATCCTTCCAGAAGTCGAACTGGGAGCGATATCGCACGGAAAAGTACCTTCTGGATTAGGCTAGCCCAGGGGAATTAGTCAAAGTTTCACTTAAACTAGGAAAAAATTTACTTTTACTTAGTCCGAATTGCAGACCTCTTAACTTTCGCTACAGGTTGAGCAGAAGCCTAGCTCTTACTTCCCAACTGTAAATCAGAGAAGATATTTTCGACTGTAAGACCAATTTTTTAAAACCCAAGGTAATTCTGTAGATTTAAGTGAATTAATTTCAAGAAGGCTAATGAGACCATTTGAGGCTCAAAATTGTCAAAACAATAAGCATATTCAGGTTCAGCCCAAAATTAAGACGTTCTAATAAGAAAACAACGTGTACACGTTTTTTTATAAGAACATCCAAAATTGTTGAACTTTTTTAGTTTTAAGCTTAAAAATGTTCTTAACATGTTTTTATTTTTACCGTTTTTTTTTTATATTTTTGTCCATTTTCCTAAGAAATCGGGTGTTTTGAGCCCACGAAGCCTTAAAATGTTCTTAACTTGTTCTTAGTATTTTGGCCATTGAAGCCTTATGTTCTTATATAGTTTGTCTTATAAAAAAAGTGTATTGCGTAACTGGAATAAAGTGCAATTTTAACCCTTACTACCAAACTAAACCAAAAAGAACTTACAACTAACTTACAAGTATCAATATTTAAATATTTTCATTGCTGATATAACACGACAAATAAAATATTATTCAACATTTTACAATTTTCGCAATTTTGAAAGTACAGCGAAACCTCCAATTAGCGGACACTCTAAAAGGATAAGCGGACAATCTCATATTTCCTAGTCAAATCCTCATACAAAAGTTTCCAAAAGGCGGATACTCAATTAGCGGACCCTCAGATTTGTTGACAAATCTTTTTGCATGAAACTGCCAGAACCCTTATTTTCCCTCTCCAATTAGCGGACATTGAATATCAAAACATTAAGGTAAACAAATTAATTTTTGAGATTGTTTTTTATTTCAATATTTTTATCATCCAAACTAGTTTTAAAAGGTTGTAGTTTAGATTTGACCCAGCTGACGAATTTGAGTGGGCCCGGGAGGGGGGTTCTTAGGAAAAATGGGTGTTGGGGAGCCATTAGGGTCTCTCTTTACACCCTCGAAAGTATCTCAAATGAGTAAAAACATAAATTAGCAATTGAGTTTCTGAAAGGGTCCAAAAATTCAAGATATCTACCATAGACTTTACTCATGACTTTACTCAAATTAGGAATTCTCAGAGGTCAAGTTTGTAATTGTAATGCAAGTATTAACAAGACTAGCAGATCAGGTCTGAAAGTAGGGGACTGGTGACTGAATTTGCAGTGAAGACGTTAGACTACGATCCGATGCTCTTTACTGCATATAGTAATATAATACTGTGTCACTGCCAAATAGATTTGTGTCAGCTTTCAAGCTGTCAATGGGGAAAACCTTACGCACATAGCATCAAACCACAAGTAAATCTGTGATCAAATATGAATCAGTGCGTTTAAGATTTGATACTAGTCTAGTAACGTGGTGAGAGAGTCAAAGAATATCTCTCACCCGCCAGGCTACAAAACGCCAAATAAACACATTACATGTCCGGGTTGTTGTTCAAATAAAATTGTCTCAGTAAAACCGAATATAAAAGAGGCTCTTCAGCCAAACCTTTTTAAAAATCGGAAATTTGAAAATTTTTCTTCTCTTGTAAAGCTGTTGAAAAGAATGAACTTTAACTGGAGTAAAGTGTAAACTCTAACCTTCCTGGGGGCGAGAGGGGGTGATTTCAAGTCTAATTTTGCTGAAACCACCAAAAAATGAGCCTGCGACGTCTCACACTGCAACATCCCCTTTCTCACGGGCCCGTTAGGATTTTTTCAGCCAGTGGGCACAACAATAACGGAGTGAAACTCGATGGGGATTGATTTCGTTTTCAAGTCTGTGAGAAGGGGGTGTAATGTGTAAGTCAAAAATGTGAAATGGGTGCGGATCTTTACCGTCAAACTTCCAATTCAGCAAGACATTATCATTGTTCAAAGTTAAAAAAATCCAGTCCGATGGTTTTGGAATGCAACTTCTTTCTTACATTGAATTTTGATTGGGGATGAAATGAAAGTCAATTTCCAAGTGTGACTAAAACTGTAGCGTATTTTTCCCAACGGCGACGAAATTTTGGCCACATTTTCCAGTGGGTCGGGGGTCTCAACGGGCCTGTGACGTAGGGGTGTATCTCATGTTTAACGTAGTGTAGTACGGCAATATCTTTGAAATTTTGAATTCCGTAGATGTTGGTTCTCTGTTATTTACAGACAATTTGTCATTAGACTGTGGTACTCCGTCATAGGTTGACGGTAATTTAGACTAAATTTAATCCAATACCACAGCATTTCGGCTTGCACAGCATATGTCTACATATGGTAAATACTTTCTTAAAAAGTGTGAGTGAGTCTGATTGTCATTGGGAAAAACCATATGAACACACTTCTAACAAAACTTGCAACTCGAGAAGAGCACCTCTCACCCCAGGCCACACACAAAGAGCCTGGTACGAAAGAATCTCGGTAGAACCTCCAAATAAAGCGGTATCTCGGTAGAACCTCAGAAAATAAAATGGCTCTTCAGCCAAACCTTTTTGAAGTCTGACGATTTGAATCTATAAATGTTCACCAACCAGGTCTGGGACCTGGCCTCTTGTTTGTTCCCCAGTGTGGGTTTTTTGGCAAAAAAAGTGGTACGGAGATGCACCGCTTTTAGGGTACCTTCATGAGTACCAGGTAGGGTTGCAAAAACAGTCCCTCGTAGGGTACCTTTTCAGAGGAATTTGGGAGAATGTGAAAGAATATTGGATTTTCAGTCCCATTGAGGGTTACTTTTTTTGCAATTCCGCAAAAAATGAGTCCTAAATATCATCCGTTCTTTGAATCTCAGTAGATAACCCCCGTGGGTCGGCGAGGGTAGTAGCAACCCCCGGTGTTTGTTCCACAGTTTTGATAACGGATACCGTATTACTTCGAATAAACGCCTGGGGCGTTTATTGGGCCTTTATTTAATTTTTTCGATTTTTGGAGGGGCGTTTATTCGAGGGAGGCGTTTAAAAGAAGGGGGCGTTTATTAAATTATTTTAGACTAAAGTCGAATATTTAGAGCAAATATACCCTTTGTTTTAGTTCTTTATCAGGATTTTAGTGGCTAGTGCAAAATTTCTTTGTTTCAACGACTAAAATTGCATGGAAAACTGCTCTGGCTACAAGAAATGACTAAAATTTTCCTTTCCAAGCCCAATCAACACTGGTATTGAAGTATTAAAGTCACAAGTTACTAATAAACGCCCCTCCCCTAGAGGGGGCGTTCATTAGAAGGGGGCGTCTATTTGAGGGGGCGTTTAATAAATAATTTTCCTTTTAGGAGGGGCGTTTATTCGAGGGGGCGTTTAAAAGATGGGGGCGTTTATTCGAAGTAATACGGTAATAAATAAGAAGACAAATGATCGATTTTGTTCCTGAGAGAATATACACGCTTTTTTTATGAGAATGTTTTTTTTTCATATTTTTTTCATATCATCAAGGATAAAAATGGCCAAAATATAGTTAATTTTTCGGCCAATATCATCATGAATATTCTTATTAAAAAAGCGTGTATCCAGCGAGTAGCTTCCAAGGCTTTCAAAGAAATCTTGAAACGTCGTTGCTCTTTTCTCACGAGAAGCAAAATCTTTGACTTTCAGTTTGAAAGATACACGTTTTTTTTTATAAGAACATCCTAAATTTTGAAGCCTTCGGATGTTCTAAGCTTTTTGATAGGCCTAAAATGTTCTTATTTTCGCTATTTTTTGAGTAATTTTGTCTATTTTCTTAAGAAATTTGGTGTTTTTGAGTCCATAAGGCCTTAAAATTTTCTTAACTTGTTCCAAATATTTTGTCCATCGAAGCCTTTATGTTCTTATATATTTTGTTCTTATAAAAAAACGTGTACAACGAAGAAAGATAGAATCAAGAAAACATAAATAGTACTCATAGGGAAAACTTATCACCTAAGAGAATACATAAAGGCTGAATTATTAACGAAAGTATTCTCTTTTTAGCTTGTCTTTTTACTTATTCTTCATTTTCTTGTCTCCCAGAATCAGAAAAAGAAGGTCGACAATAACAGACAGACAGTCCGTTGAAGGAAAAATGAGAATAAGCGACATGTGAAAGTACAAACCGCTATACAGTATCGCGTTGATGTTTACATTATTTGGAAAAACTTAAAAACTGAAAAACATAGTAATTAATTAGTTTTTAATTCAATATTTTGAACCTGTTTGTTGTAAGGATGGGACCAGAACGTTACCGGTGAAGTCATGTAAAATACATCTACAATATCGGTCAAAATATATTGAGAATTTTGGTTAATTCCTTGCTTTTAGCATTCTAAAGTTCGGGCGAGAAAGTCGCTTTTGGGCTATTTGTTAAATTTAATCAAATATTTCAATTTGAGTGGGGTTTATAGAGTTCCAGGCTATATTCTGAGCCTTATTGGACTATTCTGGAACTCTTTGGATCCTCAGATCCTCAGATCCTAAGGTCGAAAGTTTTAAGTCTCATGTGAAAACTCAGAGTTAAACTATACCCTTCTGACTTAAGTTAGAGCGCTTCCAAATCGTTTGTGGCTATACGATTTCGTGGGAATTTCCCTTTTTTCTCAAATATTATGACCAGGATTGTTTGTTGCTGGATAGGATGTGTGAATAATATTAGAAACATTCACAAGAGACATATCAAGAGTTTGCAAGGAGATTGACCAACAATGACACAAGAAGTTCCAACTGTTGCAGAGGTAGGTGTAAGGAACAACAACTCAATTAGACGTTGTTGTAGCATTCAAACACATTTGCTAGTTTATGTATGGCGGGACGGTTAGCTTCTCATTTATCTAAATCCTGTCTTCGGGTCAGAGCTACGGGTTATTCCAAATCGCTTCAGTCACTCCATCGTCCTCAAAAATACAAAAACTCACTATTATTTGGTCGTTACGGACGTTAAGTCGAAGCAACGTTTCGTGGGAAGTCGATATTTTCCATTCTTTGGGATCCCGTTTGTTAATGGAGCAAAAATACCACTTGTTACGTTGACCAGTCAAGCGGGGGGGGGGGTTTTCAGGGGTCTTAAATACCGTCATACCGACAAAATTTTGGGTCAAATACCGTAATACCGTCGGTGAAGGAAGCCTAATACCGATACCGATATTATATTTATGTTTTTTTTCGAAAATAATGAATTTTCAGTTATCAAATCTATTGTGTAGTAACAAATTAGAAACTGTACAACTTTATGAGGCCCCCCAGTCAACCCTCAATTCAGGTATTCACGCACCGATTTTGCTTTTACATCTTTGGTTAAACGATTGTGACCTTATTGGGGTAAATTCAACCTTTTCGCCAATATATAAAGTTTTTTGGTAGGTTTGTGACCTTATTCTCGATATCGTCGACTTTTTAAGGCCTCTTTTACAGCTATTTGAGCTTTCATAAAGCAATATTTAGGTCTGCCACGCCAAAGTTACTTGCTTGTTACGGGAGGCAAATGCAAAATTAAGCCTTTCCCCCAATAATTTCTTCCTCGCAGACCCGTAAGATGTCTTTTATATTGAGAATTAATTTATAAAATCGAGGTTTTGGCCAATCATGGTCTGAGAAGCCGTAGACTTCAACACAGGCTCCATACTGGTAGTGCTGTGGGGCAACTAAAGGACGCGAACTCTAAAGTTCAACCCCCCCTATCAGCAGAGGTAAGAAAATAACTGGAAAATAAGAAGGCGAGCGAAGCGAGCGCGAAAATTTTTCGACAATTTTCGCTCTCCTTTGTTATTGAAAAACGGCCTTATTACGCTATTGTTAGCCAAGTATGCCTTGTTTGGTCACACAATTTTTGATTTTATTTAACACTGACCATTTGTTGGCAAAAATATGGTACGGCGAGCGACGTACCTGCCGTACCCGGTGCGGCGTTCCAAGAGTTTCGCCCAAGAAAAAAATTAAAATTTAGAATGCCTAGATTGCCTGAAAACGCATCATGTGCATCATGATGTGAATTATTTTTTAATCGTTCGATGCTGCACAGATGCTTTTAGAACTAACTACTTTTACTAATTATTGAAGGGGTAAATACCGCCTTTACTGTTTCTAAGTTACTGCAGTATTAGTGTATTGCATTGTAGTAGCAATACAAGTGAATACGGAGAGACGACCATATCATTTAGTGCTGACGGAGAAAATTTCATCTAGACTCATTCGTTGGATGCAGTATTTGCATCTTAAAAGTTGTCATTAAAAAATGCGCCCGTAGAAAAATAACGAAAATATTTGTTTAGATATCGTAAAGTTTTGCTTATTTTGAATAACCTCACCATGACAATAAGTCAATAGAACATCGAAGATTGTGCGAGCGAAGCGAGCAAGAAAATTTTACTGGTTAAGATAGCGGAATAGACTTATCTTTTTTGAAAATCTTTCTGCATGAAACTCATGAAGAAACTAAAAGGTAAATAGTTTTATACCGAAATACCGTTTTTATTGATAAAAATATCGATATACCGACAAAAAAACAGGCAATTTACCGATACCGGTAGAAAATGAAATACCGTAATCCCGTCGTTTTTTTCTCGTAATACCGATTTACCGGGGGTAAAAAGGCCCAATACCGTCATACCGTAAAAGTGAAAACCCCCCCCTCAAGCGTCTGTGTACATCACAGTTCAAAACAGTTATATTTTTTGATTGCTCAAAGTTCAAGAAAATTACATTACATTTTATCGAAAACACGAAATTCCCTAGAGGTCATAAAAATTATACGAAAAGGGAAATACAAAAGAACATTAAAACAATAAGTCAATTCTCCAGTCAATTAACTTCGCGTTAATTGCCAAAACAACACAATTAAGTCCGTAACACCCGTTATTAGGGTGGACTTTTTTATAGAGAAGGTTACAACAAGTTCGAGTTTTTGGTTTTGGCGATGTTGTGACATTGAAAGACTTTTTAGCTGGAGACACAAGGTTATTGACTTGATAAACATTTTCCAATTAATCATTTTACAAAACACACCCCTGTCTCAGTGCCTCGGTGCGAAATTTAGCAAATTCATCTCTATTTCTGTTGGAATTTTACTTAGCTCAGGGCAGATCCAGCTGAGATTCTCAAAAGAAGAACTTTTTACACTCCTTAGGGCCTGGAAATGTTCGTTTACCCCCATGTTTGGATAAAAAAAGGAATGCAATCTTTCAAGTGGAAGGGTTTTCATACAGATCAGTGATGCGGGGTGTTTGAAACCGACCTTAATGGAACTGGTTACTACGAGAAAGGAAAGTTATCACACAACGATTATACAAAAATCAATTCAAGGAGGTCTTTTAAGACCTTCATAGTTGCACAACGAGCTCACTGAGCAAAACTGGTGATTTTGCGACAGGGTCACTTTTTAATTGATATTTCATTTAGAGATTCGCATCAAAACTTAGCGCAAATCTTGGTAAAAAAAGCAATGAAAATGGAATATTTTTGCTTTTAAAGAGAGAAATTCAAAATACTCGCAGTTTAAAATTAGCATGATCTTGATTTAATTATCATTCCAGCACAGCATTCTCTATGAAAATAGGAAAAAATAAAAACAGTAGTTCAATCAAAAAATGAAAAATTGTGTCAATCTTTCAGGGGGTTCTTTCACATGAGTATGCGTGGAATGTGAGTTATTGGAAATGTTGGATATTTCGATTGCCTAGAAGCTTACGTTTATACCGGGTGTGCCACAAATAAGTTACCCTCTTTGATTTGATATTATAGGCAGAAGCAGGAAGATTTTTCAAAGATTGTTTCGGAATCATTCAGAGGAAAGCCTAACTTAAAATTTCGTGTATTGCTTTTTGATTTTACATCAATGGTTCAAGAGTTATGTTCAAAAACCTAAAATGTCAATTTTAAAAAATGTCAAAAAGGCTAAAATATAAGTATATAAGTAATCATTCTAAGATTAGGGGGTTATTTTGAACTAAAGTTGGGTTGAACTATTGCAACGTGGTTCTGTGAGTTAGACACGTTACAGGAATTCCCAAATGGAAGCTCTGAAAACAAAGTATTATCAATTTTATTATCCCGTATGTGTTGAGACATACCAAATATTGTGAATAGATCAAATAGGGATATAGTTAAGAGTTGAATATTATATATTACTACGTATGGTGTTCTTTTAGGAAACTATCCCCACAAGGAGCTTTACACGCCCTGGAATCCTCCGAAACCTGATTAAAAAGCCACCCCAGCTTTAAAAAAATGCCTTTAGATAAAGGCACTGTTTAAAAAAGGCTGATTAACTTGTAATGGATGTATTTTCTGTCCAATGATGTGCATGCTGTCAGAAATCAAACGTATTAACCGTTGTCTCCATTCATAAATGAACATCTTATTATAAACCAAAATGTTTTTTATAAGAATATTTTGCAGTATAGCGCTTTTTTGATAATATAGATGGTAAATCTTGATCATGAGAAAATGCAAGCAGCTCCAATCCAGTAATCCAATGCAAAATAAGTGTTCTTTGGTTCAAATTTCTGACACATGGGTTTAATATAAGACTCGACTGCATTTATACGGAATAGTCAAAACCCGGAGTACCAAAATTGCAATTTTTATGAACGAGTTTTTGGCCAAAGTTAAGTCATGTCAAAATATAAGATGTTCTTATCAGAGATTTTGACAAAAAAGGAGAGGTTTCTTAAAGTTCATTGTTTGAAGCAACAATTTTTTTTAATTGGAAGATTAGAATAATATTGTAAAGTTGCTCTATGCGCTTGCGAGGAATAAAAAAAAGTATAAGTCAAAAAGAAATGATTTTTATCATTTGTTAAGATCAAGAAAAAGGTATTGACACTCTACTGATATAAATCTTGGTATCAAAACGTGTGTTATTTCCTCTTGGAGAGTGGAAGAAATTCGTGGAGAATTTGTTTACGGTCTTGATGCACTAGGAGTTGTTTAAATGGCAGGCAAATGAACATATGGTTAAAAGGCTAATCAATAATTTTGTGTATGGTGGCGAAAATGTTTTTTGGAATCACGCCA
Organism: Clytia hemisphaerica; assembly: GCF_902728285.1. Lineage (NCBI taxonomy): Eukaryota > Metazoa > Cnidaria > Hydrozoa > Leptothecata > Clytiidae > Clytia > Clytia hemisphaerica. The sequence goes on along the minus strand of NW_027103851.1, from coordinate 2,280,408 downwards.
CAAAATGGCGCGCAAGGTATGATATTTCATGTTTTTCATATTTCTATACGGAGTTTATACAGCGGGGCCAACGGAGGGGCTATAAAAGAGGCGGCTAAAAAAAGACTAAAGCGAATTAATTTTGATAAAAATTTTATGAAAATGTGCATCCATCAAAACATCACTGAAGCCTCTTCAGTACTCTTCAGCCTTTCTGGACCTTTGGTCCCTTGCAGGGACGGATTAAGAGAAGGTTCAGTATTCATGTGGGAGAAAAGTTGTTGCCAAACGCATATAATTAAAGGAAGGTCAATTCCGGTTTGCCAGGTTCGATTTGCGTTAAATATTAGAGGGCATTGCATTACATTGTTCGCAGATTCAGACATCTACGTATACGTATTTCAACCTTTTAACCCTAACATTTTGACTCTTTCTTACCAAACTCTGACACAATCCATTCGATTTTTAATGAACATCGCTTTTCAAAAGAACATTTATTCTGATTTATTAGCATTGTAAATGTCGATCAAATATTTTCTAATTTGGTAAAATTTCTAGCCAACTAGTAAAAATAACTGGCGGTTTGAGCGACGAGGGTACATGTACAAGTTAGTGCAGAATTATCTAATATAAAGGCTTCAAGTTACAAGATATAAGTTTGTTTGTGCAATCATGCTAATTGAATTAGAGTTTTTTTAATGCAATTTACAAACACAAGCATATACCTCTGTTTTCATAATGTGATAAGTAGATGACAAAACCATTGACAATTACAGCATCCGAATTTCATAATAATGACACCAACACATTATGAGATGATTCTAACGTATTTTCTGAAGTAAGTTTGGAACAGTTTCCTAGAGAAATAAGTTACAACAATTTAAGAAAATTTGGGGAATCAAATGACTTGATGACGACGTTAAAGTTAGCTTGCTGAGATACAAACCCTACAGATTATCAGTGAATGATTGAATATTTATGCTTTTTGTGGGGCATTTGAAGTGATTTTACATACAAAAATATGTTCCTGACAAGCAAAGAAGGTATCACACTAGCCTCTACACATCCGAGCGCCACGGGTAATTTTATACAAGCTATTTTTCAGCAAAGATAATTTGGATAGCTGCGCATCGCAGTAAATTTTTTTCGGGAAAGAAATCTATTCTTTACCTTTTCGTTGTAAGATAAGGGCAAGACATAAAATTATTGTGAGCGAATAATATAATAAAAAAAACCGACAGTGTAGACCACATCATTTGAGTTTAGACAAAGTGTTCACAGATTAGTATCTCTATACGTTAAGTAACAGAAAAATAACAATTTTACTCTTTCTTACGCCTGTCTGACTGTACGATTAACGTGTCTTCCGAAAGCGGTTTAAGCGATCAAAGTATCAAAGTAGGAAAGTCTGTAATTCCTGAAACAGAAATTTTGAGAGTTTGAAAACAAGGAAAGCATAATGACAGCATTTGTTTGGCCCCACTATATGACGTTAAAGTTCCAGCCACTATCTCTAGACTCTATCCAGTACACCCTTACAGTGCACTTCAAGGGGCTCGAAAACCTACCCTTAAGGGCAGCGGCACATACCGTGAGTCGGACCACACGAGTGCCCCCTCCACCCGGGTCTAAGAACAATCCTGAGACTTGAACTGTTAAATTTTAATCAAGTCAGGGTCATACTGTAGTAATACAAATACATTATATAGCCTAAACTATCTCATTTTACCCTATCATAAGAACGAAAGAAATAAGGACACCCGATCCTCAACAGAGTTCTACTTGTTCTTATGTAAAAAAGAGTAAGTCAATCATCAAGCGAACTAACCCCTCCATCTGAAAAGTACTTTACATCACCTTTTTACCTTCACGTAATTTTGTTACGTTTCTTGGCAACCACAAAAAGGAAATTCGTCGTAAGAGGACATGATGATGGTGTTGCTGGTAAACTAAAAGGAAGATGAAAGTGAAAGTAATTCCTCATGTCACGTTATGGAAATTAAAAACGTGTTCATAATAAAGCAAGTAAAAAAACGTGTTCGTTGTAAAGCAACCAAATCATCTCCTACAGAAGAAATTTTGATTTCACCTATTGAGAACAATTTATTGAAGCTAGATGATCAGCGCGATTGCTTACAGGAGAGTTGACGAGAATTACTTCTTTCAGCAAACGAATAAGAGAGTTCTTCATAAGGGATTCATTAATAAGTAGTTAATATAACAAGGCTTGCAATTAGACCTGTTCGAATGGTATAAAAGTATGAAGTTGTGGCAAATAGAGTGAGCAAACAGTAACAACAGAATCTTTTTCTAAAAAAAGGAATGTCTTAGCAAACAAAAATCTTCGCGAAAAAGAATTCATCAAAATTTAAGAGAAAACAAGGAAAATTTATGAAGCATATAGGATGCTTAAGCTGTATTACAGAGGAAATTTTCAAGTGTTTGTCTTCTGATGTAACTAGCTGCGCTGAAAATATCATTGAGTACTTTGCTCCAGCCTTGAGGCAAATAGTTTCCAATGAAAGCAGTACAGTATAGATTGCTTGAGGAATTTGAAATATGCTGTTATTGAAGAGAATCGTTTCTATATTTTTGAAATTTAATCCTGGGGCCATTAATTATACGATTAATTAGTTTTTGATTAAGAAGTGACATCAGGATGCAGGGAGGATTCCAAAACATCAGCATATTTAGATACAAGGTAAATCAGATCTTAATATCTTTTTTAGGCTTCTACACGTTTCTTTAAATATAAGAACAAACTATATAAGAGCATAAGGCTACGATGGCCAAAATATTTAGAACAAATTAAGAACATTATTTTTATAAAATGTATAAATGGCTTTGCTGACTCCAAAACATTCCATTTTCTAGAAAAATGGACAAAAGTACTCACAAAATGGTGAAAATAAGAACATGTTAAGAACATTTTAAGGCTTAAAACTAAAAAAGTTAAGAATTTCCTAAGGCTTCGAAAGTTTTGGATGTTCTTATAAAAGAACGTGTAACAGGTGCTTGTTTTTGTCTCTACGTGTTAGACTTAATAGTGTCTTTATGGTTCTATCATACCAAAAAGTGATTCAGGTCAAATTACTTACCAAGCAATGATGCGAATTTAAAACTCTATTTAACAAGATTCCTGTAGCTCACAAGCTCTAGCGAAATCCAATAAAAATTCAATTAAATAGCCATCAACCTACAGGCAATGCAGTGGGAGCTACTATGATAGAAAACTAGGTCAAATAACTTAAAAATGCGGATCTAAAATTCGGTTAAAGACAAGATTAGTGTAGCGTTTAAAGTAAACCAATCAAATAACAATCAAAGGAGTAACAACTGAATTGGGAGGTACTAAGCTAACTTTAACAAATGCTAGGAGACCATTACCAGCATAACATGATTGGAAAATGAGGTACTGTAGCCCGGGGGGGGGGTACTACCCTTGTCGACCGACGGGGGTGCTCCGCTGAGGTTCGAAAATGAACCCTACGTGGGACTCTAAATTTGCGAAAAAAGTGACCCTGAATGGGACTGAAATTCCAAAATTTTCTCAAATTTTCTACTTTTTCCCCGAATTTTCCAAAAATAGGCACCCTACGTGGGACTGATTTTTCTATTTTGGTGTTTTTGCGACCCTACCTGGGACTCGTGGAGGTTAAAAAAGGTACCCTGACCAGCGGAGCATCCCCGTAACCCATCTTGCCCTAGTACCCCCCCCCCCCCGGGTACTGTAGTTCTAAAAGCATTTCTTTTTAAATGGCTGAACGGTAGTACTACTTTTCGTGCAACCATTTTTCCTACTTATTTCTAAATTTATTACAAGAGTTGACGCACGAGATTATAAGTCAACAACATCGGTGTTTACAACATTTGGAAACATTTTGAAACAAAATCTTTTTTCCTATGGACATGTTTGGTCATATCTCATCAAAGGTATTTGAGAACCGATGAATCTCTATTAATACGATTCTCTCTCGCTGATTTTTGCCCCGCAGGGGCTTTTGTTGCTTCACGTAGCGGACTTGCTCGCCAGAAAAATATTCATGATTCATGTTCATGTTGTTTCTTCAGATTTTTTTCGTGATATTTTTTTTAACTTTCGTGCATTTTACACAGAGCACTTGTGAAAGCGAGAAATCGAAAGTCCCGCCCGTTTGCACCCGTTTGCACTGCCAGTCTACACAGTTTAAAGGTTTCACAAACAACAAACAGCTCACAAGATTTTTGCTTGGTTAATATCTTCTTAACGTAGTTGCTCAAAACTAAAACTGGATTTAGTTGAGGGACATTGTTTGCTACTGAATGAATAACTATCAAACTACTGATATTGGATCAAACCTTATACAATTGTCGTCAGAAATGGATGACATCTTCAATCAATGTACAATGAATGACACACACAGTCTGACAGTGTCTGGACAGTTTTATACGCTGCTCTACCGAAACCCTACTGAACCCAGTACCCTATATATGGATATTGCATGCGCCGAAAGTAATTTTTCAAAGAGTAATCCTTGCGCCAAAACGTGCTAAAAACTGATGATACCAACATTGAGTTTCTTACAAAAGATTTAGTGAGTGAGACATGCCAATGAGAATATACTATGACTAACATGGAACTGATTAATTCTCGTGGACATTTGAAGCACAGTGTTACAGCAAAAAAATGGTTGAGCATGAGGAGCAGCGAAGCAGTGAGCAGAAAAATGTAAACAGAAGCGGAACAAAAGCCGAAAAAACGATGGATTATGGAGTATATATTTGATGCTATTTTGTGAATAATTTTTTACGCCAATATTGAAGTTTTAGCACACTTTGAAAATGATGTTTATGCCATGATGAATGATTAATGCCATGCAAAGTAATGTTCGATAAAAATCAAGAAAACAAAAATTTGTTCAATTTATTGTAAAAGCTTTTCGACTATCGTCATCGTCAGTATATACAGTACAAAATACATAAGCGTATGAAAAAGTATCTACAATTTATAAAGCACGATGTTTATGCCACTGTGCCAGAACGGTACTTTGATGTCTATGTACGCCAAAGATTTTCAGCTTAGTTACCTGAATTCCAGACTGGGACAAAACATTTCAAGCTTCTAAGAAAAGCTTATTATTACACACACTATTGGAGTAATTTCAATTTGAATTGTTTTGTCACATATTATGAACAGCAGAAACACGTATAAACATTGTTAAAGTTTTTCAGATAATTTTCAGTAACCTTTGATACAAATAGATTATATCTACAGTATGCCACCAGTCCAAAGTTACTTACTTTTTAAATTTCAAATCAAATGAATGCATTCAATTTCATTTTGGAATTCACCTTTAATCTGCATTATGTTTTCTTTATGGGAGGGAAGCACTTTCAGTTTCACAGTACACATTCTTATGTTTGGGTTTTCCAAATATTTTTATCTGGTGATTGAAGAAAATCAACTTTGATATCATTCTAGTTCTTAACATGTTGCGAAACCTGTACAGTAATGGTTTTATTCAGGTCACTTTGCATCAGAAACTATAAAGTGTAGATTAACACTTTCGTTATGTATGGATCTTATTGAGGAAATTTTAACCGCATCGGCTCGTGTTTCTTAACTTTAAACAGCTCTAGTAACATTGAGCACTTTTTATGAAGACTCATTTCACCAATTTACAGTCTGATTATGATTCCCTTGCTCTATTCATGGCTAAATTCCTCTGGGCTAATATCTGCTATCAGCGGGGCATTCATAGCGACAGCTAATTGCTAGTCTAATTCATTTTGATGTTATAGCAGAAGGGAAGAGTTAACAAGTTTTAAATAAAGGAGGTTATATTACATTAGAAGTCCATGTGTGGTGTATGGTTTTGGAAATTACTTGTTGATATCTGGTGTAAAGATCTTTGAACTATGGTTCGTCGTTTCTAAGTATAGTTTGTTTGGGTTAATATGGTGTTACATTTATTAAAGGGTAGACGATCCTAAAATTTAGAAGGCGAGATAAATTTGAAAAATTGAGGTTTTAGCCCGGGTGGAGTAAATAGTTACTGTGACGTTAACAGTTTGCTCCAAAACTCTACCACCTCCTTTTTTCCCATCCATCGAGCGGAAAGGGGGGGGGGAGGGACTCGAGGTAAGCAACCTTCCATTTTTAAGGCTTCCCAAAGTGCACCGTAAGGATCGCAATGAGAGAAAGTGCACTGTAAGGGCGTTAGAAGTGAGAATAAGAAAAACTTTCTTTGGAGAGTTTGACAATTTTTGCCTCGTACACCGTGAGGGTTGAATTTTTGCATAAATTTGCTTAAATTTGGCTTAATTTTCTCTGCATTGGTAGGGGTTAAATTTTTGGACCTAGATTCCTCTTCCCGTTAATCGAACCCTTACATGGAAAACTTCGAATTATAGAGTTCGAGTAATTATATAGGCGCAATCTTGCGTTTGTTGGTTTGGGAGACAAAAAATGTGTTCAATTTATTGAGAGAGTCTTACTCAATAGTGTTGGGAAGGTGCTCAGTTCGATTGTTTTGGGAAACGTCTAGAAACGCCATCCATCAGATGCTCGACAATACAGTCTGGTTCGGAAAAGTCCTATGAAAAAACAATTTGAGGAGGCGGTTTGAGCAATGAAGTATAAGCCCAAAGGGCTATAAGCGAATTTCTAACCTTTCTCAGGCAAGAAAAAGTGAAGCCTTAAAATATGCGCCGTATTTTTGACGAATCTAGCAATTCCTTTGTTTTCGAATGCATATATTTTTTTTAATTAAGCCATAAATTTTAGTTTCAATCTGTCATTTGTTTAAAAACCAGGCGGGCCGCTCAAGGCCGCGCAACTTTGGTAGGATTTTGTTGGCTTAAAATCCTACCAAGGAGATTCGATTCTAGTCCTTCGGGCTTATACTTAATTGAGTTTGAGCATATGTAGGGAAAGAGGGTGATTGGGAGAATATTATTCTTAAGATAACATTTTAGGTTGAACCACAATAAAAACTATAGCATAAAGAAGAACTTTATAAAATATGTTATTGATCATATCTTAACCGATAGAATAAGACGGAAGAATATGAAAATTTAAAACCTTTTTCCCAATCTTCTTTCAAAGAAGGGATTATTAAGAGAATTATATGGTTTGAAAGGCCCTAAAACTTGAAGTTGGTACGGAATTTGAAAATTGCTCAAGGAGAGATGATATTGGTCTTGAGATGAATGGTTCCTTTAACATCACAGGGAAAGGTAATGAATGTTGCATAGGAAGTTCCAGTATTAAACATGTTATGCAGGGTTCCTAGATGACAAGTGGAAAAGCGAATGTAATGATATATTTTACAGTTCACACTCTCCTCTCTCATACTTGTAGCAGAATTGACAATGAGTCAAAAGAATCAAAAAGAAAGAGAAATTGTAACGCTTAAAGACAATCCCAGCCGTTTTCATATATCCGAAACCTAGGATCGGCAGGTAAATTGTACTCTGTACCAGAGTGTATCTCACGATTATCGTAGCGGCAATGAATTTTGAAATTAGCCGTAGATATGGGTTTGTGTATAGACAAGGTAAATTGGAGCAGGCTTATCGGAACAGAGATATTACGTAGTTTTTGAGTCGCATTACCAAAAAATCGATAATATTTTTTCTTCAACATGCATAAACCGTTCAGTTCGTTGAGTTAGTTTTCTTGCACAGTTATGCGACTTTTTGTTGGAGGTGACCACCGAAAGTCTCCTTTCCATATACCTGAAGCAAAAGGAGGATACACTTATTGCGTTTAGACCAGATAAGTTGAAAACAAGTTTTGTTAGAATGATAATTGATAAAATGAGTAGAAAGATAATTGATTTTCATAAAATCCTACATTCTCAATCTTAATGCGGGCACAATCCACCTCACATGTGTATGTAGTAGATACCTTACATATTATGATTACTCTTCTGAACCTATTTATTATCATTTTGCGGTTTAGAAGGGAAATAATGCGTGACTCACTACTCGTTTTTATAAACAAAACAAACGAATAATCATCTGCCGGATTTTTTTACTATGAATGATTTATTCAGTGGTATGATGGTGGTATGAAAATTGTTTCGCTTGTCCCGGTAGAATCTCATTCAGTCGGGTTGAAATAGCTGGCAAAATAGCGATCTTACAGTGTTTAATCTTTTCAAAAGGGTTGAGATCTCGATGTATTTTTAACTGAACTTTTTCCAATTGGATATGTGGCACAGGGTTTCCTCCTAAATTTTGGACAGCCTTTCTACGGAAGCTATCTCCCTGCACGCAGTAAAGCCAAAGAGTCATCTTAGCTACTGTATTAAGAAATAAGAGGTCTGAAAAGGGAATATTGATTTCAACCACTTTGAGTACTTGATTGCTTTGACTATGAGTAATACCTTGAGTTATTTGTTTACAAAGCGAGAGTAAGAGAGGAGAGTAACTTGACAAGAGATTAACAAGTAAAAACAAACTTTATCAAAAACCCTTCATTTTAATTCGACAAGGTCTCTAATGTGCTTTGAGGTATATGGTATTGGCAGCTGCAAAAGTCGTTTTGGAGTAGTTATACTACATAGTGTGTAGTTGATATAGTACTCATAGTACTTGCTAAATTTCAGTCCATAGAGTGCATTATTGGAAAGCTTGTACTATCCCTCTTAATGAGAAAGTGACAAGTAAAATTCTAAGACAGCTTCGTTATGGTTGGTTTTTAGATTTGCTTAAGACGAATATCTCTTAAGTTGATCAGGGTCTTTTAAAATTAGTGGTAGTTTACAAATGCTCTAAAAAACATGTACACTTTTCAACACCTATGTGCGAAGATTATATTTTTATTGATGTTGAAATGACATATTTTTGTACGAATTTAAATGAATGAAAAAAGGTTGACATGCTTTGAGCCTTATCACTATGAAGGATCAATTTTTTTCGGTTGTATGATTTTTATCTAAATTGGTGTATTTTGATTGTGTTTGATTGCATTTTTCAAAGATTTCCTGTATGTAGACTACGGGCTACTAAATTCAGATAAGAAATGGCGCAGCGGCTAACCAGGGAAATAGATAAGAATGAGATAAGTTTTTGTGACCTTCGTTGGGCCTTTCTATTTAATATCTATACAGGAGGGTAGATAAACCTTTTCAGGCCGAAAAAACCCTTGAAATCGTGCGGATATGAAAAGGTGCCAAAATTTGCACAAAAAAACAGGGTGTCAATCTTTTACCCGTTGGAGATTTCAAAATTTTAACCCCCTGAAAATCTAAATTAGGTCCCTGGATATTTCAAGTATATTCTTCCACCCCTTGGAATAAAAGCGAGCTTATAACCCCCCCCCTCCATAGACAAAGAAAATACAGGTGCTCGGTCATCCAGCTCCTTTGAAATAATCAAGTCAAATCAAACTCTCTGGAAAAATGGAAAACAACTTCTGGAATTTTTTTCTTTTGGGACCCCCTGGAAACGTTCGCCCATCCCCAGGTTCGGGTATACAAATAAAATAGCCCATCATTCCTAGCAAAATACTTTTGAAGAAAATTGCACATTATACATATCCTTTTTTTCTAATTTGCTAGGGAGGGCTTTGTTTATACTTATAAAAAACGTGTACCTTCAACGAGACCCCTCTCCTCTAGACTCGACATGAAAGACAATCTGTCTAACCACGTATTTTAAGACATGTTAGTTTTCAAAACCCTCTTTCGTTCATTGAACACAGAATATCTTTCAAAAAGAAGTGACAATATGTAAAAATGTCATATAAGGGGTTACAAGACAACACAGTTTTGAAACATTATTAAAGAAACTGGTGTCATATTATGTCATATAGTACTAAATTTCTGTTTTTTCTATAATGTTTTCAGGCATCACTAAACCAACAAGATGCTTTCAAACATCACGATCACCAACAAGCAGTGTGAATCTTCTCTTCTAATTCCAAATCAATCAAACAGCAACTACAAACCAAATTCAAAATGGCAGGCGATCAACTACTAGACGAAATCTGGTATGATGCTGACACAGTATTTTATATGGTAGTCGCCATGTTAACTTTCACATCCATCATCGGGACATTGTTGTATTATAAGGACCGGTTGATAGCAAGACCACAGAATGAAGAAGAGGAAGAAGAGGAAGTCAAAGAGACATTGGAGGTGACACCACAATGGCGTGATCCTGTACTCCAGGTAAACAGATCATTTTATCTGTTGTTCATTTCATTTTGACGAAAAGATAGTAACAAAGGCTAATAAAAGTCAACGCTACTTAGCCTGCACTAGACGTCACGGCTTTTTTTCTACACAGTAAAAGAATGAAACAAATGAAAATCCTGTTTTTGGCGAGGTGCTCACTAAACGCTGCTACAATTGAAAAAATAGGCTAATATTCTTTTTGGCAACTCGTTGTCACTTCTGCCGAGGCTAGATATTGAAAGATTTCGGTTGACTTTATCAAGAGAAGGTTCTCGGTTCTGGGACTTAAAAGCATCAAAGGAATGGGCCGTGTTTAACGGTTGAATACATATCATACCACGCATGTGCAATGACTTTAAAGATTTGAAGTAATTTCTCCTACTATGTATGCATTTCAAGGAAGGATTTGATAAGTTTTTTTTGTATACACTTAGTTTCTTCACAATCTCGAAACAACCATTGACAACAAACTGTTTTAACCAATTTTAACTTCGACAGAAACCAATTTGCAAGGACAAACACTCAAAACTAAACGAGCGTTTCTTGAATTAAAAAATCTCAAAACTTGCTAGAAAAACAGCCTTTAGGTGGAAGCTAGTGTAAAAATTTCTCTAACCGCATCATCCAGCAATTTCCCAGCAACTTAGAGTATGATCTTGCAAGTAATTTTGCTTTTCAAATAATTCAGTGGCACAAAACGTAAATCCAACGTCAATATGACGTTTTCATAATAATTGAAACAACATCCTGTACCAGTGAATTTGCAGCAAAAAACCTCAGGACCATAGATTCAGTTGGAAATACACTGCAGCCTAACGGATGGCTTAACGGTTTCGTTTGACTTTGGAATTTTCATCTCTCTCAGGGGGTCTTTACATTGTAACATAACTGCTCAACAGGGTCCGGAAAGTATTAATTTCCAGTAGAGTTAGATTAAAGAAATCAAGCGATCGGAATTCAGGACTCACATAAAACACATAAAAATCGCCTCAGTTTCTGATATAAAAGCAAAAGTCACTCAAAAAAAGTATCAAACGATCGATACAGTTTACTGCAGATGTTCTAAAGTCAGAAAGTATATTTACTCATCATGAAAGCCAAGATCTGGATAGCGCAATACATCATTTAGAAGCGAGAATCTTAGTCAGTTAAATTAGCGATAGTGTAAAAGGGGCCATACACGCACCATGACAAGGCCCCTAGCAAACATACACACTCTCTAAAATATTCTCTTTTCTTCTTCTTTTATTAACAGATGTCATCCGAATCATCAAGTTCATCATCTGAAAGTGAAGAGGATATTTCAACGGAAACCATCACTGATGCAGTCCTCTCTTCAACATCGAACTGTCAAACGTTCACATTCACCAACTCTGATTGGTGAAATCGGAGCACTCGACCAGATATATGAAGATGGATCCTCGGATCAGACGAAAGAAACGAATACAAGAGATCCTTTACTAACATCAGATATGACTGACCCGAATTCAAAATTTACCGCAGCTGCAGAAAACCAATCTTCGAGATTCGCAGCAGAGCAAACACACGTTCCAGCGGGTTCAACAAAGCTGTATTGTCCTCCGACACCTGACACCGTCCGAAGAAGAAACTTAGAAATAGTCGTCGAAACAGATGAGTTAGAAATTGAAGAAATCAAACCCACCAAAGACCATTCAATCGTAATTCAAAATAAACTAAATACTGAATATGATAATGAATCGGAAGAAAATATTGTTGTAGAAACGTGTCAAAAGGATAAAGAAAAAACTGATAATGAGTTGATAAGGGAAATACCAAAGGAGCAATCTATTAAACCTGAGCAACATAAAAATGAGAGTTGCTCAGAGGAATATTCTCAAACTGAAGTTACGAAAGAAGGAAATTCTCATGAGAACATAATCGACATTCCTGACGAAGCAACAAACGAAATTTTCGATGAAAACGAAATCAAACCAGTAATCGATCAAACACAAGAATTTTGTCCAGTTACGTTGCCAGCGACCGAAGAGAAGCCTTCGAAGTCTCTTGAGGAACAAGACATTATTTTAAAGGAATTATCCAAAGAAAAGTCATCTGTTGTACCTTCTGAGGATACATCCAACTCGATAACAGAGGAGGAATCACAGAGAAATGTACAACCAGTTTTATTTACAGAGAGTGAAATTTATCCAATAGATACACAAAAACAAGAGGCCGTCCCTTCGTTGTTCGAGGAAGATCTAGTAGTAGCTAATCCACTGACGATTGATAAACGAGACGTTTCTACACCAATTGAGAAAGAAATCACTAAGGAACAATCCGTTCATTTAGACATTGAACCAGGAGTAGTAGTAGAAGAGGACTCTTCGATTACACCTCTAAAAGAACACCAGCTCATTCTACCAACTCCAGTGGTGGAACAGGAAGAGAAAACATTCGACATAGCTACTGAAGTAATCATCCCAATTTACGTTGAAGAACAGAAAGCTAGCCCAGAACCACCGAACGATCACACAGAAGTAACTACCGAGCAGGTACTCCAAGGCTTGGATGACGCAGTAGTAAGAGACAGTCCCATATTTACAGAGGGCGATAGCTTGGTCGAGCCTCCCGGAGACGATGCACGTGAAATAGACGAAGAGCAATATCCAGAAACTGCTGCTCAACTTAGCGACATCGCTACCTCTGAAGACTCTGAGGAGACACCAAAGACTTTCAAAGATAGCCGGGAAACGCGAAACCGTGAAGAAGAGCTAACGATTCGCGTCGTTGAAATCGATCAACTACAAAGTGAGGCTTCCATTGAATGGGTGGAGAATCAAGACTTATCTGTCGAACAACCGGAAGAGCATCAGAGTGTGAATAAACAGGCTAATGAACAGATAGAACAGTTCCCAATTAATGAAGAGAGTATACATCAATTAGCTCCTGAATGTGAGACGAACACACCTACGTCATGTATTGTGGAGAATATAAAGGGACATACAGCAGAGTTAATTATCAATACAAGTATAGAAGGTATTGATGAATCAACAGATCCTATTATAGCATCGCCTAACCAAAAGGATATTGATTATCTTGGTTCCAATCAAAAGGAAAAGCTTGTTATTGACAGTGCAAAAGTTGTTAACAATCAATCTATTACTGCTGTTGCTCCTCAACTTAAAGAGGTTTGTTAGTGTTTTTTGTTGATGCTGTCTATTTCTTTAAACATAATTTTTTTTTCATGTACTGTAGGCTGCTATTCATGTTTCTAGGTGTCATTTAGATAAAGGCAATCTATGATTTGACTGGGGTATTACTACTTTCATTTGATGACCTTCATTCGTTCAACAGGTTTAGTAGCAATCAGGTAGAAAGACTTTTTCGATGATTGAAGTTATCGTAAATTCGCTTATTCAGCAAAATTCTACTTCTGCTTCAAGAAGTCAGAGTTGAAAATTACAAGAATCGCAATAGTCTGATTTCATCCATTTCCAGGGAATTTGTTTGCAATTTTATCGCTTGTGTTTGATTACTCTCTAGTATTATGAAGGTTCCCGGGGGGGGCACTGGGTTTGCGGACTGACGGTATGTGCGGGCCAAAAATTGGCTTTTAAAATTGCACCCTTACAGTGCAGCAAAAATCAGTGAAAATCATACCCTTAGAGTGCATTTTCCCCAAAATTTTCGATCCTTTTCGTGCAAAAGATGGTCAAAATTCTAGCATTTTTGGTCAAAATATCTAGATTTTTCAAAAATTTTCTGAAATTTCTACCCTTACAGTGCATCCCTAGTTTTTCCGACCCTTACAGCGCATTTTAAACATATTGGAAAAGGTACCCTTAGGACCCGCACATACCCGTCGGTCTTTTTGCCCAGCTGCCCCCCCCCCCCGGGTGAAGGTTATAAAATGAATGAAGGTCAAAATTTGAATGAAAGAACCAGTTGGAATAACATAATAGGGTGTACATTTGGGAAACAAATAAGTAATCTCAACAACGGAAATCTTATGACAGTGTTATTTAAAGTTTACATGTCAAATTTTTCGCTTTTTTAGGAACAAGCGTCACTTGATTGTGAACAAGGACAAGAAATTGATAACAACATTACTACAAACGAGGAAAAGAGTTTAACTGAAGCAGTTCAAGAAGATATCTGCTCACCTATCGAAATATACGTTACAGAGTGCGAACCAGAAACAACAGCCACTGACAATACCGAGGAAAAACCTGTTCAAATTACCATAACGGAAGAGCTGTTTTCACCTATCGAGATACATGTAACTGAATGCCAGCCGGAAACGCCAGTAGAAGATTTATCATCTGGAGAAGCGGATCAAGATATAGCGCCTGAAGAAGCTTTATCTGAAGATATCTTTGAACCTGGTAAAGATCAAGAGGAAATACTACCGTCCATTTATACCCAACCAACAGACTACCAATCTGAAGACGAAGATCTGATCTCACCAATCGATAAACTTCCAGTCATACGCGAAAACGAAGAATCTGACTTCATTGAAGGGATCAATCAACAAGAACCAATTTCTCTTATTGAAGGTTTACCAGTCGAAAAGGAGCCTTTTGATCAACCAAAAGACACGGAAAAACATATACCTACTCAAGACCTAATTGTCGAAGACCAATCAAATCACGGAGAATCGATATCACCAACCTATAGCCAGTCAGCCGAAAGTAACCCAGACAAAAGTGACAATACAGAGCACACTCCCAAAGACCACAATCAAGAGGATCCAATTATACCAGTTGAGGCGCTATCGACCGAATGTTGTCCTGAACAGAGGATCGAAAAGGATAAAGAGCAAGACGAAACGATGGGAAATCTGTTGACCAAAATTTTTGAGACGGACAAACTTTATGACGTTCCATTAGATAGGGTCGAACAATTAGGTGGACAAATCATTATTTCAGAACACGGTGATTACGCGATTATCAATTTCGAAGGTAAAACCAAGGAATATAAAATCGATAAAGTCAAACTACGTAACCAAAACAGTAAAGTCCTTAATAAGAAATTAAGAGATAGTCGAGACTTAAATGAACTTTTCCAACAATTAGAGTCACTGGATTGCGTCGACGAGAATAAAGATCAGCCCTTGTTGGCAAGCTTGACCACGGACAATAGTGACAAGGGAAATGTCTACGATTTGGACTCACTTTCTAAACTAAAAACGTTAAACGATCATGAGGATGACGCAGTGTTAGAAAGAGACCAAGATAGTTCCCCAAAACAACACGAACATGTTTTAAATGAAAATAATGAGTTAATAGTAAATGAAAGTGGTTGTTTAACACTGTTGTCAACGAACGTTCCGAATGATTCATTACTTGATGAAGAAAAGAGCTCCTCTTCCAATAACAGTTATAAAGCGGTCAACCAGAATGAAATTGACTTGGTGGTTTTTAAGAAGGATTGCTGTATAGAAAGAGAAATTGAGAAAACGTGTACGGGAGTTGATAATGAACAAAAACAACTTTTGAGTAATGTTATTGAACGTGATTCAAACGTAGAGAAGAGTTTGAGCCAAGGACAAGTGATAGCCACAGAGGAAACGAATAAATCGGACGAAAACCAACTTCAAGAGCAAGGAGAGAAAGAGCCTATTTCTATATCAGAAAACGATCGTTCGATTCCAATCGCTCTTCAAAGTGAACTAAACCAAGAAGTAAATATAGAATCCGTTACTTATTGTCAACCGGTTATTTCTACGGTAGACGAAAACAGTTCGGGAGGAGAAATAGAGGAGAAAGAATCAAAACAGCGACCACAGGGTGATCTTATAGATAGGCCTGATGCGTTTATACAAAAAGTGACTGATAATACCAATTATCCTTCAGGCCATAAGAATGTCAACAATTTAACTGCATCGAATAAAAAGAATGATAGTATAATTGTTGATGACGAACTGCGTTTTAAAGAGACTCGTTCAAATACAACGGATGTTGTAGTACAAAGCCACCAAGGAGTAAATCAATATCAAGATTTTGATGATTATAGTTGTAGTAGTCAACTACTACAAACTAAAGATCAACAGCTTAATCGAATTTGTGAAAAGATAAACAAGTCGACGACCAACGAACAGGATTTATTCATATCAGCTAAAAATGAAATTACTCTAATACAAAAATCGCTTGATGAGAAAGACGCTAACTACGATGAATTTGTGATTTTTCAACAGCGTTCAAAATCACTTACAGACCTTACAAAGACTGATCTTTTAAAGAGAGATGAGATCACGGATTTGAGACGTACACAAAGTATGGATTATCTACACAGACGAAGTAAGCCAAAGATTATATTATCAGCCAAAATGCCTCACCATCATTCCACGTCCAAGATCAAGGAAACCAACCTGGACGATTTGATGCAGATGCTACAGAATAAACCGACCAGCCCAGCAGCTGGTACATCAACATATGATTTCATTCTTCAATTAAATGACGAAAATAACAATAATAATGAATCATTAACGATCAGCCAACATGGAGAAAAAGAACCTGAATTCTCACCATCTCTAGAATCATCTTATTCAGAAACTGAAATAGATCCTTATTCGTCTGAGAGTGAGGATGATGATTTTAAGACTCCAATTACACCACATGAAAAACTTTCGGATAACTTTAAGGATTGTTTACACTCGGACAGTATACAAACTTTGAAAATTGACGAGAGGACGGCTGACGAAAAAGCGTCGAATGTAAATGTAGATACAACCCTAGACTTATCTTCCACTGTGAAAGACGATCATAAAAGTCCCACAGTGAATAATGAGGAGCTGATACCGAATTTTGTAGTGGAACACGTCGATAACATCATATCCAGAGCTCAAGAAATCGTTTACACAGAGCAAACTGTCCCCGACTACGACACAGACCAAAGCTTGAAAACTGAAAGCCAAGATGACCAAAAGACCATGAGACATCCAATAAATCGCAAAGAAATCGATTCAAGTGAACCTCTTGAACTCCACCCGAAAGAACACCAATATGAAACTGTAGACAAAGCTGAGCCGATCGATTCTTTGGATAATATCGCGCAACAAGACATAGACACACCTGCAAATAGCGATGAAGAAGACACCGTGGAGATCACAACAAATGCATCAGCACATGTAGAACATTTCGTCAACGATATCCTTCAGAAAGCAACTGACATTTTGAGGACTGAACAACAACAAGTGCAACAAGAGGAGATAATTTGTCCGATAGATACGATAGAGGTTGAGAGTTTTCCCGGACAACCTTTGGACGAGAATGTTTTACAACATTTAACAGCTTTAGTACCGGAAGGTGTTCAAATCGGAGATGGATTTTCGTTCTCAGATTCTGATTCGATTTCTGAAAGTTCTTTGGTGGACGAGCCACTTGATGAGCAAGAACAGCTTGATGGTGACTTATTACATCACTTAGAATCGTTATTACCAGATGGTGTTCATTTATCGAGCGCTGAAGAGTCGGATCAAGAGAGTTCTGAGCAAGAAGAGGATGTAGAAGATGAGAAAGTAGACCACCAGGAGAAGTCAATTGAAATCGACATTTCTTTCGTACGAACATATGTTCACAACATTCTTCAAAATGCTATCAAGATACTCGAACAAGAACAACTATCTACAAATCAAATCGGAGACGAGCAGACATCTACCAATCAAATACAACTTAAGGAGGAAATAGCCAATCAGAATGAAGAGGCACTACAGAATAATTTTGAGACTTTATCGGTAAGTGAAGATTTTTCAAAATCCTTAACATTTTTTGCTTCTAGCGATGCCGGTCATTCCTATATTCACCTGTATATTCAACCTTTTCTTCAAATACGAAGCATTCATTCGGCATTAAGATCTCAGACTTGGTGGAGAGCTCGAGACTTGGACTTTTGTACTTCATCTTTTTTTGTGATACTTCGTAACTTTATTATTGTAGACTTTTATGAAACATTTCCATATGGTTTGATATTTGAATTTCATGTACGATTAAGAGAGTCATGTCGTATGTGTTACTTAAGATTAGCGGTTTATAGAAGCTCATTTCACATTTGTATTGGGTTAGAAAAGGATGTGGTCGTGCCTAATCTGATAACAATATCAAATCACTAGGCTCTACTCTTTCCAAAATATTGAATAGAAGTTAGACAACGAAACGTAAAAGTAGAGCGACAGACTTTATATTAAAAGTAATGCACTGCTAGATCATTGACTTTGTCCAGCTGAGATGCCGATGCCTAAATAGAGTTTTTCCTTTAATGGTATTTTGAGAGAGTACTCCCACTGGAAGCATGCCAAAAGATTCTCACAGTGCATAAAAACAAACTCAATTACTCGACATAATGTTATGAAAGTACAAATCTTGTTGATTGTAGCATTTCATCTCAGTATGGTCCTTGCAGAGAGATAATAAGCTTTCGGTTTCTCCGATGCTTCCTTAAGCGGTAAGGAAACATAGCAAATAGATATTGACATGGAGAAACGTAATGTGCTAAGCCTCTTAAAAATCAACAATCTGATGCCTGCAAAATGTATCGAAAAGTGTGTTTGACAGCAGAACGGATGAAGTTGATTAAGAACAGGATGTGAGGATAAGCTCCCTTTAGTTATTATTAGATTGATGTGTCATTTTACCGCATCTCGTGCTAAAAATAACATTAATGTCTTAAAACAAGACTTTTAATGTGTGCCTTCCAATGAATTTTATAAAATAAGAATGTGAAAAAAAAACCTAGCGAGTGATGAGAAAATGAGGACTTACTTCCCTCACATACAAGTTACTACTTGAACTAATCTAATACACGTTTCTAAATAAGAACCAGTAGATTTTGGAGACTTAGCCCTAAATTTCAAATTCAAATTCAGTCTCAAAATTATAAAATTAAGTTAAGTTAAGGATTAAAAATAACGGAGTGAAACTCGATGGGGATAGATATTCCCATTCTTTTATGGCTGAGGATTTCAATTATTTTGTCTTTAAGTCAGAAAACTGAGTGGGGATGAGAAAATATCATAATATTTTATTGTGGGTATTGGTTTATTTGATTATTTTCAGTGGGGATAAAAATTGGAGTATATCTTTCCACCATTTTGGCCAATTTTTCCAGTGGGAAGGGTTCCCAGTGGGTCTGTGAGAAGGGGATGTAAGGCGGTAAATCTACATTTTTCAGCAATCTTAGCCTTACAGTAGATTGAAAAAAAAGGAATTGCAGAAAAAAGGATTTTTCTACAGTTGCAGCAAATTACTCACAACACAACAAAAAAGTCTATGAGATGGAATATTTAACTTCAGGAGATGACATCTCAAATAACATGTGCATATAGAAATTGGTAAAAATGGAGCCTCAGGTAATAATTCAACAAATATGGTATTGCATACATGTTAAAGTGAAATTCTCTGTTTACTAAACTCACAAAATGACAAACCGATACGTAATACCAAAACAAATAGTGAAAGCAAAAAAGCAGCTTACGATAATCGCATTGCCAATGTTCTGTCATTTGAGCCAACTATTTGCAAGTATTAGCAGTGCAACCTACAATACATACATAATACAATAGTACTTTTTTTTCAGCTACGTTTAAACTACAACGTATACTCCATGTTTAAATCATATGCATCGAGTCGACTACTTTTTGCTAAAAATAGCCTACATGTGCCAGAAATGAAATCACAATTTTCTGGTTCAAAAAGCATAAATTTGGGCTAGTACTTATCTTTCAAAGACTGTCCATCCCACTTTATAATTCTATATTGTCTTTATGAACTCTTCAATGGAACAATCAATTGAATATTATGAACAAAAAAATGATCCAGAATCTTGAATAGAAACATTCAAAGTCGAAATAAATGAAGATGAAACAGCAATTCAAAAAATCTTGAATGTGTTAAAACACGTTTTTTGAAAATTCATAAGGAACAAAATATGTATCCTCGCAAATATTTATTTTCAATTATTGCAATATATACCTTTTGCGATACTTTTGATTTACATACGCATCAATAATGAAATCCTCATGAATTTGCAAGCATCAGCTTGTCTCTCGGGTTTGATAAACTTTATTGGAAATGGAAAGAACATTATTTTATACTGATTTGAGAAATCTTTAAACTTGGATTTTGATTTTGAAAAGAAAGTTTGCCAACTATTATCCACAGGTAATTTCTTGGACAGTAAAAGTTAAAAGTATTGGAGCCTGTAGCATAACTTTTATCGCCGTTGACAAATCAAAAGGGCCAATCACAAAATTAGTTTTTCGGTCCAGCTTGTCTAGCCTTAAGTTTGAGATTGACCCATTTTGCATAGTGAGGAGGGTTCCATCTACATTCTTAGTTTTCTCAGGCAATAATTTTGAGATTGGACCTTTTGATTTGTCAACGGCGATATGTTAGCTACAAAATCTAAGAGCAATCAGAATTATTTCAACTTTAGAAAAGGATTATATTATTCTTGTTGTGTTATCAAATCGTACTATTGTCATAAGCACCATTAGGTAACGATTTGAGCTTGGCTTTGAGTCATAAAATACAAAAAATGGGTTCCAACTTTAAGATCTTTGAGTCATAATGTCGCGATAATACCTTTTTGGAAGTTTAACAAATTGGCCATAACAATATTTGACTAAGAAATAGGTAATATTTGATCTCACCAAGGAGATCCAAGATTATGATTGATTGATTAACGCGTTTAAAAAATAAAATTTTCATTTGGCATAACTCACACAAAAACAAAACAGATTTTAATGTTAAGCTTTGAAGCTGACCATAAAATAAGGATCATGGGTGCAAATTTGACTAAACTCAAAAACACTTTCTTCGATGAGGTGAACGTTTCACTAAAACATTTTGAATTTAATTTTTAACAGATTATTCTTTATTATAATGTATATTGTTGAGACGTTATTAGGTTGGATTACCGTGGACTAGTTAACTTGAATTTTGGTTTTAACTCTTCGTTAAGCCAATATCCTATCTGTTTAGTAAATTTTCTAAGGAAAACATCTTTGACTTTGTTGTCCATATTCCACAATGAAAACGTGTCCATGTATACATGAGAAAGGTTTGCTTTGGATGAAGCAACAACTTCTAAAGTAATTCTATTAGAGCAGAATTTAGATGGGATGGTCATCTACGGAAAAATGCAGGTAGACATTGTAAGTAAAAACATTTAAATTTTCATTCTATAAATATATGACATGTCTCTAATTTTTACTTTTCTCAGGTACCATCTGAAGTGGCGAAAGAAGAAACAAACCAGCCAGAAAATGTCGAAGAGATGAGCAAGCAACAACAACAAGTGGAGGAGCACACAATGAAACAAGATCCTAGTCTATTCGCTGTTCTTTCTGATGTCTGTGATGCTTATGCACCCAAAACTCAAGACCCTAACAAGACTGAAAACCTACAAAGTGTTGTGGGTTCTTTGGCTGACTTTGAAGTCAATGCAGCTAAAGATGATGTCAGTTGCATGGCAATGATCGATACAATAACCAATGAGAAGCCACCAATTTCGAAGGAAACCCAATTAGAAAGTAGTAATCCGATGAAGAGCCAATCAGCGAACAGCTCTCCATTCAAGAGCCAATCATCAACCAGTAGATCTCTTCAAGACGCATTAAGCATCCACGATGAAACGTTCGATGGACATTTAAAAGATGCTATCTTGGTTAAACATAAGAGTAGTGACTCTATTGACACGTTAGATATGTCACTCAGTTCAATCTCTGATAGTGAAATTCCTGATACACCCGAACTAACGCATGTCTCAAGGGACCAAACACACGACGATGAAAGTTCGTTTGATTCAAGTGAATGCCAGCTTCATATTACGTCTGAAAGTTTAAGTAATGACAATTCAGAAATAACAGACGTTTCACGTATGGATGCCACGTTGGACGAGACTTTGGACCTTTCCAAGGATGAAGGCTTCCTCTCGTCTACACCTCGAAAAGGAGTTCCACCAGTTGCCAAAGAACGAACAGTTTTTGAAGAGATTGTTGAAACTCGTACGGAGATTGTGGTTGAGTCGACCTATGAAGTTGAAAATGATCCTCAGATTTCAGATGTCGAGGATTGTGGAGATAATAAGAACGATCAAGATAAGGGAGATAATATTCCACTGATTGTGGTTGAAGATCTAGTTGATTCAACTGTTGATACGTTACAACAGCAAGAGAATACCGAGAATGAGGTATCAGAAATCCAACCTAAGGGAGATAATATCCCTAAAATCGTTGAGGAGTTAGTTGACTCAACAATCGAATCTGAGTGTAACGAAGCACCGAGAATATTGGACGAGAGTACGTTATCTTTGGCTGAAGGAGACATCATGGACACGACCATTGATCTAAAGGAAGCTGTTATCGGTGAACAGACAGAACCATTGAACGTTGCCAAAAAATTGTTGCTAGATGAAGAGTCACCAGTTAATAAACGAAAGGGGAAAGTAAAGAGAAACGACTCCTGGAGATTCTCTAGTGACTATAGATTGAGCTCAAGTTCACAAAGTTTAATAGACAGCATTGAGTGTGACATGGAGGATGAATTCTTGGATGGTTTAGATCCCGAGGAAGATAAAATCCATCAAGATGTCCAAGAAATGTTGGATGTCCGTGGATCCCTTCGTTCTGTTGATGATGTAGATAAAGCACCAAAGAAGCTGACGACTCTGAGATCAAAAGATGACGGAGATAACAAAGTGTCACCTAGGAGGTTAAAGAAAGGTGATAAAGGTCGAGAATGGAAATCAAAGTCCTTACATAGTATCTTCAGCACTGATCAAATGGAAACAGATATTGATAATATCAATGAACAAGAACTCGTAAGCATCATGAAAAGGTTAGTGAATTCTTACATTTTTCTAGTGGATATCAGATTGGAATAAAAAGCTTGCTTCTTGTGTTGTTTTTATATACCTTAAGTGGATAAATTTTGGCGAGGATTAAATTTGGCGAATTTGGCGAATTGTGCCAAAATTCGCCAAATTAAATCCTCGCTAAAATTTCCAAATTCGGCAATTCGCCAAATTAAATCCCCGCTAAATTCAACAAAAAGAGAATTATGTGAAAAATGAAAGAGAATTATGTGAAAAATGACAACTTTTTAGTATATTTTTGAGTAATTTTCACCCATTTCAGTGTGACAAAATTTCCAATTCACCAAATTAAATCCCCGCCAAATTTTACGAAATTGATCTATCACCAAATTAAATCCACGCCAAAATTTATCCACTTAAGGTAATATTAAGAAAACAAAGAAAACCTTAATCAAAGACTATTTTTATAAAATCCTTATTTCAGTACTGAGCCTAGTCTGTACTCTGGCCAGACAAACCTTTACAAAACGTAAGGCATTATCTCTTAGGCGAAAAGCTGTTGAGTTAATGTAGTCAACTTGAAAGTTGTTATGTCGATTTTAAAGATGTTTATTTTCCGTTAGTGGGAGGTTCAGTCTGAATTTCGTGCATAGAAAACCCTGGAAATTTACTAAAAAAATTAAAAATAATTTTCTATAGAAAAGTCTGCTCTGATTGAGAAAAAGAAAATTTGTCTTCCTCAAGAAATTAGAATGTGTCTGGGAAGGGGGTCATCTCACGAAATAAACATTGGGTTTAAATTATTGATTGAGTCTCACTTGGAGAGAAACGCGACAAATTATCTTTGCGCTGTATGTTTGTAAGTAGAAAATGAAAATGTAGAGAAAATGAAAAATATAGAAGAAATTATGAAAGAAGAGGAACGAATGATGATAAGAAGAACCTTGAAAATATTTTGCTAACAAAAATTGAAGAAAAATTTGTTCTATCTTTGGAGAGAAAAAATAAGACCCCACTTTTCGATGCTCACTTTTCGATGCTCAGTTTTTCGAGTTTAGCTGAGAGTTCTACTAAATATTTAGCTGAAGAAAATTGAAAAACAATGCTGCTGCTTTTACGGTAATATAAATATTTTCGACGATTCCTTTGAGATTGAATAAAATTTCGACACGCGACAGACTTCTATCCCAGTACTTTTACCCTAAAATATAGAAAGATAAAATCCTCTATCATTTGTCTTCTGTCTACAAATCATAAATTGTCGATAATTTTATTTGCTCAAACCGTTTTGTCTTCACAGCCCGAAGTTGAAAGAGAAACACCAAGGAGTGTTCGTGACGGACGTAGACAAAGCCTTCAAATCGTCTCCCTCTACGCCAACCAACGAAACCAAGAAACCAAAGAAGTACGTGGTCGTATCACGAAGATCAAACATTCGAAAGTACAGCGCTGACATTCCTACCACGGACGACGGTTTATCAACGGGTCTCGAAACACGGTCCAAATCATTGGACACAAAACGTGCTCCGGCCGTTCGGTCTCTGATACCGAAAACAAAGAAACACGAGAAGAAAGCGAATAATTTGCATCAGGAAACAGATATTGA
Source organism: Clytia hemisphaerica (assembly GCF_902728285.1). NCBI lineage: Eukaryota > Metazoa > Cnidaria > Hydrozoa > Leptothecata > Clytiidae > Clytia > Clytia hemisphaerica. The sequence goes on along the minus strand of NW_027103851.1, from coordinate 2,255,883 downwards.
TTTAGAGGACGAAGCTTTTGAGACAGAGCCTTCAACCACTTCTACAGCGACTGCGATTGATGTTCCACCTCTTACAGTCAAGGCCACAGCGGGCGTCCCTGCTGATTTTCCTGCCACGAAAGACGTAGAAACGAAACAGGATGCAGAAGTCGAACTACCTTCTTCCACGACAGTTGAAGCAGTTATTGAAACGGTGGTCAAGCAAGTTACGGAGTCTCAAAAAGAAATAAAACCTGTTGACGACACTACAGTGAGAGCTATTGATGAAGCTGATGTTAGCAAAATAGTGTCTAATGAACCGGCGACCGAAGGAAATACACCAACATCAGACACGAAAGTGGATAATATTGTAGAGTTGTTAAATGAAGCAAACAAAGGGTTAAACGACCAAGATTCATTATTAACACAAAGTGACAATAAGAGATTTGTAATCACAGAGGAAATCATAAAGACAGACGTTGAGCAGGAAGTTGAAAAAAGCCCTGAGATGTTATTGAACGGTATGAGAGTTCACGCTGATGAGCCTGCTGCTCAGGAGTATGTGCAAACAGACTTACATATCTTACATATCGATCAAAGTGACGAGAGAATGAAACCAAAAGAGGTGATTGTAAATGTTCCTACCGGTCACATCAAAGCCACCATACAAGGCAGAGCAGTCGAGAAAAACAGACGAAATCGCGACTCCTGGGACATTCTAGCCGATGAGCCGAAATTGACTGAAAAGTCACCAACAGACAATAAATTGGTAATCGAGAAAGGCTTGTTTAAGCGAGAATCACACGTTAACGGTAATGTTATCGAACAGAAACATCTTTCGTGGAACATTCTTGATCTAAAGGAACAAGATGAGAAACTTTTAGATGATTTCTTTAAGAATGGTTATATGAACGAACCAGTCAATAAGCGAAACTCGAACGATATTGGTTTCTTATTTGAGAAATACCAACGTGAGCGAGAAGCTTTGAAGAAACTACAAGAGAAAGAAACCAAACGATATTCGGTAGGAAGTATGAGTGACTTCAGTGAAATTTCATCTGTCTCTGATGACGAAGCACCGGAAGAAAGCCGGAAACAGGGATGGTCCGATATTGAAGATCCGGAAATCTCCCTCAATAAAGCCATTTCCGAAGGCATGGATTCAGACTTATTCAAACCGATTCAGAGAAGTGGGAATCATGTTGACCCGTCTACACCAAAGGCCGAGACAGCTCCTTCTTCTGCTTTTTCACCGGTACTGAGACGAAACGAGAACAAAGCAACTAAGCCGTTCTCTCCTTCCAAACAGCCTTTGTCTCCTTCGAAAGGGAAAACAGAGGAGACCAAAATCAAACCACTACCAGAGCCGGTCAAACCAGATTTTGTTCCAGAAGTATCGACTTTCAGTGAGGAGGACTTGGGAAGTATGGTAATGGCACAAGCGGTATCAGCGGTCCGGAAACGCAGAGGAGGTCGGGGTCGAGGTCGTAGAAACGTCAATGCAGAGCAACAGTTAGCATCTCAACCAGCATCAACCCCAGAAACAAAGACTCCAGAGATAACTGCACCAGTCAACACCGTCCCACAATCACCACCCAAACCACCGAGGGGTATTCCTAAAAGGACAACAGCACCAGTATTCGAAGTCTCAGTCGAAACAACTCAAGTCGCTCCACTATCACAAGAAAATGTCCAAAAATTGAACGCATCTTTACCATTGGATCGAAAGCGAACAGACTCATCATCAAATTCAACTGAAGCGACAATCAAATCATCAATGCGTAAACCACTGCAAGAACCTCCAATCACATCACCACGATCCTCTTCAGCTCAACGTATGAGGGATCTCAACCAGAATTACCTCCCATCACCAAAGTCACCAAGACTGATACAAAAATCAGCCAGTATGAACTTCCAAGCGCCTACTTCTCCAAGATTACAGCCGAAAGCTTTGAATCTGAACCAAACGCAATCACCGAAATCTCCAAGGTGGGAACCAACATCTCCAAAATCACCAAGGATACAACCATCACCAAGATCAGCAAAGCATCTTACACCAAGGGAATCAGGTTTGAAATAATTATGTTAACTTTTTCTATCTACTGATTGAGAAATTCTTCACGTTTCGTTATAGTTCTTATGCGATGATAAGACATTAATAATGACCTAACATTTATGGTTGGGATTAGAATAGGCTGTATTATATGTTATATTACATGAAATTCTTTGGTCTTCATGTACAGAAAAAGATTAAGTTTTGGCACAAAGTACTTAGTACTACGGTTAAGCTTTCTCATCCCCAGCTAAACTTTTCTATTACCACTTAACAACGGAAACAGACTGTAACTATCGGTATGTGAAAAAGTAACTTCGGTTTGTTAGATCAACGGATTAGAATAGGTGGATTAACTTCTCTCGTTGCTCCCAAGAGAGATCCATTGTCTTCTCATTGTTACAAGAAAAATCTGTAAATGACTCTGCGCACTCCTCGTTTAGTTTTTTCATTGTTTTTATAAGAACAATTTTCCAATTTATACAGTTTCGAAAACGAATTTGTCCTATGATTCGATCAATTTTGATGATTATATTTTAAATATTTTAAATCCTGCACTTAAGTTTTAGCATCAACAAACGCTAGACCAGTTTTAATGTAAATTTTTAATCTTTTGTCAATGGCAATCTTCAGATAAGTGAAAATTAACGTATGGTCTATAACTAAGAAACTATCGATGGGTCACGAATGGGTTGCATACTGGTGGAAGAAGACTGTATTTAGAATTAGGAAAATAAATTTCAAATTATTTGGCTAATTTCTGCATTGGATAGAAAGGGCTAAAAAAGTGCATTTTCTTATTTAAAATGTACCACGTGATACGTAATGACCAATGAAAATGTTGAAAGTAATGATTTTTTACAACTTTTTTACAACTTATCAAGTTTTAATTGCTAGCAAACTCGTAAAAAAGTTTGATAACCTAACGAGGAGTGTTTTCTATGAGTTCTTAATCCACCTATTCTAATCCGTTGGTTAGATCGTTTCAAGGCCGTAACCTTTTGACCGCGCAGTCGTACGCAACAGAAAGATTTTTGCCGGTACACCCGAAAAAAAAACGGAATGATTCTGGAAATGCGCCAGGAATGTTTCCTACGGTACTGTTTGTAATGCTGTTTTAATTATAACTTTTTTGTTTTTAGGTAACAAAAAGTTACGACCTGACTTCGCTAATGGCAACAATAATAACAACACGAGGAGTTACGACTACATTAATTCAATGCCTGACATTTTTCATAAAAGTAAACTAGCTTCTGGTGACATCGAATACTGCGAAGAAGATTACAACAGTGAAGCCAGCCTAATGTCTGATATCGGAATCGATTCAACCTTTGAAGGATCTATAGTAGATGATCAGATGCTACTCTATCCTTCGCTTCACACTAACGCAAATGATATCAGGAGCAAGGCTATGATAAATGAGTTTACCGACTCGAGCGGTGATGAGAGCTTTACTACAGAACAGACTGACCGTTTCCGACAGCAAATACCAACAAGTGCTACGGAACGAACCGTATATTGCGGTTATACCGGATGTTCACATAAACAAGTCATGGTCGGAAATGAGAAATCGAAGTTCATTTCATGCAATTCGTGTTTTACTTGCTACTGCAGTAAGACCTGCAAACGCATGCATTGGTTGGATCACCGTAAGAGTTGCTTCTTCGGACGAATCAATGTTTACATTAAAACCATCGTTCGAAAATGTGAAAAAGAAAACAAATTTAACTCGTTCCTGAAAACGTTCGCATTGAAAAACTACCGCGCAATCGGTCGTGGATGTGTTGTTTTGACATTCAACTCGCCAAGTGAAGCAAAGGAAATGACGTCACAGAAAGCCGAACGACTTGCTCACCAACCTACGTATTCCACCATCGATAACGTCATCAAGAAAAACAAACAAAGCAAACATTCCAAAGTGTTATGTCAGAGTCTTTTAGACTATGACCCAGAACAAGAATTTGTTGTCAATATATCCATCCGGATAGGCAAAACGCGGACAAGCAACTCAAAGAAACGGACAAGTAATGTAGTGCGATGCGCCCGCATATCTAGTATTGAGATACCGGATTTATTTGATAAAGCGTTATCCTCGTATTATATTCGAACTTTTTGTTTACCAAGAGTTGCTGTCAATGATTATATGAATGATGTAGAAGTGCGACGTTATTATTGTAAAGAACTTTCCTTCAGTTTAAAACGCTGTGGTGTACGTCTTAAACTCGATTACCCAGAAGCGTATGAAAAGTTGTCTCGATATGTTGAAGACGAGAGACCATTTTTACCGATTGTTTTGTACGGACAGAAATCGGGTAAAAATTACAAATGTATTTTACACCAAGGAAAATATAATCATTCTGAGGAAGCCAGAGGCGAAGGTGTTTTAGTTTAATTTTTTGTTTTCAAATTTATTTTTTCTTTTGAATTTTTCGTGAATTTATTTTATATAGATATGTAAAAAGAAAAATTGGTATAACTACTTTACTTTTCAAATTTTGCTGGTTTTTAGCAATATTTGGTAATTAGGTGGAAAATGTATTTCGATCTTGTTTCACTTAAATCGAAAGAAAGTCCTTGATGAAGGTTCAGAGTCGTTCAAAAATGAAAATTTTGCTGACGAGCTTTATCCACACGGGTAGCATGAAAGTTTCATTTTTTGAAACTTTTTTCAGAAATTTGATATTACAAAATTTTTCTATAAGAAATTTGGAGGTGATTTTATCTTATAATCATCGTTATTTTTTTGTCGAAATCTAAATACCGCCAAAATCTTAGTTATTATAAAAAGAATAATCAATTTAGAAAATATTTATAAACCAAATTGTTTTTGCAATAATTTGTACATAAGTTAATAAAAACAATAATCTTTGTATATCATTGAAACAAAATAAACTAATAGTGTATTATCAAGAAGAAAGTCGAATCCCCATACCAAATTTCCGTATTCTCCATGCCGAATTTGCCCCTCCCCTTTGCTTTAACCCTTTAAGTGCCACGGCCCTTTTTTTAGTTTTTTTAAGAAAAATATCTTTTTTCTACACCCTTTTTCTAAGTTTCTTTAAAAAAATCTCCGGATCTAGAAGGAGTTTGAAGCTCGTTCATAGTTCTTTGGGTAGCTTTGAGTCTCTTCTTTCTTTTAGGCTCATTCGGCGCCGCCCGATTCAGAAAGGGCGGGGATTGCGGCGGGTAAGGGGGGGGGGGGTAGGTTAGGGGAATTAAAGCAGTCAGCCCAGCTGCACGAACCAGGTTCTTGGATCACTCGGTGACCAATTCCTATGAGTTAGACCAAAAATGACAATTTCTAACTCAAACTGTATGTCTGATATACCCGACATTGGCACTTAAAGGGTTAAGATACAAGACATCAACCTCTGAAACTATATGCAGCCTTTCTAATTCAGATTTATTTGCGTCGGCAAAAGATTCTGGATTCTATAGTGTACAGTAAGCACTTTTAAGTCGGCAATAGCCAAATTTATGTCGGCATATGCGTCGGCAATAGCCGAATGCCGACGCGAATTCGAATGGCTGGGTATGCTACGGCGGTGTTGTGGATTTAACGGACAGAACATTAACGAAAGAGTAAGCATAACACTTAAAACTATCTATAGGCTTACGAAACCCAATTGTTTAAAGAAAAGTTTATATCGCTAAAAATTTGTTTACTTTTAAAATCAACCGATCGTGACTACATCAAAATTTCATCACAATAACTTATAATCTTAATACCTCTTCAAGGGGAATGTCAGTCAGTCTGTACTTGCTGCTCTATAATAATTAGTGAAATATATGATAATCGCAAAAAAAATTCGAAAGCTATATTCACGAAACTTAATTCTCGCGAAATGCAAAAAATTTCGTAAAATTGCTAATTCAATATTAAACCATATTAACCCTTCCCGCATTTCAACGGATCTAAAAAACCCTATTGGCCTAAAATCGGCCATTGTGCTGTTAGTTTTACAGATTGGTCAGTATTCTACCAAAAGCGCTCACTTTCGGCATAACCTCTGGTCTGGTTTCTGAAATTTCAACAGCAAGTTTATATTGCCAACACAGGAAAATTTGGGCTAGTCTGTAAAGAACACGTGTTGGACAGGTGACAAAAACTGCCATATAATGAGTTACAATGAGCAAAGAATGCGCACGTGAAAAAAAGTTAGAGGGGGTCCTTTTTGGTGGTCTCAAATTTAATGACATCATCATTATTAAAAAATGTTCAGTCAAGGGGAGAACTGTAGCAAGCCACATGCTAAATGGACCTACCTAACAATGAGAATCAGATAAAAATATTTGAGAAAATGTCCAAAAACCGGTTTTTCCGGCATATTTCCGGCATTTTCGGCCGGAAAAAAATGTTTTTCGAAAATCGGGTTCCGTCACATTTTAGGTATTGTCATTTTGCATCAGTGTGCAAAATTTCATAAAAAAATATAAAGTACAGCTCGAGAAATTCAAGAAATACTGTCTTTCCGTCGAAAATAGGTTGTTCCGGCGATTTTTAAATAGTTCTGGCTTCAAAAATTAATTTTATTGAAAATTGAAACATGCTTGATGGTGGGCATTGCTATTAATAATGTTTTTGAATGAAAAAACAACCAATTATAAGGAAAAAGTCTAATGAAAATCCATTTTTGGCCGGAAAAAATTCTCTAAAAAATCGGATTTTACCATGTTTTGGGCATTGTTAATACGTATCTTTAAGCAAAAAATCAGAAAAAACTAATGATAAAATCTCGAGAAAATGTCAAAAAAACAGTTTAGAGTTTTAGTTTAAATCTTGTTTAGTCTACAATTTACCCTCGTTACAAAAGCACAACATAACATGAATCAAAAAAATGTTTCAGTCAATGCTTCTGACAAGAATAATGTAAGTGGGATAGATAAAGGAAGAAATTAATCTTACCACCAGTTTGAATCTTGTTTGTCCATGCTGCTTACATAAAGAACCATGCCATTTAGTAGATTTGTTGTATTTTGAATCTAAAAATCTGAAAAGAAAGTTTCCAAAAATATTTAAGTCAAAATATCAAAGAAATCCTTAAGAAGATCCTTTAACAGTAAATTTAAATTATAATTTGGGTCATCATGACGCCATAATCGCCAGATTCATACTCTCCATGAATTTCAAAAAGAAATAATGCAAGGCCAATCAGAGGTCTATTATGCAAAAGTCAAACCGAAGGGAGCTAATTTTATAGTGTAGGTTTGAAAATTATGTTAATATTAAATTGATTTTCATGGTGACAGAGCTTTAACAGACTTTCGATAGTTTTTTTTTCAATTTCTTTAGTAGGTAGGATTTTAACAAAAATAATTCCCTTCTAAAAGCTGTTTCAAAAGGTAAGGGTATATTTTAAATACAAAAGAATAATTTTATCTTTATGACAATTGTACTTATTATGAAGATTATCAAGCAATTACATAGTGTTGTCTCAATAAAATATCACTATCGCTATTTTTCTTGAAAAAGATAAGAGCAACGTCAAGTCCTCTTGTATCTTTCTTGTTTTTCTTACAAAAAATACGTCCTTTTAACTTTTCTCCTGATTCACACGGAATAGGTTCTTTCAGGAAGAAAACTGTCTGTTTCCAATGAGTGGGCGTATCATGAGGACCGGTACCAAACATGAACTGGAGTTCTCAAAAGAATTATCCCCAAAAAATATATCAAAATAACCAATTATAGATGATACAATTCCACTCTTGGTAATCTCAATTTCAAAAAATGCATCAAAGTCGAGGTCTTTGACTGAAATCTTCATTAAATCAAATTCCTTGATTACAGCTGGTTTCGATATAATTTTCTCTTTATTTACTATCTCCATCAAAGGCTCTTCAATAGAGCTTGTCATCATTGTAGACATTTTGAACCCATAGACATTCTGCCAAATTTAACTTTACTTTCATAATATTCATCATCAGCCATAGCTGACAACTGAATGTTGCATTTATCAGGGTAAATGCGTCCATTAGGATTCAATAAGTTGTCTCTGCAAAATAAAACTGTATCAAGCATACTTTCGAACAATAAAAAATAACCCATCCATTCAGAAATAATAACATCAACTTTAGAGGGCATATTTATATCCTCTGCTTTTCCTTTCATTATTGTTATTATATCATCTAATTTGTTTTCCCGGACAATGTCCATTGCTTGATGAGCTACATCAGAATTATCAATACCAATGACTTTCTTAGCACCACTTTTCGCAGCAAGCATTGATAAAATCGATGTACCACAGCCAACATCGAGCACTATTGCATCTTTAAAAACTTTGGGGTTCTTTACAATGAAATCACGGTAAGATTCAGTGCGTACTTTATCCTTCAACATTTCTTCATGGATTCCATGATGAGCATAAGATGCAAAGTATCCTTCATTGGTTTCATTGTAATGTGTCACCATTTCTTCTGCAGCACCCAACAACTGCTTCTTCAACTCTTTGCGACATTTCTCAAGATCCAAAATGGTTCTTTCTAAAGATTCTTCAGCCAGTTGAGCTCTTCTTTCAGTTACTGCTAATTTGTCTTCCAAATGAAAGCCATTTGTAGATATCTCTACATTGTTTTCATGTAATTCATCAACATCAAACTGAAGTAGTAAATCATCGACAACAACTGGCTGCAAATAACAATCTTTTTCAAATAAAGACGTGGAAACCATTTTCTTCACCTCTGATGGGTCAGGCTTCTCTTTTCGAACATAATTGATAAATTTAACATAATTGTAGAAATCAATTTTAAGTTTTCGGATAAAAGCTTTCAAATCAAAATCATATTTATCCTTCATATGACCAAAACAATCCTCAATAGATTGAAATTGAGCTTCTGAAAATAAACACAGTGCTTTGAGATGTTCACTATCTTTTTCTTCTTCCTCTACATCCGACCAGTCACTTTCATTTTCTGAGGAAGACATTTTTTTCTAAATGATAATGAAAAGTTAAATTAAAATGACAAGTCATTCAGCAATGTTTAAGCTGGTGATCAGTCTACTAAAACATAGTATACCGTAAGTTGGTCTAATATCGACATCCCTCGTCTAATTCCGACACCCTTCTTTAGAGACAGGAATAATATGAAAGCTTGAATCACTGATTAAAAAAGGATTATTCCTCTCTGACCACTAAAAGCAAAGAAAAACAGTTTCAACCTTTCTATCAATTTCAGCTGATAACAAGCAACATGCTGAATGGACCTACCTGATGATTAACATCAGATGAAAATAAGAAAAAAGTGACAATAATTGTACAAAAATTCAGAATGGAAAAATAAAGCTTGTGTGTTGAATATTGTAAAATGGTAAAAAGGAATTTCCCCAAATACGAAAATCACTTAAAAACCATTCAGGCCCAAAAAACCCTATTTTTAAGCAGTTTTTGGCCCAAATTTGCCCAAAAAAGTTTTTCTTAATAATCTGGCTCCGTCACATTTTGGGCATTGCCATTTTGCATATTTGTGCCAAAAATCAGAAAAAACTAATCAGCTGATCCTGAGAAAGCTTAATTTCCTTGCAAATGGTAAAAGGGAATTAATTTCCCCAAATACAAAAATCCATTATTTACGGCAAACAAACATTTTCCGGGAAAAATCACTTTAGCCATCTTTTATCAGGGTGTCTACAAATTTTTTTTCGGGATTTTTAAGGTTAAAAGATTTTTTTGGTCATTTTAAAGTGGGTTTTCAATGTTTTTTGGCAAAAACTTTGGCACTTAAGGTTTTTTTATACTTAGTTGACATGGCTCTTTACAGGAATTTTGGTTTTTCTTCAGAGTGGTAGGTGAAAGAAAAAAAGAGGACATCAAATAACATTTATTCGCTTTTGGTGCCGGGGGAATTACTTCTACAGTTAAAAATAGATGATATCTGCTTTCCAAATTTTCCCCGAATGATTACCCATGATGCATTGCGCAAAAAAATTCACGGAGAGTCGATACTGTGAATTTTTTTGCGCCATGCATCATGGGTAATCATTCGGAAAGCCGATATCGTCTATTCCTATCTCCCTCTCGAGAACAATACCACAAAAAGAAATACTCCAGCTCCCTGGTCTTCCAACTGTAGAAATAAAGAATTAGAAGAAAAACCAATTGTTTACAGTGACCAAGGAGGCGCACGATAGAAAATTTTGATTTTGACTCTTTCAAATGGCTAAAGATGCCTTGTTTTTGATTTTTTTTTACAAAAATCAATTGCCAAAAGAGTTGTTTTAAGGAATCCTTGAAATTTTATTGATAAATGGCCATTATTCCAAGATGCTCTGAAGCGATTTGAAAATTGGGGAACAGTCGATTTCTTACGGCTCATGCAAGCGGAAAATTAGTGATAAAAACTCAGCTAATGATAAAAGAATATGTTGCATTCGTTGCGACAGAATCGCAACAGAAACAGAGAAATATGGAATTCTCTAAATGTTATAAGGTTTAGCGCCGCAGGCAGTTTTTTACTTATTCTTACTTTTCGAATGACTGGGTAGTTAGTGCTTTGCAAGGTTTTTAAAGATTTTTCAAGGTTTTCAAGGTTTTCAAGGTCCTTTATTATCTTCTACTCTAGAGTCTTTGTAACTGTTTTCTAAGTATTTCTCTGAAATTTTCTTGTTCAGTGAAATAGGTCACCTAAACCGACTCGAACCACCAAATGCAAGCAACCTTGGTTTACAAACCCAATGCCTAACCAATTGCGCCAATGAGACACAGCAAAATGCATTTTCTTGAAGTGCCCCTTGTACCCCCCCCCCCCAAATCTGGATTTATTTATCAAAGATGTGTGTAGACCCCTATCTTCATTGCACTTAGCCTCCAGGAAAGATTGAACATTGCTGCAAAACACTACTTTGAGGCAAGAACCTAATCAATTACACTTTTGAAAACTTGATAATAATAAATTTGAAAATTATTTAATTCTACCGTCAACTGATCTAATTATCTGACAAAACATGGGACGGCAATTCGGCCACCATTTCACCAAACCTCCAAAGTCATTTGATTTGAGTTAATTAAGGGTGTATTAAGAAATACACGATTTCTTCCGCACCGAGTAGGCTCCTAAATCGAAATATTAAAAAAATCCATAGTGGAACACACACGACTGTCTGGTACGAAGCTGTACGAAGAAGACCTAATTAGTGGTGATACGATGGAGCGTTTGACGTCACTCCCGAGGCAAGTAACACACTCGTTATTTGTTAATCCCATCAGGCTATAGGAGGTTAGGCGGCGGGCGTTCTCTAATTCTCTAATCGGCGTCCAGTCATTTTGAATGAAAACAAAAAATTAAAAAGGGCACGCTATCAGTGAAAGTTATCGCAACATGTTATGACAGAAAGTATGATTGATAAACTTGGTGGAGTTATCAAAACAAATTTGTTGCCAAAGAGATTTAACAGTAACTGAAAATACAGGCCAGAATATCAACAGTCCTATGTTTCGACATGTTTCAAGCAATAGTCCCAAGTTGCAGTTGAAGGTATTTCTCGAGATGTTTAACAGGACAAACCAGCAAATCCCAACCCCGAAAATGGCAATTGCACACTCTGAAAATCGACTTTGAATTTTCAAATTTTTACTTGAAAACAATAGAAATTCATAGTCAGGCAGCTGGGGTCACACAAAAAAGTGCTTTACTTACAAAGTTTGCGAACAAGTTTCTGTTGGTTGTTTGAATAAATATGATCATTGTGACCACAAAATCATCAACCGGACACTTTGAAATTATTTACTGGGGGTGTCCGGGAACAATCCTGTTTTTGATGACGTCAGAAGCAATTAACGAAAAATTTTATGAAAGAAAATATGAACATATTACACACCGATCAACGCGGATTTTGACTATATCGATTTTTGAGAGCTTTCGAATGGTGGTATTGGGTTTTCATTTTGAAGAGTTTGTATTTTCAAATTTTTTGCCTCTCGGACCAGGTAAAAGTGACGTCGCGGTCATTAAAGAAACATTTGTAACTTTTTATAGAGAAATTTATGGGGCACACCATCACAGAGCCTATTTTACTAACTAGCCCAGAGAAAAATTTTAAACCTTTATTATTTGAATGCATGCCTTTTTAATACTCAAATATAAAAAAAATAAAATTTTTTAACTTCATATCTTCATATCATTTAACTTCATTCTATCGTCATATAGTCAAAAAAATCATTAAACTTGAATAGTCTCTGCGATGGAGTGCAAGGCTGAAACTTTCAGTGAAAGCCACATGAATATGGTTCATCCTATAAATGGAAGTTCATTCTATGGTGGCCTATCTTGAAGTGAAGGTGGTTGAACAAAATGTTTTTAACATTTTGATGTAACTGTCTAGATATTTGGGGTGTGTATTTTCGAAAGAAAAATCATTTGATAATCCCTGGTTAAGATTTTTTCCTGTGTTTATCAAAGCTATGAAGTAGAACTGAAAAGAAAGAGGACTTTCTCAAACAAGAGGGGCCATAAATGATCGTTGTACTACAAAATATGTGATAAACTTACACAACTATTCAGGTTACTTTACTTTACTTACATCCTGCAGACGTTTCACTATTCACTTCTCACCTAGCCTGGGAATCCAAGCTGATATTTTATTCATGAAAAAACAAAAAAATCCCTTACCAAAATTTTCCTCACATGTTTCAGTTACAAAATATAAAATAACCCTTTTATCATTCCTCATATTTTCCTTCGATTAACAAAAGTCTACGGCATTAACTTAGTAGCAATAACGGGGTTTCTCGATTTTATAAAAGAGACGCTTGGATTCCCAGGCTACTTCTCACCAGGAAATTAAATTTTTGATTCACACGAGGATTTCAAAACAAATCCTCGTGCTTTCAGTAGCCGTATATTTTGCCGAACAAGAAAACCGAACACCAATCAAAATCAGTGATATGTGGTTTGTTTTCATCCGTGGTTGCACAAACAAATAAATTATCTCGAGTTAGAATCTTAGAACCCTAACTTTAGAATGTTAATCAGAAATTCTACATTTTGAGTGAAACCACGGAAAGAGGCATTCCATTCCAATTCAAATTTTATCACCCAAATCAAATCAAACTGGAGCAGCAGAGAAGAAAAAACCGCGACAAACATCAGACGGTCGTGAGGAAGTCAAACGAAGAATTTTTATACTTTTTTGTTTTGGTGCTTTACATTTGCTTTTGACTTGACATTTTTCTTCAAAAAGACTTTGTTCTTGAAATTTTTATGGCTGTCGGTGAAAATGAATCTTTGCAGTATGACATCACAGACGACTCCGTCCCACCGTATAATCCGAAGCATCGATTTTCACTTGCTTTCAAGAGGGCAAGTTATCAAGCCCCAGAAGAAATTTGGAACTTATTCTCTGAGGCTGAAGACTGTTGTGACATTATAGATTATTTTAATGCTTTGATAAAATCAATGAACATTGACCGAAATATTCATGGAGTAGAACTTTATGATATTTTAAAATCGAAATTGACATCTTGGAAATGTCAATCCTTATGGGATCTTTTGAATGCTCGTTTAAAGCATAGTGAATACAAGCAGGGCAATGCTGCTAAAGGAAAAACTTGTATGATTATAGGATGCGGTCCAATAGGGCTTAGAACTGCAATTGAATGTCTTATGCTTGGTTGTAAGACCATCATAGTGGAAAAAAGAGATGAATTTGCAAGGAACAATGTTCTCCATTTATGGCCCTTTTTAATGACAGATTTTCGTAATCTTGGAGCTAAAAAGTTTTTTGGAAAATTTGGTGCTGGTTGTATTGAGCATATAAGTGAGTATTTTTTGTTTGAATTTATTTACAAACTTACAAAATTATAAATTTTTGTTAATAACGGTCTAATTTGATTTTTTTTGTTTTCATTATATATTTTTTCTTTATTCCAGTAGACTAAAAGACTAGTATTACAATATTATGAATTTCCCAGTATAAAATGAAAATTATAAGGTCAAGATCGGCCAATCCCATTGTTTGTGTTGCTAATAGAAATTAGTTGTCAAGTAGTTGTTATCATAGTCATTGTTTCCTCTCTATAAAAATTGTTGCATAATTGCTCTTTAGGAAATTTCAATAGTTGAAACTGCAATTCCATAGTATGGGGTCATTTTCTTTTGATTTAATCATATTATGATGTGAACAAACTTGAAACTTTTTTGAGATTTTAAGGACAAGGCAGTATCAAACACAGAATGATTAGATATTTAATACACCAATGTCTGATAAATCTTTTATGAGGAAAGTATTATGAAGTGATAGAATGGATTTTCTATTATTCATGAGATATCAGATTTATGTGATATAAAATAACTGAAAAAATCTATATTTAAAATCTGATTCTCTTTGTATGTAACACAGATACTTTCTCATAATATTTAAATGAAAACTGCTACATTAGCATTGAAGCCTTAAAAAGGAGTAAAACATACAGGAAGCTCTTGTTGACATTAAGTGAAATATGAAACATCATTTAATTCTGTCTTATCATGCATAACAAATGTGCAATGATATGACGCATTACATAAATGACATTTCAATTATGTCACTCATTTTATTATGAATTTTTTAAAACATCAAACATTTAGTAAAAAAGCCTGTCTTTTAAAATGAGAACACCAGATGTCTGTTCTTGATTGTATAACAATGTTTTAATGAGCTATTACAATCTTCAAGTAGAGCTGTTTTAAATCAACTGTAGGAAGATTAAGAATCATTTGACTTTAAACTGTTTACATACTACAGTTTACTAAGGTGCTTTGAAGTGTTGTTGAACAGTTATTTCTTAAGCTCCAAATTGCTTATCAGGGTCTATTTCACAACTTTGATTCCTTTTTTGTAAAAACTTTCTTGTGATTTCAAAGAATCTTTTGATTATCTGAGAAATATAATATTTCTCTAAATTTATACTTCTTAAAAGTATATTAGTGTAAACATGATTTTTAGCACTTCATAGAATTTATTGTAGTGCTAAACACATTTTCACATGGCCGTGTTATATGCTATTATCTGAGCTCTTACATTATGAAAACCCTTCCTCAAAACCTCTTCATACTTGATGCAAAAAATAAGGATAGAGGAGGTAGAATAACATACATTTCACCTTCTTCAAAACCTCTTATACAATATGGAGAAAATTCTCATCTTGTTGATATAGTGACATGCAATACAATAGCTTTCCCTTAAATAGGTCTTCAAAAACCTCTTTTTTTTCACTTCAAATGATAGAAGTTATTATTGTTTGTTTTAAAGACAACAATTTTATATACTAGGTGCACCACAAAAAAGTTTCTCTCTTTGAACTTTATTTCATGAACTCTAAAAGAGTAAACTCTGATGCATTAGAAAGGGGAAAGCTTTTGATGGGTTATTTATTGAATTAGGTTTATTGGATCAAAACTTACTTCCAAAAAGTGCTCCAAAACATCATCAAAATCGACCTATCAAATTAGAAATGTAAGCATATTTCATAGTTTCATCAATTTCAAGTGGTAAAAAATAATAATTCACTGTCAAATGACTTTTGTTGTACAAAGGGAAGTTGAATTCCAGTTTTAAAAAGAAAATTTGTGTTAAGTTAATGAATTAACAAACAAAAAGCTCTTTGTCATGCAAGAGAAGGATTCAGTTTGTTAAAAGTCATAGAAATGAAGTAAATTTACTTTAAAGAGAAAGATTTTGTAGCCCACACAGTGGCAATTTTGTAGCATTTGATATCTAAGGTAAGTTTACATGGAAATAAAATGCCTCTTATCAATAAACTTCTAACATACAGAAAAACAATGTTAATGCCAATGCTTCTAAAATTGTTTTAAAAGGAGAAAATTGGACTAACATGCTTGCCCGCAAAACACAGAAAGGGGTTTGATTCCCCTCTTGAGATTTTCCCCATCTTTTTTGAGAAACTGATCGTTTTGATTGTATATCACTTAATTACCAGATAAGAATTGCATTAAAAATGTAATGCATTGCAAATGTAACAGGTCCCCTTTTGAAACTTCAAATAGATGGACAGATGAATACAGAATCCTGATCAAAAGAAAACTTAACATGGTTCTGGGAAAATTGCTAGTCCTCTTTTTTCTCTTTTTGGAAGATGTCACACTTTATAAGTTTGGAGCTTACAAAAAGTAAACACTAAATAGATGAGAGTGAGTAGCCACTAGAAGGGCTACAAAATAGACACTAAGCAATAAAAAGAGATTTGCCAACACAATACCTATGATTAGTGGGTTAGGTTACATCCAGAACTTGCTATAAAAGATACCAATAGACTACCCACTTGTTGATAGAAACTCTTCCATGCTGTTCCATGATAAAAAAACCTGAAAAACGGTTTTTTTCTTACAATCTAATTTCATTATTGATATCAATCAAGGATTCGTTTATATATGATGTCATTTAATCCTCTTTTTTTTTCTTACCAAAGATATCAAGACACTGCAAAGCATTCTCTTAAAAGTTGCATTGATCCTTGGTGCAGAAGTTTATGTTGGTGTCTGCTTTAACAACCTGGTTGAGCCAGTTGATGAGAACACTGGATGGAGGGGCTCATTTCTTCCTGAAAATCATGTTCTTTCAAAAGCAGAATTTGACATCATTATTGGTGCTGATGGAAAGAAAAATATTTTACCTGGCTTTGAGCAAATCGAGCTTAGAGGTACATAGGCCATTTTTAAGAAAAGCAGGACAGCATCTCTGTAGATGGCCAAAAAGAGCACTTTTTCTAGTGTTCTCCACTAGGCTGTTTTTACCAAAATTTTAGTGATTTCAACGACCAATAACCAGATGCTACAAGGGCATGTAAAACAGCCTGGTATCATATCACCCTATTCTGCTTTTATTGAAGCTTCATCCAATGCAGAATGATCAAAGAAAATCCTGGGAAAATTTAAAAAAAAAAAAAGTGAGTCTGATAGCTTGTTCGGTTATACGGAATATTTTAATTTCTTTAGGTGCCCTTGCTATTGGAATCACCTGCAATTTTGTCAACAACAACACAATAGAAGAAGCTAGGGTCAACGAAATCAGTGGCATTTCATTCCAATACAATCAGAATTTCTTCTTGAAAATGGAAGAAAAATATGGTGTACGATTGGAAAATATTGTATATTACAAGGACGAAACACATTACTTTGTTATGACTGCACTGAAAAACAGCTTGTTGAAATTGGAAGTTTTAAAAGAGGTATTTGATCTCTTTTGTTCTTTATTTTTTTTCTCTAAAATAAAAATGTTTGTATTTAAAGTATTTTAAGATTCAAATCAATGATACCAAAATTCACCACTTCTAAAAGTTTTTAAAATGTTGAGAACAAATTATTTCACTTGATTTGTATCTTTCTTTTTAGGACTTTAGCGATCCTAGCAAGCTGATAACTTCATCAAACATTGACAAACAGAAGTTGATGGAATTTGCAAGATCTGCTGTAGACTTTGCAACAGATCATCAACTACCAGAAGATCTTGAATACAACAAACTTTCAAACGGAGAACCAGATATTGCATTATTCGATTTCACATCCCTCAAGAAAGCATCAAATGCCTCTCGAATCATAGAAAGAAACAAAAAGAAACTGCTTTTAACACTTGTTGGGGATAGTTTGATTGAGGTATATGGTAACTCAATTCTGTTCATCTAACTATGTAATGCATTCAGATAACAACTAAAAAAATTTCTTGCATATGTTTTTTTCAAACTTAACTTGGAGTGACAATAAGAATACCAGTTTGAAGCCCTTCAAAATAACCCAGAATTATCTGTTATCATCAATCAAAAAACTTTTAAAATAAAAATACCGTACATCCTGTGCCCAAGTTCAGGAGTTGCCATAAAGCCATTATGGTAATAACCGGGAGGGCACATTGCTATACATTGTAAAATAAAAATATACTTTTTCTTAAAGTATGCTTTTTTTTTTTCGCTAGCCCTTTTGGCCAACTGGATCCGGTGCTGGCCGTGGTGTTCTGAGTGCTTTGGATTGTGCTTGGCTAATAAAGCAGTATTGTAGCAACCATCCTCCCCTTGCATGCGTCAGGGAACGAGAAAACATCTACAAGCTATTGTCTGGAATAACAAATGACAGTCTTCAGAAAAATCACAAGGCATTCACTATTGATCCTAAGACAAGATACACTGCTTTTGATTCGAGAAAAGTATCAAACATAGCATCGCTACAATCTTTGTATGATACTGATGATCTTGAAAATGCTGATTTGTCAGTAACCAGTCCACAACAGAAAGAAAAGGATACAAGTTTTGTGAAAAAGAGAAGGCGAAGTAGCAGTGGGGGTATGTTTATCAGCTTTTTACTTTATTTTTACTTCATTTCGTGAGCTTGTGGGCCATTCCAGGAAAATGAATCAGGATCAGAGTGTACGTGATTGAAAAGCTCTTATGGTGTTGACAAAATGGTGCACAAGCTACAGCTCTTATACTGTTGGTATACAGTAAAATAGGTTTAATTGAAGCACCCATTCCTATGAAATATCCAAACTGTTTCTATCTTATTTTCCACTTTTTTATTTTCATGTCTTTTATTTCTTTTACACTCAAGGTGGCAAAAAGAAAACGATTACAAGTACACACGTTCATCCACATGGTCAGACTGTAGTAACTGGGAAAAAGCGAACATCTCCACTTAAAGACACGAAACAAGAGCCTACTGTTGGCAATACCAAACAATTTTGGGAAGAACATAACAAGGTTTAATCTCATTTTCTAAAAAGCTTTTTTTATGTGACATCCTGGGTTTATTTATTTTTTAGGCTAGGCTAAGTCAGGTTTTCTGCTTTTAATCTGCTTTTTTGTTAATTTTTTTTTTCCTTTATTTAGAAAAATCTTACAGACAGGGCCAAGCAGCATGTTTCAAAAGCCAAAAAGCGAACAACCCCATCTATCGAAGAAGAAGGAATTGATATGGAAGGCTGGAGTGAGATTGATGATGACGTCATTGAAGATAGTAAACTATCTGCACGATCAACCAAATCAATTAAATCAGCTCGTGATAAGTCTCCCAGAGAAAACAAAGAGAATTCATTGAAAAGGCAAAAAACAAAAGATAATCTCCTCAAACGCCAAAAATCCAAAGAAGCATTAAGTCCAACCAAATCTAAACCATCCAAAGCAAAAACACCTGACTCTAAAAAAGGAACCTTGAAAAAAGAAAATACAAAAAGGAAAATCTCTATGAAACAAGATCCAGCAAGGTATGATAAATTTCTCAAAACGTCTTCCTCATATCAAAGAAAACTAGCAAAGGGAACAAGTGGTTTGAATCAATCTACATCAAGTAATTCAGGAACTGTTGATCGTAAAGTAAGATCAAGCTCCAGAATTGCTGCAAGAGCCTCTAGTGTCAAAAAGCCTGCAAATGCTAAACAAAGTGTCACTTCCTCAAGGAAAAACACTTCAATCAATCGTACGGCAAATGCTAAAAAACTTCGAAGAAAGTCAAGTGTTCGAAAGACACTAGATACTTCTGTTCATGCTGGTAGACGAAAGATCATGACAAAAAGTAGTTCAAGTAATCTTTTGAAATCAAAGCAATCTTCTAAAGAAACCCCTGTTGAGGAGAAGAGTACGAAAAATTTGAAACGTACTGTAGCAAGAACTTCTCTTGATAGTACTGACATGTTGAAAGAAGAGAAACCGATGTCTTCTCAAGAGAATGATGCTAAACGACAAAGAATCGGTTCATTGCCTTTACCCACTATCAGTGTTACCTCGCCTGAAAAAACCTCTACATCATCAAGTGTTCCCATGTCACCGTCTCCTTTTGTTATTGAAACAACAAGTTTGTCTAATAAAGTTGGAAATCGATTGTGTCCTCTTGGAAAACGTAGTAGAGTTCCAGCTACGGGGATGGTCAGCAATTTTTTGAGAGATCACAGAGCTGCCAGTATATCAGTTTTCTCACCTGTTCAAGAAGTTGAAGACACGGCTGAAGATGTTTTTGATGGGATTCCGGAAGATGTGCCTCTTAACCAAACTGACAACCCGCCAAGAGCTCTCCGACATAAATTAAGACGCCAAAGTAACTTCAAATTAGTACGTTTGAACAGTATCAAAAACAAACGACGTTCTATGTTGAGAACTAGCCAAAAATTACTCTGATGTTTTTGTAACATCAAAATCTCAGGGCCCAATATACTGATGTAGATAGTGATGAAAAACTACTTGTTTTCTTTGCAAAGTAGTGTATGATGTTTCTTACTCTTAAGTTTTTGGGTCCTGAAAACATAAACGGTGCTTTTCAGCGCCATTGTATAAAGATATAATATATTTAAACATTCTGATATAACCAACACAACATTGCACATTTTAATATATACCACTTATATTAATTTATCTCAAATATTTTGCTTGAAAGTTTTTCTTTGATTCACATTTTATGTTTTTCTGTACATATTTTTGTGTTTGTTTGAATGAAGTGGGAAAAAATTTTGATTATTTCATATCGTACTCTTCTTTTACATTTGTTGTTTTTTTTTTTTCATGTTTTCATGTTTTCAAGCACTCATACTTGGTAAGAAACATCATGCACTTTAAGGATATTTTAAGCCAATTATCAATCACTCAAAACCTCGGTTACTATGCTTTGATATTTCCTCTGGAAAGGTGGAGTACCAACTTCACTTGTAAACGTTTTTTTTATATCACAGTGTATCACAATACCGTTAACTCTCTTGCTAATTCTCGGGAATCTTATTTGCTCGAATTATTGAGATATTCGAATTATAGAAAGCATTTTACGAGAAGGTTTTCCTGTGACGGGGACTGAGAATAGGTTTGAATTATAGAAGTTCGAATAAGCGAGAGCATTCTGTATATCAATCTCAATATTCTGTGAATGAAATAAAGTTGTTCTTTCTCGTTTCAGACCAGTTGATCCTAAAAGTTTTTTCAGAATTTGGTTAAATAAGATACAAGAAAAATTCAAGGAAAAAGCAAATATAAACCAGGATGACCCTGAAGCCGTCAATAACGGGCCAAGTGCCCTTGTCATGGCTACTCAATCAGCAGCTCTGGGAGGAATGGCCTTACCGATGCTATTGGATTGCAACAGGCCTCCAAAACGGAGGACAACAGATATAAAGTTGAGGGATTTACAATTAGCAAAGCAGGCTTTGCTAAATCCTTCAACTGATGCACATAAAGAAACACAAGACGTAAGATATTGATTGATTGATTGATTGATTGATTGATTGATTGATTAATTGGAATACTTTTCTTTATTGATGGAAAAAGATGATACTCTTTTCTTTTGATTTGTTATTGTTCCAAATTATCACCGAAGACATTTGCTCTGAGTAATTTCCAGTTTTTTTTTCTTTTTAGATCTCTGTCAAACGCGCTGGTAGCGTTCGAAACACAATTGAAAAACTAAAAGAAATCACCAAAGATGGCAATCCATCAAATTATTATGATTTCGTTAATAAAAAACCAAACTCAAATGACAAAGTGTAAGTGATTTTTTCTTGAATTTCAAGCAGCGAATTATCGTTAGCGTGGAAGGGATGAACATCTACATAAAGAATCTTTGTCATATAATTTTCTTCTTGTCAGTTGAACTGATTATTTGATATTTCAAAATTCCATCTAAAAGGCGTAAATTGATACTTCTTGTACATACCGAGAGCCCCCTTTTTAAGGGGGCAAAAATCCTGAATTCATAGAGGGTTGGGGCTAGCGTTGCAGACCAGTTTGATGTTACTGATGCTCAAAGTCTTTGTTCAAAATTGCATTCTAATCTTTGCGCTTTGGATATAAAATTTAAATTGTGGATCATTTTTAATCTGTTTAGTGATGGTAAATCAACGGATTTCACACCCAAAGTAATTGATGTAGAAGCCATGGTTCGAAAAGAAGAGAAAGAAGAACAAAAGAAATCTAAGGCTGTCAAGGTGATTACTACACTCTTCTATAAATTGATCTGTTTGTTGGTTAGCATTGCCATGTTTCTTCTTGCCATTGCACTTGCTTTTCATTACAGTATTGTTGTGTGAAGTGGGGAGACTTTTAGGCACTGATGTGTGGTTTTCATTGACTTTAAAAATCTGACAATAAAGTGAAGCAGGATTGCATCGTTGTTCTTAAGAATTTCTTTAGATCTTACTAATAAAAATGTTCCGCGCAATGTCTTTGATAATTTCAAAATGTTCATCAGTGGTTTTTTTTCTGGGCTCGACAATTTTAGCCTTGCTTTCTATTCGATTATGTTAAAAATTAGGGATCCTAGGTTCAGGATTAAAAAAATCGGTCTTTTCAGTCGGATTTTGCCAGGGAAACTTAAAATAGGTTGTTTTTAAATTAGAAATTTGAACAGAATAAAATCATGGAATGATCATTGTTACCAACTCACAATTTTGCTAAATTTGCATGCACTATTTGAAAATCAAAATACTTTTTGTACATAAACAATCAAATGATAGAAAAACAAGCTATAGCCTGGTTACCACTTTGAAATTTGACTTTCTCTACAGTGCTCTACTTTCTATGATCTACATTTTTTAGCGTTTCGAAAAAGAACAAGGAAATCAGGCTATAGCTTGCTCTCTCGTGTACATTACATATAATACAAGCATAATACTTATTTTTAATAAAATTGAAATTCAAGTTTGATTTATTTTTGTATCTTAAAAAAATATTTTTTAATGAATTTGCTATTGTAGATAATATTGAAAAAGTTAATGTTCAAATATAGTATAATATTTTCAATTTTCAGCAGTTGATTTGCAAACAATTTGTATACAACAGTGTACTCTGCACCCTTCGGAAAGTATTACGTCACAAAGTCCAATTTGGTTTATCACTTATGTCTATCATTATATTTATCGGTTATTATTATTAATTATTATTCTATTTTAAATGTTATTTATTTCAAAACTGTTTCGACTGTACCTTTTTGTCTCCAAGATTTTAGTGATTAAAAAATTTATCCTTAATGGATGAACTTTTCGTGTTCTATATTTTTGTGTTACAACAGTCCTGCACATATTATTTTGGAATAAACATACTGTTCAGTCTAGAATTTTTGTCTTTTCGTTTGTTGTCTTTTCATAGGTGTTTTTGTTTAGTGTTTTGAGTGTGAATCGGTTTTGCAAGATTAACACAAGTCTATCAAAGTTATATTATCATTCTATCTGACTTTAAACTAAAAGTGATCAAATTTTCGGCAAATATTTAACAAACTCTTTTTAAAAACGCTTGATTTTAATTTAAACTTTTCACCTTTTTTTGAAAAATGATACTCTGCAAAGAGTTTTGGTTGAGTTTTTTCTATTTTTTTTTGTTCCTACAAAACTATGTAGAAAATGTCAGGAATGTCAGCTAGAATAGTTGTTCAAAGAAAAACTTAGCAAGAAGTGATTTTAAAAACGATGTTTTATCTATAATAACTAAGCATGAGTTTTAAAAATGATCTTTAATATCAACTAAATTTAGTTTTGATAAGCTTAACCGTGATGAGTTCAAAGTGTTAAGGCTCTGTTTCCAACTTAGTCATAGTCATAACAATCGACTTCAACTGTCATGGCTTCACAGCTTAGTAGTGACGTATTCTCAGTTTTTTATACATACCACATTTTGAAAATATAAGTATTGTCTTCCTGTACTTGTAAAACATCCTTAATAGTAAGAGTTTCCATAGTAACTGTTCCGTCAAATACTCTTAAAGCAGATTTCATTGACATTATGTAATAATGCTTATTACAGCCTCAAAACATGAAGTCAAAACATTTTGTTTTCAGAACCCTCTTCAGCTTGAATATCAGTGTGCAGGATGGTCTCCAATTTGATCCCCTTTTTAAACATGTTCTGCCTTCTACGAAATGTTGTTAACCAGTAATTTCTTTCCAAAAAGCACAGAAAAAAATTTAAATGGTTTGTAGAGAAAAACTTTTTTTGTTCTAACATCCCCTTTATAGACCATTGTGGTACATGTTACCCTCTTTGCTGGGAACTAGTTTGTCCTTTCCCGAACTGTGGATATATAAATATTTTTTAATAACTGATCTGTCTAATGATATGCACCATTGCAATTTCTTCACGAAATTATGCAATTTTTCTGCTTTTGTTCCACCCAATACGTTACTTTTTCTATTGTTTAAGTAACGTATTGGGTGAAAAATTTTAAAAGTTTTCCTAAGACTCTCCAGTGGTGAATATCATGAATTAGCACGAGGAACATGTTTCAAAGATTGATCTTGAACAGTATTTTTCCCCTCTTGGATTCTTGGTTGATCTGAAATAGAATGTTTTATCTTCTATTTCTTGCCCACGAAATGAATTGTTTTTATCGTTTCGACTACTTGTTTACAGTACGGCAAACCTTTGCGCACATGTTTTGCCATGGTTTTGACTAGGTAAAGACTTAACTACACACCGATGTTATTTTTATTTTCCATTTTTATTTAACTGGTTTCATAAGTGAGTGATGTATGTAAATGAATTATCTCATCTGCATACGTGCTATTAATGAAATTGGATTCAATTATTCCATTGGAGTCAGATGCTTTTAATCTTGTGTTGAATAGCTACTATCGTTTTTAAAAGCTAAGCTAAATACGTCAGGATTTGTATAATGCAGGCTTTTGGTCAATACTGCTGTAATTAAAAAACTTAAACTTTAATTGATTGATTGAGAAAGCTTTCCTTGTATGATTAGCATATACAGCAGCTTGGTGTAGTTTTTTTTTGCAAGCACCGAATGCAGGGATGATTCTGATCATCTATAAACCAAATGTAAGCTGATACAAATTTCTTATTTTTTACTTTCTTAGATTTTTTTTTCTTTCTAAACTTTGATTTTTGTTTCACTTTTTGTTTTATAAAGGATTTAATGAAAGCTTGTTCAAACTGTTGATCTCACTTGTTTCCAAACATATATATTTGTTTACTGTACAACTTCATACAAACATTGTTCCATATCTCCTACCCCCTGGAAACACACTAAATATGTGTAAGAAGCCAAGTAGTTTGCAGTTCAATTCAGGGGGTTGTGTAGGTCCAAATGACTCTAGCAGATTAGGTTTGAGCTATTAGAAAGAAAGTTTTGCTCGTTAGTTTTCGTGACCTCTGTTTTTTATATGTAATATTTATCTCCTGAAAATGTCTGCTCGGTCGAGAAAAAGTTCTTGGAGTTCAACACCTAGTAGCTCAGGAGAAATCGATGTTGTTTTCAAGAGACGTGCAAGTTCAGTTCGAGTTCGCAGAAAGTCTTATCAGTACGTAACGCCCTGTACACACGATGATGTTCTTGCATTTCGAAAGGTGGAGTATATTTATTGGATTTTCATGATAGTATTATCTTTGATCAGATTTTCTTTGTATCCAGTTAAGCTTTTTTAGAATTAGTATTTACAGTAAAAACGTACGTGGTTTTTTGTGTGATAAGATGTCTATGAGATAACATACCACTATAGTGCTTCTATTATAGATATAGATAGTAGATAACTTCAGTCAAAATATTTGTTATTTTTAAAGCTGTTCCTGCCTTCCCGAGGTTACGCTTTTGACCTCACAGTATGATTAATTTTGTTTTACTCTTCGGCTATTCTTTGGAATCCTTTCCATGAGAAGTATAAACAATTTAACCACAGAAAATAAAGGGAAAATAGTGAGATTCGAGCATGATATTATTGTCCATTTGCACGTTAAATGGGCACTCTTTGATACAATTTCAAAACCAAGAAACCTATACAGATCCCTTGAAAACGATTTACACATTGCAGTAACAAAGTGCATTCTTGCAGCGATTCGGGTTTAGTCACGTCAACTTTAAAGGTCGGTTTTTGGAAATTTAAAATCAAAACTTAAATTCTGTGGAATCTCATCATTATGAAAGCTTCCGAAAATACAATGACTATCTTTTACTTTGCTAGGCAACATGGAACTTGACGTCATCAGATAGTGAAGCTCAACTTCGTGCTTCTTTGGAAGAATTTTGCGAGCCTCAAACACCACTGGCGTCGATTCTCATGCTGCAAGTTCTGTACAATATTCACAAGTGAGTCTTCACGGTTCTATCCTCTGATATCGAGTTGTTGTCACTGAATACTCTCCGTTACCTAATAAGCCTCTCCTACCGAAAATTATATTGACACCCCCCTCACTGCTTAGCCCAATGTTTTTTCACCCAGGACATTCATATCTTTTTATTCTTTAGTTAAACCCTACGCTGGTTGTTGTGATGGACCCGCTTTCTTTAAGATACCCAAAAATTCAATTTGTTTTATTTCTCTGTATGATTTATCTTTGCTACGAGACAAGAATCAAGCTTTTAATACATTGATGATGATAAATAATGTTCGGGATTTCGTTGATCAAAATCTACTAGCCTTAAACATTAGTCTGTTAAACGGTTTACTAAGTATATATTTTGATCTTTACAGATCAGGTCGAGATTTAATTGTTAAGTTTTCAAGGGTTTTAAATGTTATCTTTCTTATTTGAAATTTTCAGACGAATTTACGATGAGCCTCACGTGGAAAAGTATTACCGCATTTTCATCAAAGGGACCGTCTTCGAAAGATATGTTTGGCAATTAGAGGGAGCTTCCAAATTCCTTCAGTTTCTCGGATGGATTAAGGTAAGGATATTAAACAAGTCGTCCGGTGAGAATTATTTAGGGGTGATGTAAAGGAATAGGATAAAAATCTCGTTTTTTAATGGGCGAGAACTTAACGTTTTTGATCTTTTAAGCTCAAAAATCCAGTGAAGATCTTTTAAAATTATAAAGCCTTTAACATTTAGCTGATTTGCTGAAAAATATTTTCCAAATGCCGTTACCTTTCTATATACACATATAAACGATATCAAAATTGGATATTTTTCGGATTTTAAACTTTTTCAACATAAGAATTGGTCATCAAAACGATACAAATGAATTTACAGTCGACTTCATCACCTTCGTCGGAAAGCAGGGGTTCAGAGTATATACCAACGGTCTTCTTTTCAACCATAATCTCTTTTCATTTCATAGTGTGGCAATTACATTGTCTTATCCAAGAGTTATCCAGTCGCTACAAGTCTTAAAGTCATCGAAAGTGTTCTCAGGTAGGCTTCAATTATTTCCTGGGGCGGGTGTGCAGAAGATTGATGGTAACATGTGCCGCTTGGTTTTGGAGAAAGGGAATTCAATGCCAACGTTGTTGATTTCTAGGATCTAAATGAGACTTGACAAATCTTCTGGCATAAAAACAATAAAGTTTTATTTAGGTGATCGCTTAGGCTGCTGGCATCCACCAACGGAATCATACTTCTTACACTATCTGGGGTTTTGTTTGTAGAGGTCAGGTCTGCGATTCAGGCTTGTGATCGGTTAGCTCTTAAATATCAAATATAAGGCTCTTACTGTAAACTTTCTGAATTTTGCATATCCATCAGTTGATACACTCTCGATAACCGTTGTGAAATGCTGCTCAAAAATTTCTAGGAACTGAATTAAGGACAATGTCATCAATGATAATGCGCACCGAGTGAAAATTTTTATCTTGTAACCAGATGTTGATTAAAGATTTATTGAAGGAAGTCTAAATCAGGGTGTTTGAAGATACACCTCTGTACGTTAGAGCTTTAATAGATTAAGGAGGATAGTGATTACACAAAATGAAGCTTGCACAGAAGAAGGTCTCCTTTTACCTGATATCATTAGTTTTTTTTTCATTTTGTAAATTAGACTTCTTCAGTCAGGCTGTCCATTCGAAAGCTTTAGACCCGAGCTGACCCAAGAAGTTTCGCATACTTTTTTGGGGGGCAGGAGATGATTTGGCTATTTGGACGATGCACTGAGTCAAGTGTGCCTTTGCCACGATTGTCAAGAACCCTTATTTTGTTTCTGCGATACTTTACTTCTTGGAATCGATAAAGGTGGTTTTCCAAGCATTTGGCGAAGTTTGAATAATCTTTTGGAATGTCGTATCAGTATAAATGAAAGTATGATAAAATAATCATATGAAAGACCCTTCAAGCATCTTATTTATTTACTAAGGGAAGCAAGGGGGGTGGCTCGAGGCCCTCAAAATCTCAAGATTGACAAGTGCTATGACCTTGAAATTTTGACCAGATATGGTAGATATGGATAATCGAAGATAATTTGCAAAATTTTGGCTCGGCCACCTGTCTCGTTGGTATTTTACAGACCAGAATGTAAACTTGAACAAAATCATGTCATGTTTTGACTGATTGACTCGTTCGAATTGACTGAAGTTTGATCCTGAAGGCTAAAATGTCATTAAAAAGAGGCTAGTATCAGAAAAAATTGGTTTCTGTGAGTTTTTGTTACTTTGCAGACTGGAATGTTTTGGCTGCAAGCTTGTATCATCCATACCTAACACTTAATTTCAATTTCAAGTCAATAGCATTTTCCAATCGCTAGATATAGTATCCTAGAGCTGATTTAGGCAAAAAGGCCAATTTTAGGTCGGTGTGTAAAAATTGATCCAATGTACCAAAAATATGTCACGTAGAGTTGCCTCACAAAATTTGAGCCAGAATAATTAAAGCAGTGTTTTCGGTATTTCTAAAGAATGATGACGTCAGGTGGCAATGACTTATCAATTGCCAAAGATGCCAATTCATATTTCGTCGCAGTAAAATAAGAGTGCTTTATGTCCAAAATCACTGTTTTGCAGAAATCGAGTTTAAAGTTTTCATTATTTGCTTGAGCCTAATGACGAAGACTTATTGTAAAATTTTCAAGTGTTTTCACTAATTCTGCCTTTTTGGTAGTTGTGTATCACATTTTTGAAAAAAAAAATCAATGAGTGCGACATTGAGTGTACCATAATGGCGCGCATTCGTCAACAGAAATGGACATAAGGCATTTTTCTTCTATAAATTTCACTGGAAAATGGACTTAAGTATAAATTGCTTAATAAAAGTGATGAAAACAATCCCACAATTTCAATTAAGAAACTGATAAACAAAAAGCAGGTAGATATAATAAGTTTCTAGTCGTTTTATATCAAGAATCTATTCTTAATCTATCAACTCATAACATTTAAATTAGCTTAAGTCCACTTTATTCTAGCACATGTAAAAGTAAAAAGCCTTATGTCCAAATTTGGACAGCTTTCTCCCAAATGAGATAAAATCCAAGAAATCTAAAGTCACCATTCAAAAGAGCACAGCCTTGTGTCCCAAAAAATGTAAAAAAAAAAATTTTCAAAAAATGGACATAAGGCACTCTTATTCTACTGCGACGATTTGGTGCATTTTTAAAAGTAAATCAAATCAATATTGGATAAATATTTCAAAAGTTATAAAAAAGATTCGTTTTTGGGGGAGGGCTCCCAAGATTATATATATTTTGAAGAGTTAAGAATTTCGGGGCTCAAGGTCCCTGGAAGTGAATTCCACTTGTTTGATTTGTATCCCATATACAAATCTTAATTCTGCTACTGAATATGAGTGTTTCTGATACGTTTAGTGCAAGAAATGTCAGGTCACTGTCTTGTTTGGAGTGTTTTGTTTGCTTTCGTTGGTTACTATTGACAAGTGTTTTAATTTTTTTCCTTTCCAAATTGGTTGTCTGTTTTCCATTACAAATAAAAACGTCACCAAACATCAAAATTTCGTTAAACCTTTAGTTGCCATGGAAATATTCCGTTTCTAGGTCGGGATAAGTAAATTGCCGTCACTTGGAAAAGATTGTTGACTTCCTTAATTTAGCACTAGATTATTTTTCTGTTTGTATATTTACAATGGGGCTTCATAATGTTTTTGTTATGACCATCGTGAAATTGCTGGCTTCTTTACTGCTTTGTAAGGTCATTATTTTTTGCAGAGATATTGCTTGTGTTGTTTTCGCGCTATAGAAAACGACCTCCGTTGAAGAAGAATGAAGCATTTCTCTATTGATGCAATTTTTGAGTTCGATATCGACATAGTCATTAATATCGTGCGTACTTAGTTGCTAACCATTAAGAAATTGTAATTGCTAGCTTTAATTGATCAGTCCTCTAATTTGAGAGAGAAAAATTCATCTTTAATAAAATGATGTGGACATAACCTCCTGGATAGTTATACTGGTGCTTCATGGAACCGGGGGTTTGATGATTTTTTTTTTGTATTAGCCAAGAACTAGATGATTGTTTGAGTACAGACCTATAATGTGGTCACCAGATGTCATAGAGAGATTATTACAAGAGTCATAGTGACAACAACATAAACTGTCTGATGTTTTATTTTGTCAAGAAGTTTATTTTCATGAAATGTTTTATTATTTTTGTTTCTTTTTTTCACATCTGGATTTGGTGTTAAACGATGTTTTCTTATCGAAATAAAGACCGAGATTTTATAGATTTGTGTAAATGTTTATCCAATTTGACGATAGGAGACTTGTTTTATGTGTGCGATCTTTATTTGATAGCAATTAATAAATAGGGAGGCGTTAGGAAGAACTCATCTGGAGCTCTTGAAGAAGGCCTATTTTCAAGATAAGAGAGATCCTGGTTTTGATCTCTTTGATGTTCTCTGGTTTTGAACTTTTGAACGATTTGAACTTAATGATTAGAACTGGATGATCTTTGTTTGTGAATATTAGATTTAGTTTATAAGAGATCTTATTTTATCAACTCTACCCTTCTAGTAAAATTCTAAATCGTTTAAATTTCTCGAAAGTATCTTTCCAACGGAATTTTGATTCTATACGTGAACTTTGGATTTGTTAATCGATTTATCTTTTTCCTTGAAAAGATTTAGAAACAATAAGACACAAGAAAAACTGTGAATATTTGACTTATCTTATGCAATAAGAAGCTTTTTAAAAGCTGTTGGTATTTCAATAATGGATACTATATACTCCTGGTTTGGTCTCAGTCGTGAACAAGTTAACGAAGAAACGGATGAAGAGTAAATATCCAAGCTTCTTTTCTTCTTCTTCTTCTTCTTTTAACTTTTGAAAAAAAACGATCCATAGCGAACTAATTTTAGTGTGGACGCTCTACAATAGGACTAGTTTTCTAGAGAACTTAAATCACATTATCACCTAAAGTCATTACACTTAACCAAGTTATAGAATTCAAGGAAAGAGGTCCAGAGGAGAATATTAAAATGGCTCACAAAGTAACGTTGAAGCCGGTAAAAGCTCCTGGTGTTCAAGTCTCCCATTAGTCGGCAAAGAGGAAATCTATAAAATTCCACCCTAAATAGAAATTTTGTTTCAATTTTCCTTTCTAATTGTTTTTTAGGCGAAAGAAGAAAGCTGAGGGTGGTATCAGTCGTCAGACTTCCTTGAAAAACCGTCATCCAAACGTTGACATCATTGGAGAAGATGAAGTAGTGGCCTCATTCACTAAGGTTGAAAATGACATTGACAGTGGTGTTGAAGATGTCGAGGTAGGTTGACCAATCAACTTTTTGATCAAAAATAAATTACATATTTTTAATGGGGAATCGATTTTGGAGTTTGATAAGTGACCTTCAGCTCTTTTGCACTGTTTGAAATAGCTACACCTGAATTTCTATGAACAGTCCTGTGGTCCTTGAATACTGCCTTTTGGTGTTTATTAGGGTTTTGAGTCATAAATGATTAAAAACCACCAGCCAATGAAACATCAAACATCCATGCAACATCATAAATGCAACATACGTTCTGTCAAACTTATTATCTAACGATGTCATTTAATAAACTGTCAGAAGGAGTTGCTATTTACTAGTTGCCATGTTTTAAACGTCCAATTAACACAACTGACAGTGGATTGTTTCCTGAATTTTGCAATTTAATTTTTCTCTCGTGGATCTGCTTTTCAAATTCTTAAAAGTAATATTAACATTTTTTGAAACATTTAACCTTTAATCCTTAAACTTCGAAAATCCTACTACCTCTAAATGTTACTGAAACAGAATATTTCATACAAAGAAAATGTGGCCGAGAAGACTATTCTTTTAAAGTCTACCAAATCCACCTACCAGTTCGATTGTTCAAAAAAGATTTATTTTTGGTGAAACTTTCTTTCTATATTCTTGCAGGAACATTCTACGTCATCCACGTCAAACGTCATGCGTCGTTTCGTGAGACGTATACGTCAAACTACCGATAAACGATATCAATTTAACAATAACTATAACAAATAAACCTTCACAATGACTAATGGTAATGAATAAAGTTTGCGCAGTATTAAAACCTTAAAACCTTAAAGTTAAATTCCATAAATTGGGGTAACTAATATTAGCAAGTGTGTAACTTTAACAGGAACTTTTATCTCGAAACATCGGAGTTTCCTGTCTGTAAATTATAATCAAGCTAGAATGTAAAAGTATGTATCTTTAATTGACCAATTTTAATAGAAGAAAATTTAATCTGACAACATAAATAATGATAACGATAATGATAAAGTTGAACCCAAAAGCTTATTCTGAAATCGAAATGTATTGATGTATGAATCTATAAGACAGGGTTCAGACAGACCCTGGAAAACCTGGAAAACCTGGAAATATGATAAATTTTCAGAAAGATCAGGGAAACTCAGGGAAACCCAGGGAAAAATTTTTTTTTCCCCAGTCTGCTCAGGGAAACTCAGGGAATTTTATTTTTTGAAGAATGAATGGAAAAAACAGATTTAAAAGTTTTTTTAGTTTTAAAGTGTTTATTCATATGCAGTATTGGTAGCTTTAATTTTTACCTTAGGTTTACCATTTGATTTGTGTGCCTTTTGTTTAAAGATACATCTCTTTTGACTCTGCTTAGTTTTTATGGTTTGCTTGATACTCAGGGAAAAAATAGCTAAAATGAGGGATTTCTCAGGGAAAAAACCTTTGAAAATTAATTAAAATTCAGGGAAACTCAGGGAATTTTATTTTCGAAGGTCTGTCTGAACCCTGTAAGACTTAAAACCCCATTAAAACCAACTCCTCTCTTTTCCTCTCTTCAGGCCAGTCTTCGACGTAAGCCGAAATTGCGACGTGTCGAATCCAAAGAACATTTACTGGGTGAAGAGGAATACGTCGTCGTTGATTTTGTCGGCAATGTCGAACTTTCCAGTCGTAAGTCGTCAAGAGTTGAGCAACCAGATGATCTGCAGTTGGATGTCCACCTTGATGAGGAGGAACCGGAATCAGCAATTGGAATGACACCTCCTTCATCGCAATCGCCAACGTCGAATATATCCCCTACATTTGATGATATTTCAGATAACATTTATGTTGCTGCTTCACCAGAAAAGCCTTCAGTTGAGATCTCCACAAACGAGAAACCCGAAGAATCTCTTATCGAGAAATCAGACATTGACGTCCCTTTCACAGACAACCAGGAACGAGCCGATGTAGAAATCAAGATTGATGTCGACGTACCGGTTGCTCCAATTTCAGAATCTAAACCAGAGGAAGTTTTACCAAAGCAATCCGATAATGTTGCTGAGAAGCCGAAAAGTAAAGGCTTGAAGGGATTAAAAAACAGACGAAAAACTGAAGAGATACCAACTCCACCAAAGGCTGAAACTCCACCACAAGCTGATTCACCCACTTTGATGTCTCGATCATCATCCAACCGAAGTATCAGTTCGCGACGGAGTATTGATGAATCAGGCAGCAGACGTGGTTCACCTCGGACCAGTACGGTATTACAAAACAAACTTTTATTTGATCAAAAGGCTTCAGGTCAATTTAAAAAGAGTCCATCATCATCGTCGACAACCAGTTTGAATTCGTTGCGTGAAGGACGGCAGGAATCGTTGAGAGGCTCCAACGGAAGACCTGTATCAGGGACAGTTGCTGGTACTTTAAGCATGTTTGAAGCCAATTCACCTGGAGGACGCTCCAAGAATGCTACTAAGAAAAGCTGATAACAATTGGGGCGCTTCCCTCGAAACGAAAGCTACACCCGTGGCGAAGGTTGAAGAGCCGGCGCCGACACTGG
Organism: Clytia hemisphaerica; assembly: GCF_902728285.1. NCBI lineage: Eukaryota > Metazoa > Cnidaria > Hydrozoa > Leptothecata > Clytiidae > Clytia > Clytia hemisphaerica. The sequence goes on along the minus strand of NW_027103851.1, from coordinate 2,222,021 downwards.
AAAAACCACCCGTCGAAGAATCCAAACCAGTATCCACCGGCAAAAAGAAGCGATTTCCATTTAAGAAAAAGAAGTCATCCAATATTTCAAACAAAAATATGTCGGAAACACCATCGGGAGACGTCCAACTCGTTAGTGCAACTCCGGTCAAGAGTGACTTTCAAGAGCGTGCTATTGACGTCCCCACCGAAATTGTTCAAGCTACGGACGCTGCAGAACTAAAGGTGGAAGAACCGATCAATGAGAAGAAAAAGAAATCAGGATCTTTAATGTCACGAATGAAAAGACGAAGTCGTAAAAGTTCCACTGAACATTCTGATAACGAGTTGACCACATCGGTGGAGATTGCAGCCAAAGTTGAAGATCCTGTTATCGAGGAATCGTCTACTCATTTACCGCCAATCGTTGATACTGGTGTTGATCAAACGTTACCAGAGCAGTCAGTTTCTATTGATGTCAAGCAACCTGAACCTTCACCAGCTCCTATTGAGTCTGACGCATCCTTTTCGATCGACAGTAGACAAGTAGCTTCTGTTGAGGATTTGGTGTCACCAGAAGATGACCCACCAAGTCCTGCTCAAGCCTCAGAGGAGGTGAAATCTTTGTTAGAAAGCATCATCGATCGTAAACCATTCGAAGATAGTTCTTCTACCACTAAAAAGAAGAAATTAAGATTGAAAAAGAAATCGAAAAATAAAATAGAAACTGAGAAACCTCTTCCGTCAGTTGAACTTGTCGTTACACCGACTCCCGTTAAAGAAGAAGTCGTTGACGAGGGAATCTCCGAGAATAAAATCACTGATGACGTGTCGATTTCTGATTGGCCAGAAGAAATGATGAATGATAACAACAATGACGTCATCGTAGAGGACGAGAAAAAAGTCGAACCGTTACCGACGATCGAAGGAGAGCTGGAAAGCCCGTTAGCAACCAGTGAATTGATACCTCAAATATCAGTCGAACCAGCTGATGATACCGTCACTAATGACGTCACTGACGGACATGATGACGGAATGATGGACGTCAGTTTACATGATGATAACGCTAGTAGTATTTATTCGCCCGACGATGACTCTTTATCGATGACAGGCTCTATAAACACTGAGAAAAAGAAAAAGAGACGCTTCAAGTTTGGTCTTCGTAAAAGCAGTAGTAAGAAGAAAGAGAAACAACAACAGCTCTCCCCTCAAAACGAATCAGACATCTGGGAGCATAATGACGATCATAAATTAGAAAAGAAAAATTCGTCCAAGAAATTGAAGCGTCCCAAAAGTCTTGATTTCCTTGCCGATGTCATCCACCCGAGTCATAAGAAAGATGATAAAAAACAACGCCCGGTTTCTGTGGCGGAACACGCCGAAGAACAACCGCCTGCTCCTAAATCGCCTACTAAGAGAAAAACATTAAGCTTATTCAAGAAGAAGAAGAAGCAGTCGTCTTCGGATACATCAACTCATGACCGCACAATATCTGATGTCGAATCTGATCAAGTTCCGTCACCCACTGATGTTTTTAAAATACCGGACGTGGTTGATGGCGGAAATAAAAACGGACATGCAACTTTATCAGTTGATCATTCAGAGCATAGTGTAAACACTGAAATGTCGCTATCTGTTAAATAATTTTATTGGAGACGCCATTCCTTTCTTAGATATGTTTTTTTTAGAAATTAGATTTTTTAGAGATCCCCTTTTTATGATAAATTTTAAAATGAGAGGTCCCTTTTGGCAGATTGCCCCCGGTCTTATGTTTTTAAGCCTGACTTTTTAGCTTTAGAGGTTTTTGTCTATAAGATTTTGATAGATTTTAGAATTATCTTTATTGTCAACGCCTTTTATATTTTCCCATAGAATGATTAAATTTGCAGTGGTGAAATTTTTAAACCCTTTTGAAACACAGGATTCTTAAGATCCCTATTATTCGCTACTATCTGACACTCTCCTTTGTAAATGGTCTCTATATATTTTTAAGGTGAGTTTTTTTCAATTTTCTTCTTGAACTTTTGTGCATATTTTATAGAAATATTTTTATAGATTTTTTTTGCTGTAAAACTTTAAAAGTGACTTAAAAGGTTTAGAGCTTTGTTTTGGTGATTTTTTTTTTTTTTCACACGATTTCATACGAACGTAAATCGAAAAATGTGCTCTTCAAAACCACGACATTCTGGACAAGCTAGACACTTTGCCCCACGATCCACAATGTTTTTACCTTTTTATCGTTTACATTTTATCGACCTTGATACGCCATACTGCCTGTTTTTTATCCTTTTTCGTACGTTCTATAGATATACCATAAATTGTGTTTTAATTTATAATTTTGTGTAAACGTGGTTATTTTGTTGTTTTAAATTTTGGGAAATAATTTTTTTCATACACTTCTATACTTTCATGCTGTTATATCGTATTTTTGTAAAATTTTAAGCATTTTTTAGAATTTGTAAAACTCTTTCTTTCAAATCAACTTTCATTCATTCAGAATTTTAATAAATATTTAATATTTATTCTAAATGATTTTCGTTCCATCCTTAAAACCTACAGGGTGACAGATAAATGTTCGGTACCGTTCAAGTGTTGTACACATTTTTTATCATAAGCAACTACCTTCAGGGAAGAAATTTTGGCGGGAATTTAATTTGGCAGACCATGAATTTCAAGGTTTCAAAATCAGGGTGAAAATGTTGAAAATAAACCCGTTTAGGGTCAAAATCAAGTATCAAAATCAGAGTGAAAATGTTGAAAATAAACCTGTTCAAGGTCTAAATAGTGAAAAGTCGAACGAAATTAAATTTGGCGGGAATCTTGTTTTGCGGATGGTGGAAAAAATAAAAATCCACAAAAGCAGTCAAATTTTCATTTTCTTTCCAACAAAATTTCTTCCCTTGAGGAAGTACAAAGATAGTACAACATAGTCTTCATGTCAATTGTATTAAATGCCTTTCTAAAATCGCTAATGGTTAATACACCCCTGTGTCACAGACCCGCTGAGACCCCAGCCTCATTGGAAAATTTGTTCTACCGGAGCTGTGAGACACGGGTGCGTTAAAATATATCTTCTGTATTCTCGTTTCTAAACTATTCTTCTAATGGCCGGGTAGCTCCAGTAGTTGGTAGATCATTCACCTTACAATTCAAGGGTTTTAGGTCTGATCTCCGGTCACACCGCCAAGAAGAAAGTTAAGAGTTCCTCTGCACCGCCATCTCAGCGAATGATCTAGTTGGTAAGTTACTGGGAACTGAGAGGAAGTTTGGCACTCCACCTCAGCATTCGACTCCCCAACTGCCGGCTCAGTCGACAGTCATCAAATGACTCTAGCTTACTGACCTCTTCTACTAATCGAGTTAATAATATTGCTAGTGTTCCAACACAGAACTTCTAACGGAGTTAATCCAGCAGTTTGTGGGACCGTGTCAGATTTCTTCAGAGCCTAAAAGAATGACCCTGACCAGCGGCGCATCCCTGTACCCAATTTTGCCTAGTCCCCCTGCGAAAGATATCGCCCAAAGACCATCGAAAGTCAACACTAAAAAGGAACTTATTTCATGGTCAACCAGCACAGTGATAGCCCTCAAAGATTGAGGATTTCTTTATGTTATGAAAATGAAGGTCACAGAATAATTCGACTAGAAGTTGTTTTTTTTCTTCTTCATTTTTCATCTTCATTCTCTATAATTTTGTTTTTGAAATGTTCTCTATTTTATGATACCCCACTCCTCATTATCTTTTCAACAAGCAAAAAACCGCAAATCCATTCTAATTCTCCACTGCAGAATATATTGAGACATACTTTATTTAACTTTTTGCAAAGTAAATGTGAACAATGCTCACCCTCAACCAAAGTACACTATTTTTGTAAAAGAAAAATCGTGTATTTCTTTTTGAGAACAACTCGGACTAACTGACAACTCTTAACTGTGGAAATTCAAGAAGAAATTTTGTTACCTGTCCCTATTTTCTGGTTTGGTATGTCATTAAAAAATTATAATCATCTTATTCTCAAAACAACCAAACAGCTGTTTGCTTCTGATGATAAGTCAGAATAGAATAAAGCTAAAAGGCGTCGACTCTACTTCTATTTTTATTACTTTCATGGAAAAATTGCAAATACTAAACTGCACAAAAATCGCGTCAATTACAACCGTTCATGAAATATCGCACTCATTTTTCCCGCATTAAATACTATAGACTACATCTCTACCCTGAGTATCAGAGGCCGAGTTTTCAAACAACATATCAGCCTCTGACGACTAAGTGTATAAATTTTATCGCGCCTGTATCAATCTAATCACTGTAGAAAGAATCAAACATGAAGAGCAAATATTACCATATTAATGTCTAGCAGACTGTATCAGTATGCAGTTTACTATTTAAAAATTCCCCAGAAACCTCCAAGTATAAATTGAAATGACTTCCTTGTTCAAAAGAAATCTTCTACATGAATCCGAAATGTATAATGTTACTTCAATGGAATCGAAATAATAGGTAGACCACGGGTGAGTTAAGGAAAGTCCAAAACATATTTTGCGTGACGCCGACCGCTTCGTACCGTTTTTACTAAGTCACGTATAGCTTTAACAAGCGTATTAATTAACAAGAGAATTTCGAAAAGTGCTTGATCAAAAATTTAAAATGACCCTATCTCAAAATATTGGCTCAAGACTGACATTGACTTTATAAAATACGTCGAAAAAACACGTCATAAAGACGGCTTCAATAACCTCACCATAGACGGCGATAATTTTTAATTTCTTTTTAATGCTTTTAAGTTTTATAAACGCCGAAATTTAACAAGGCGCCACGGGGCGTAAACCCAGGTTACGGGGCGTAAACCCTACCGAAGCGTAAATATAGGTTTTAAAGCATAAACTTATGCTTACGAATTATCTGATAAGTTTACGAAGTGCAAACCTAGGTTTGCGATATATTTGGGCTTTCATACTTAAAGTGCCTCAACAAAGAGACTATTACGCTCAGGGCGGCCGCCCGGACAAGTTGGCGGTGAATGAGCGCTATCCGTTATTATACGCAGCCGCATTTTCTTTTGATCCGGAAAGTATTGGTAAGGGCGGATTACGGAATGTCAGATGAATGCTGAAAAAACATTCTACCGAAGATCGAATCCAGTGAAATGATAAACAACAAAAAGCTGCCCCTTTAAATTTTGTGGGAAGAAAAGAAAGTGAAAATGCGTTGACTTTATTGTTTATATTTTCTTTATGGATGAAAATACCTCAAGAATGTTATAGTTTGATGGTAAAATTTTGTAAGTCATTTGTTTTAAGCATTGATTTTGATTTATAGCTTTTGTGGTGTCACACACTTCATGCTTGGTTTCTGTCCTAGAAAAATTGCCAAACATTTTAAGATTTTGAAGTGTACAATCTTCCTCTTAATTGTGATGCTACATCACAGCATTGATTGCTGATTCCCTTTTGGTGATGATTTTAAAATCTTAATTCAATTAGATTTTTATGTCACATTTAGCAAATTCTTTTTGTCTTACAAAACTAAGCAAATTGAACAATAACTCTTTTTTTGAGAAAGAAAGAGGAAAAAAACTCTTAATTAAAAAAATGTCAAATTCTTTGTGTAGTTTTTGATTGTATTTGAGGAAGCAAGGCAATTTCAGAGTTTTAGCAACTACCAAAACCATTATTAGGGGTCATCAATTAAGATTCTGTTTTTAAGAACAGAGAGATGTAAGACGTAATTGGAGATTTGTCAGTTTCATAATGCTATAGTTTTGTTTTTTAAATGCTATGTATTTAACTGAAATTGTCCTCTCTTCTGTTTAGAAAGCAAGCTCTGATGTTAATAGAGGCTCAACAAAAGACATTTAGAATCATCAAATAAAACCATGGAGATTAATAACAGAGCAAATTTTGAATATAACAACAGGAGAGAAAGAGAAAGACGATACCTCTCTAATGGTAATGGCTTTCAGTCAAAAGATGGAGATTATAGAAATCTAGAGAGCACTGCTACAGGAAAAAGTACACTGGCTCAAAACAATAAAAGATCTACAAGTTCTATTGATAGTCAAAGAAACTCAGTTGTCTTTGAGCATATTGTTCCAGGATCGGTTAAGAAAATGTGGGTCATGGCTGAGTCAGGGAGTTTTGATAAACAAGAGCAACCTGAACAACAAAAGAATGAACAAAGACTTTCATCAAAATATGGAAATTTTTTCTTGTCCCGTGATGCTGCAAAGGAAAGTAAAGAGAGTAACGCTGAAATGGTAAAGCAAATGCGTAGTAATTCTGTCAGTGAATCAACTGAACTGCCACAAGCAAAATCACAATGGGGAGTTAATTTAAAGCCTGTTGGTTCTACTAACTCACATACCAGCAAACGTAATTCAGGAACGGGGAATAAGCCAAGACCAAGATCAGTTGTTGTAGAAGGAACTTTATCATCTGAACAACCTAAGATGCGACACCGTAGCCAGTCACTTGAAAAACTTGATCAACTTGATAGTAAAGATGGCGATGAGGCTGAATACCCAACAAAACTGTCTGTGCAACAAAGGATGAAAAGTTTTGAGACGTCAAATAATAATGTACCAAGCTCTCCAGTTGATAATAAATATGCTTATCTTCACACTAAAAGACCTTTGATTGCAAATGTTGATTTGCGTGGAAAATCTGATATTTTTTATCAGCCAAAATCCACAGATAGGCAATCATCAGGATCATCAGATATCGAAAATAAAAGTAAAAAATCCATCTCTCTCAAGGACCTTTTGAAACAAGATGAAGAGAATTTATCTGTTGATGTTGTTAAAAATGGATCACAAACTCAAGAAATAAATCAGAGTCATCCCAAGATTGTTACAGATAGAGCTAGAAGCACAAAGATTGAAAGTAATGTTTTTGTCAAAAAACAACCTCCTATTAATGTTTTGAATCCTGAGACCAAGAGAACTATTGATAAAACTTCTAATCATAACGGTAAAGTGAGTTTTGTATCCTCACAAACTAAGGAGCAAGAAATAGTACCAAATAAAACTGAAAATAAGAACACTGATAAAGTACAAGCTATAAACAAACTTAATACTACACCACCTAATGATAAAAGCACATCAGAACCTGATCTTAAAAATGGGTACGTTAATAAGCCAGAGACTCCAAAATCAATTAACATTGAACCAAAAGTCAACTTTGCACCAAGCAAAAAAACTGATGCATTGGCAAAAGAAAAAATTATATGTAATGAGATTGATAATTCCCAAACGGACAAAAAAGTCAGTTCTGACTACAATAAATTAGGGAAAACATTGATAAGTCAGGAATCAACCACCAATAAACTCAATGGCGATGCTAGTAAACACGATAAAAACGCTTCAAACGATGACCCATTATACATCATTTCCAATGATAAAAATTTGTTTGCTCAGACAAAGGCTCAATCGCAACCCTCTGAGCCCTTACCAGATATTGTTAAATCTGTTAATGAGAATATCAGTAAACAAGAAAAACCTCATACAGTTTATCCCAAGGAATCAGCTCCAAAGAAACCAACCAAAGAACTGCCAAGACTACCAGCACAAGTAGCCGAACCGCCAAAATCAACAGACTCTAAACAAGGTATAAGACGGCGAGTCGGTCGACTGATTATTATGACAGGTGAGCAGAGGGATCAACAATTGAAAGAACTTGAAAGAATTAAACGTGAGGGTGGTTCAACCAAACCAAGTGTGAACGATACATCAGAGACCGGACTTTCCTTAACATTTATGTCAAATGAAGTTGCTGACGACGACCCAGATGAGCCACCTCCAGTAATTCCTACAATTATTTTCAATGAACCGCTACCAAAACTGAAGTCATCTTTGTCAAAAAAGAAGAAAAAGTCCAAGGTAAGATGATTTAAGGTTCCTTACATATTTTTTGTTTCCATCCCATAAGATATTTTACTTTGAATTAGGTAAATTTACATCTACTGAGTGACTCACACCAAAATGAAGCATTCTTTGTCAGTGTAATTTTTTTTGAAGATTCTAAAAACTGTCACTTTTACCAAAAAAATAAAAGATTATGACATTTTTATGAGTTTTAGAAACTGGATTATTTGGATAAATAAAATGTATCCTTTTTCCATGTTTTTGCACTTTTTTAAAAGTGAAATTTAATTTTAAACGTTTTGAAAGTGGCAACTTTTCTTCAAAATTTAAACTAGACCAGGCTAAACTTTCTTCTCTTTTATTTTTTTTGAAGACTTTGTAACGTTGTAACGAATGTTAATGACTAAAACAACGTCATAATTTTTGCATGAAAAGGAGTAGAGTTTTAAAACAAACTCAAGAATGAAGTTACCCCTATATCAACCTTTTCTACCTATCAAAAACCCAATTAAAAAGAAAAGGGCCTGAGATCTTTTTTCAAAAAATATCCTTAGATTTTGTCACTCTATAAACTAGAATGAAGAATAACCGGGTATCCTTTCTAGCTAGATTTTAATCTGGTACTGAAAGATATCTTGATACCACAAGATTTTGTGTTTTTGCAACATCCTAATTCTATCAAAATAAGGCATAGTATAACCCATAAACATTTTAGAATTATCTTTTTGATTAAAATTACAAAGCTTAGAGCTGTAGTCAGAATTTCATCAAATTCTTCTACAAAAAGGCAAGCTAAAACTTCTCCTGGACAGATTTATGAATAAGTTACTACTATACGAAGTTATATAAGAACTTCACTCTGGGCATTTTTTAGATTTCTTTTTTTACTGCTTAAGGAAAAAATTTGAGATCGAAAAGTGCTATAGCTATAACTTTTTTTCCTCCTTTTGAAAGGTTTTATTTGGCTTTTTAAGGGTTAAAATCAAATACAAAACCTTTTTTGTTTATTTTTGTTCATTTGAGTTGCATCCTGGTTATCATGTCAGTGTGAGGTTGAAGTCAAAAATATGATATTACATCATATCAGATTTTTGTTATTTTTGTTTTAGTTGAGTGAAAGGTTGATGTTATGCTAACATGACTTAAAAAAAATCATTCCAAAACACTTGCAGAGATTTCATTCTTTAAGTCAAACCTTAATATTTCATAACATTGATATTTCCAAGAACTTTAAGATGAAGTTTTATTAAGAGGAAAAAAAAATATGCGGAAAAGTACGTTGGAATTGAAAATTTTATCATATCCATTCTTTTTTAAATGATGTCTCTTCAAAAATATATTTTAAACGGATTCCTAAGTATTACAAATCAAAAAAATGTCATCTTTAAAATATTTTGTTAATGTCATAAAATTAAGTGACGTCATTGATTGATTTTAAAGTGAATGTGGGCGACATTTTAGAATCTTTTTATTTCATTTCCCTACCTACTATTTACATGCGAAGGGTAGGCATACTGTGAATTTAAAAAAGATCCTCCTTAGTAAATAGTTTATGTCAAAAGTCTGACCTATTTATATTTAAGAGCTGTACAAGAAGCTTCAAATTATCAAACGATTTTTTATGTAAACAGATGTAAACAGTCACATGTACTTAATTGGATAAAGGATTATCATGTTGAAAGCCAATTTTTTTCCCAGACATAATTTGTAATAATCACATTTTGAATCCCATGTATGTTTGTGAAACTTCCTTAGATAGCCGAAAAAATCTAGCTTTGACTCTTTTCTATTTGTTGGTGAGAGAGCCAGATCACAAATGAATACTCATTATTATAAGGTTATGTGTCACAATTATAAACCTTTTTTTTTTTGAAAACATGTTTATCTTTTCATCTCTAAATTATTCTTTGTTTTTTGAGGTGGTATAGAGAAATCCCAAAAGTAAAACAATTGCTTTCTCAAGCCAGTCAAAATACGAGCACTAGGTCTCTCCTGGCAATTAAATCCGTTACTATAGCTATCACCATCATAAAAACCAGAAAGATTGAATTCGGCAAACAGGTCTCCAGGCTTCCCGTTGGAATGATTCAAAAGGATTTATATAATACTTCATTCTTTTTGTCATACTTTGAAACTTATGAGGTATAGAACACAATACAGGACAAAAAAATGCATTTAATTTTAGAAAAAGCGACCAGGAGGATGCTATATGATGAAAAGGACATCTTGCTAGATATTTGGGTTTTTTAAAATTGTTTTTTAAAAACTCATAAATTTATTTTCATTATATCTTATCGAAGAATTGCGTATTTTGAATATATCATACACGCATTTCATGATAAGAGCCAGTAAATTTTGGCTAGACCAAAGCTCTTCTTTAGGCTTTAATAATCTGACCATGATCTTAATACTATATTCACCGAAAAGTTTATTTTTTAAATCTTGTGTTCACATTGTTTTATTTGTTCTTAGGTTTTTGCCAAATTCACCCTCATGTTCTTACCAATTCTTTCTTATAAAAAAATTGCTAAATTCGTTATTTTATTTTTATTTTTTGAATATTTTAATCAAAAATATTTATTTTGTTTTTATTTTTCAGAAGGCAGGGGTCTCTTTCAAACGAGATAAAATGTCAGTGGTCTACATGTATCCAGCTGAAAGTAGTTTTCTAGATGACACAGACGAAAACCTTAATGAAACTCATAGTGCCGTCAACCGAGAACGATTACGTAATGATGAGATAGTGACGTCACAAGTAGAAACAATCGAAAATGTAAACATTGTGACTGAAGGTGCGGATTTCAATTCTTTCTCTAATGAAGAAGGCGGTGGTGCATTGTTGTTTTGATTTTCACAACCCTCACGTCTGATGTGATATTTATGGAATATTTTTTTCTGGTACATGCATAATTCTCGAGATAATTCAACTCGTTGCGAGCCTCGTCTTCAAATAGAAAATTACTTCAAATGATATTTACTAGCCTGTACCACCCGTCCATGAGAGTCAGTTTGGTACAGGCTGTTTATTTATACACTCAATACTTTTTTCTTGAAATACCGTTATCAATTTGATACCAAAGCGCTAACGTTCATTAGCACTAATTATGTCTAATGACGTTGAAGTCTTAGCATTGATACTTTGAAAACGAGATTCGCATTGAAAACGAAGAATGTATTCATGATATGCACCATTGCAATGTCTTCCACGGACCCAACAGCTGATTGGTTGAATGCGACGTATTGACTGATTTTACGTCACTTACAACCAATCAGCTGTTGGATCCATGATGTAATGTCAGAAGACATTGCCATGGTGCATATCATGAATAGGATTGATGATTGCGATGCAATTACGAAAATGATAGTCCATGATGGATAAAATGAAACATGTTAAAATTGCATTAATTTCAAGCTGTTGTTATGCCTCTTCTTGATTTCTAATTCGATATGCATTTTGACTATTTGAAATTTTAATGCTAGTAAACTTACGGGCTTATTTATGAACTGTTCAGTTATCTTATCACTGATGCCAATCACTGAAAATACTAAGAGCAGGAGCGATGTGGGCGTAAATTTTTGTTTCGTTGAATTTTACATCTTGGGTTATAATGTAAATTATGGGATAGTATTGTAAGGGAGCAGAGATGGTTTATAAATATCGTATGAAATTTACTGAAAATTTATTATTTTTTTGGATTTGATAAAATTCTTAACAGATTTATATATAGCAAGATTTTTGTTTTTCAATTTTCGCTTAACTTCAATATTAATGGTTTTTTAAATGCTACAGGAACCCCCTTTTTGAAGGAAGTTATATGATTGTTTAAAAACTATCCATCATTTGTAGAATTGAAACTATGTGTTGATTAATCTTCGGATCCTGGAATCAATTTCCTGTCACCTTTTTGTGTTTGAATTGATTTCCCGTTGTCTGTCAATGATTTATGATATGTTTTTTTTAATAAATTTTTTAAATGTCAACTAATTTTAGTCTGCAAAAAACTTTTCACGTAATTTTTGAACAAAAATCTGTTTGTAAATATATGTCTTTTTCATGAGCATTTTGGAATAGTTTATTTCATTTTTCAAAGCTTTTTCCCAAATACTTGTTTTTTAAAAAGGGGAAAAATCCTTGGAGCTCTCAATCTCAATATTACCATTACTACTTCATAAAACCATCAAATACACGTTCTTTTATAAGAACAAACTATATAAGAACTTAAGGCTTAGCCAAAATGTTAAGAACTAATTAAGAACATTTTAAGGCTTTGGGACAATGTTTTGATTTATTCTAGATATAATTTTCACTTTCTTCATGCTATTGTTTGTAAATATTTTTTTAGTTTTGATTATTCTCTATACTTTTACTTGCTAGTTTTTTGTTGTTTTTTTTGCTGTTTTTTTATTTTTGCTGTTTCTGTTAGTTTGAATTATTTGGTACCCAATTATTTATCGGTTTATGGGTTTCATTAACGAATTTTTACATCTACTTAATCTTGTCTCCCGAATAGACGGGGGGGTCCGAATAAGCAGGGGGTAGGAAAATTTTCTAAATTCTAATAAGAAAGGGGAGGGGGTAATTTAAAGACAGAAAAACAAAAAAGAAACTTTAACAAATGAACCAGGGGGGGTCATGCAGTTACTATGTGAACACTATGACACTTAGTACGTGGTGGTATAACAACTAAAAAAATTTAAAACAGTTCCTCCAAAGTGGAGTAAGTGCACATTTTTTCACTTTTTTTGAAAAATTTGGCTAAATTTTTGTCAAAAATTTGAAATTTTTCGAAGAAAAATTGAATTGTTTTTGTAAAAATATCTGAAATTTTTCCATGAAAATAATTTTTTTGTCATTTATTTATGAAAATAGAAATCGTGGAATGCTTTGATAGTGACTAAAACCAAGTATATAAACTTATTCCAACAATTCTTTTAAATACAAAAATCAAAAAAAATTTTTGACCAGTGGGTATGTCTTATATATCTAAAAAAGCCGCAAATTACCCATTTTATGGGGTGGTGTACCCCTTTTGAGCACTAAAAACAGTTACCCCACAGTGGAGTAAGTAATGGTGGTGGTGGTGTGACAAGAAATTTTCCAAAATGGCAGTTACTCATCATAGTGTCACGGAGTAACTGCATGACCCCCCCTGAATGAACACGTTAAATAAGAACCAATACTAACAAAAAGGAAATTTTTAACAAGTTTAAGGTCTATCTACACTGTAATAAAATATTGAATTATTCGAATTTAATTAGCGCAGGGGGTCTTAATAAGAGCGGGGAGATGGATTTTTTTCTCTTAACAATTAGCGGGGGAGAACGTCTATTCGGGAGACAAGAGTAATGTGAAAGCCTTTTTTTCATTATTTGAAAGAATTTTTGGGAAACTCTTTTGACAGGTTAACATCACAGTTGCCTTTTTCTCAAGATCATGAATCATAATCAATAGTCTTAGTCTATGTATTAATCTTTTGTTCTAATTTTCAATGTTTTAATTCTGATTTTTCTTTGTTTTTTTTTTCATGTTCTTTAGATATTTCTACAGATTGCTTAAAAGAATTTTGTAATATAAAATGAATTTTGACGCATAGACTTTCTAGATTTTGTTTTGAAAATTGACGCTGATTGACAATGACATCTTTTGATTTTTACGTTTTCAGAATACACGTTAACAGAATATTACACCCCTTCTCACAGACCCGGTAGGATTTTTGCAGCCAGTGGGGGTAAAAATAACAGACTAAAACTCGGATGGGGATTGATATTTCCATAATTTTTTATGGCTGGGGATTTAAATTCCATTGTTTTAAGTCATAAAATTCCAGTGGGGACGGGAAAAATAGCATGATATTTTGCAGTGAGGATTGGTTTATTATATTCAGTTTGGACAAGTCTTTTGATAGTTACAGAAAAAATACTCCCCATTTTTATAAAAATTAGTAAATTATATGGTCGAGTAAGCTCTTTTTTAAACCATCATTTTTAGGCTAAAAAGATTCGATGTTACTCATCCATTCCCCCGCCATTTGCCAAAGCAAAATAAGGATTAATGTTTATAAAATTTTTGTGTATCGCAAAAAAAGAGTTTTTTAAGGCTCGATTGCTGAGTTAATTTTCCTGACTGACCTCATTGTCTCAGCACTGCACTCTTTTTTTATAAGAACCAGAAAATGTTTTTTGAGGCTCAGCTGTTTTTATTTGTTGACACTTTGAGCCTCAAATTGTTCTTATCCTGTTCTTATTTTTAGGTCAAATTTGGGTTATTTCTGACTAGATACCCTATGTTTTCGTTTTGACCATTAATTTCCCCAAAATTCAACCGTTCCAGGTAAATGATTTTTATTAAATTGTTCCTATTTTTTTGCAGTTCTGCAAAATTGTTCTTCTGAGGTTCACCTTATTGTTCTTCTATATTAAATTGTTCTAATGAAAAAAAGTGTATGGAAATTTGGATTTGTTCTAAATATTATCATTTGATGTTTTAATTTATAATTGTTCTTGGAAAATTTTTCTTATACACGCTTTTTTAATAAGAACGGTGTTTTTTCATTTCATCATGGATATTCTTAACTTTTTTGAGAAAGTTATCCTGAAATATTCTTACATCATTCTTAGGTTAGATACAAAATTCAAACTAAATTTAACATACGTCCAAAGCATAAAATGGCATTTTTGTGAAAGTGCTGGCAATTTACAGTTAGAAATGCTCTGAAATGGCATTTTTAGGTTTAGTAGCCAAATTCCATGATGGTGATATTCGTAGCATATTCATAGTTTTCGGACCAATTTCATCATGAATATTCTTATAAAGTATATTCTTATAAAAAAAGCGTGCCTATAAAAAGATTGCATGTGCAACGTGTTTCTAAAAAAACTGTTTGAGGAAGTGAGAAAAACCAAAAACAAGTTTTAAAAACCAAAAAAACCGTTCTCTCTTTTTGTTTCATATTCATTGGAGCATAAAATATTTTTTAATGATTAATTGTTCGAATTTCATTCTCAATGTCTCGAAGTTTTCAAGGATGGTTTCTACGCACAGATCAATATCAAGTAAACAATTGCAATTATTTCAATTTGAGTTGATAGAAACAATGTAGAATGTAATCATTTTATGGTTGAGTACGTTTACTGTTTTAAACACTAAAAAACACATTTTCAGCATGAAAATTAATTTTTGAATGTTCAATCATGCATTGAAAAATATTAGTTTTGGACTTAATAATTTTTTATCGTGCAATATTTTTTTTAACGGAATATTGCTGCAGGGAGTTCATTTTTTTGGAAGTGAAAGATGAATTTTCTGAAAATCGCCTTCGTGGCGCTACTTATTGTAGCCCTGTGTTCGGGTATGATATTATTTATTTTATTCTTCCATTACATTAATGAGAAACAGAGTATTTCTTTATCAATATTTATAGTTTCATGCTCTTCACAATCATTAGTTGATTTGAAATTATTTATTTTATTCTTCCATGTCTTAACGAATTAACTTTAGAGATTTTTTTATTGGGAAATATTTTTGTCAATTTTTGCTCGTGTTTTGTCTCGTTATTTTGTGTGGTTCCTAGCGTGAGAACCTGATACGACTATTTGAATTTTTTATTTTGTTTCCACTTTTGGTTTTATTATTCGCTCTGTGAAATTGAAGTTAAAAAGTATTCTCATTCAATTATTATATTTTCCTGATATATATGATTTTTTTAATGGTACCATTAATAATTTTTATCTCAGCCAAAAAGCACAAGAAAAGACATGGTTTGAAATCATTAGCTAAGGTAATTAACTAGATTTTTCTTAATTTGATAGTATACATACACTTTTTTTTATAAGAACATCCAAAATTTTTGAAGCCTTGGAATGTTCTTAGCTTTTTGGATTTTAAGCCTAAAAATCTTCTTAACATGTTCTTATTTTCGCTATTTTTTGAGAATTTTTGTCCATTTTCCTAAGAAATCGGGTGTTTTAGAGTTCTCAAAGCCTTAAAATGTTCTTAACTTGTTCATAATATTTTTGGCCATCAAAGCCTCATCTTCTTATATAGTTTGTTCTTATAAAAAAACGTGTATACTACTTTTGATTGAAAGCTTTGGCATCTCGCTCTTTTGATTTTTACACTGCACGTTTTTTTACAAGAACAAACTATATAAGAATGTAAGGCTTCGGTTAGCAAAATTTTATTAAGAACAAGTTACAAGAACATTAAGGTTATCGTAAATGAAATTATTTTAAAGAGGTTTCACTAAATAAATATCACCGAATTCCGCTCATAATTTGCTTCTTGTATTTTGACAGAAATCCAAGAAAGCGCCACAGGCGGCTCCACAAGAGCTACCACCCCCACCTCCACCACCTCCACCACCACCACCAGGCGCACCACCACCACCAGGCGCACCACCACGTAATATGATTCTTCTCATCTAATTCTTTCTTTACGACTAATATTATAGAAAAATAAGCAAGTGGTTAATGATGGGATAGTTCATTCATAAAGCAACCGTCATCATTCAATCATATAAATGTCTCTCTGTTTTGCTCTTACTCAAGGCTTGTTACGCTGATGTTATGCTATGTAATAAGGAGAGTGGCCTAATGCAAGCCCGGGGGGGGGGGGGTACTTAGGCAAATATGGATGATGGGTATGTGCGGACGGTAAGGGTCGTTTTTTTCACCTTTCAAAGTCTCTCTAAGGGTCGGAAAAATCAGAAAGTTTTAAATTAGTCTCTCTAAGGGTCGGAAAATTCAGGATTTTTGGGAAATTTTTTGATTTCCAGAGAAAAAATTGTAATAAAGTCTCTCTAAGGTTATGACTTTTTTCAAAAATCGAAAAAAAATTTTAATAAAGTCTCTCTAATGTTATGACTTTTTTCAAAAATCGAAAAAAAATGGTAATAAAGTCTCTCTAAGGGTATGGCTTTTTTCAAAAATCGAAAAAAAATGGTAATAAAGTCTCTCTAAGGGTATGACTTTTTTCAAAAATCGAAAAAGAAATTTCAAAAAGGCTCTCTAAGGGTCACCTTTTTAGCAAACAATCAGTCTCTCTAAGGGTCGGTTTTCGGAGGTCCCGTCCGCACATACCCCTCATTCGCCAACCCTAGTACCCCCCGGGAATGCAAGTGACAAAAATTCAGAGGAGTCCAGTCCAGTCTTTATCAATCAAAAAAAGGATTAAGCCTGGGTACAAGGTTGTATAGCATAATATTTTATTATTTTTTTCTTGATTTAATTCAGCTCTTCCACCTTGCGATCCAAACAAACCTGATACAGTAGTAGGAAATAGGCCCGGTGTCGACTGTGGTAAGTTCAAAATTAATATTTAATACCCTTCATTATGCTGTTGCTAGTTTTTGGGCAAATTTTTCTTTTTTCTTCAAAACATTTTTCACCTAGAATCTTTTGTTCTTTCTGTTCGAATTTACTTTACAGAAATTTTAGAAAAATACTGCACCACCGTCTCAGTGGCTCTATGAGCTTTTTTAGCCGTTGGAGTGGAACGTATGTGAGGTGGAGAAGGCCTGTTTAATGGGTGTGGGATTTAAAATTATTATGTTTTTTTTGTGCCTTAAAAATGGGGTTAGAAGTGAAGGGTGATGAGGGTCATTTTTCCAATTTTGATAATAGACAGGGATTATTACTGCAGAGGAGTGGAAATTATACTTCTAAATAACCTACCTACCTATTATTAAGTATATACCAAATAAATACTATATAAAAAAATAGCTGAAAGAATTTATTAATCATTAAACGACAGTCCTAATTTAAAGGTACTTTTCATAATAAAAACTATACAAAAGATTAAATAGCTCAGAACAACCCTTGCATTAATATTGATAAACTCACTGTCGAACTAGTCTTAGAAAATCCGTAAAACTTGACAGGGACTCGGTGTCATAAAAGTTTTGACTCTAATACATAAAGAATTTTTGGTTTTGAAGAGCATTTCGAAGGAGTATTTAAAGTAAAGGGGCGTTTATAGTTTTAAACCAGCTTACTTTACTAAAGTGAATGAGAACCATATTTTACTTCTTCTTTATTCTTCTTCACTCATTTACATTTGAGGGGATAAAATTATTATCTCAGTCATCTATGAAATTTGAAATTTGAGGGGCCTTTATTCAAAGTGATAGGATGAATAAAATAAAAAATGAAACAATTCTCTCTTTTTTTTTAGTTTTAAGTTTGACACTCATGAAAGCTAAATTTCGATAATAATTTGTAAATTTTATTTTTGTAGAATTACCACCAGACGCACCACCACCTCCAGGACCACTACCACCACCACTAGACGCACCACCACCACCACCACTAGACGCACCACCACCACCACCACTAGAGCCAGCACCACCACCTCCACCACCTCCACCACCACCACCAGCCAAGGCTGAAAGTGATGATGATGATGAGGAAGAAGATGGTTCCGCTGATGCTGAGCCAGGTATGACGTCACTTTATTATTCCACTTTAAGAGAGTGGTCAGAAAGTATCTACCTTAGGGTATAAATTATTTCGCGAGGGAAGATGTCTCGCGAAAATTAGTTGCCGCGAAAAATAATTCCCTTAAGGTACTTGGGGTGTCAAAATTTTTCCAAAAAATTCCATGTCTTTAGGTACATGCCTATATTAGTAGGGGGTGCCCAAAATATATTGAAATTTTGTTGAGGATATCAAGGGATGATGGAAATGTTTTTTGAATTTTTGAAAATATCCTCCACCCCACCCCAATAGATACTTTCTGACCACCCCCTAATAATACAGTGTGTCCGGAAAAGATTAGACAGATTTTATATACATTCAGGCCCAATTCATCAAATGTCTCTTTGTTGGTTTTATATAGTTTACCACCATCCGTAATTGAGCTTTCAAAAGATTTTCAAAATCACTCGGACATTTATATGGTAGAATATACAGAGTCGGCTCCTCTTTTGAAATGTCCATCATTAAATAAAATTCAATACTTATTAACTACACTTTGACAATTTTGAATTCAACTGGAAATTACATTGATATTGATATTTTCCATTATATAGAACCTGCTATATTTTTTCCGAACACATTTTACGTTTTGATAAATAGATTTGAAACTGTGAGGAGGCTGACATACTGGGTAGTAAACTGACTGTAGAATGAAAAATCTTGGATAAAATCTTAACTTAAAACTAGGGGAATAAGATTTTTAAAAGTCCTATAATTTCATATAATAGAACTGCAAGCATAGTAGTCGTTTATCCGCTGTAATTTGAATAGCATTTGACAGTCGTTGGAAATTGTATTTTATTCGATATTCAAGTCCTTTTTGAGTCTTCAATAGTCGACCTATTATCCTGGATACACGCTTTTTTTATACAAGAATACACTTTATAAGAATGTCCATGATGAAAACGGCCAAAGAATTAAGAATATAGTAAGAATATCACCATCATGGAATTTAGCAACTGAACCTAAGAATGCCATTTTTAATGCATTTTAACCTACAGATTGCCAATTTCGATCTTAACCTGAGAATACCGTAAGAATATTTTTGGATGATTTTCGCCAAAAAGTTAAGAATATCCATGATGAAATGAAAAAACACCATTCTTATAAAAAAAAGCGTGTAGTTGATTTGAGTTTACAACGACTACACGAAGTTTGTTTAGAACCCAGTCTCCTCACAGAGTAACTACATTTGTCTGCTTGATGACACCAAGTCCCTGTAAAATACAGTGTTCAAATGAAAAAAAATATTACAGTTAATTTCACGGAGAGCGGCATTCAGTCAATATAAAGTCTTTTAAAAGGCGGTGCTTATACACTACAAAATTTCGATACTTGGTAAAATTCAATTCCTTAACCACGCAACTTAAAACATCCAAACCATTCATACATTACATTATATAATTAAAAAAAAAAACTTTCATGCTTTCATGCTTACACGTAAAATTTCGTGCACTATTGATACTTGTAATTTTTTGAAATCATGTCTTCTCTTAACACACTTAACACAAAATAGTCGGTGAACTTTTCCAGTATAAAACTTTTATGATGAAAAACTTTCACCCTAAAATTTGACGGATTTCATTATTCCACGAAAAAGAACAAGCCATCCATACAAAAAACAATCTCATCCAAAAACATAAATACACAGGCAAAAATGAAAAAACCAAAACTTATTTTTCCTTTTTTTCTCTCTGCCTTAGAAATACCCGCCACTCAGCCTAAAAATGTCAAGTCAAAATCAGAGTCAAAATCCGTCAAAGCGAAAGGGCAGAAACGTAACCGGACTGTTCTCAATCATTCAGTCACGTCGATAAGTCAAACCAAAAATGCACCACAGCACGCAAAATCGGTTCACACTACAACATCGCATGTTAAGAATCATTTGTAACAGTATCACAATATATTTTTGATGTTTTGGATAGCGTTTAATAAAAAATAAATGAACATGTACTGTTCTACGAGCAAATGAAATAAATAAGATCTTAAACAAAAAACATCGTCTCATTTATTGTCTTCATAAACACAACCAAATCCACTAGAGTACAATATTCAAAATACACAAGTGTTTCCTACTTCAGATGCTTGATGCCTTTTGGTCTAAAACTAGGATAAAGGGTCTATTAAGAATACTAAATTCCGTGATCAATTTGAGAGAGCTTTTCTTTGCTCTTCTCTTTACTAGAAGACGTGGTACAAGTATCAAAGAAGCCCAAGAAAAATTCCAAAAAGCAAAAAGCAGGATCGCATCGGTCAACCGTCGTTACTAGTACAACAAACACAATACAACAACCCAAAAATTCTCATGTCAAAGCTAAATCCACTACTAAATTTGATAACAAAATCACAAAGTCGAATTGATTTGATTTAGTGACTTTTTTTCTTTCTTGTAAAAACAGCACCAATCGTTGCCCCAAAGAAACAATCCAAAAAGCAAGAAAAGAAAGTGAAAGGAGGTAAGAAGAAATTGAGCGTCCGCTCCATCGTTAAGCGGGCCGCTGAAGAAGCCGAAGAAGGAAGTGCTGAGCGAAAATCTGAAGTCGAAGGATCTGCTGAACGCAAATCTACCGTGACCGAAGAGGAAGCCACCAAAAAGAAATCTGAAGAAGGAGGCGATGATGAAGATGAAGATGACGAGGATGATGATGAATCCTCGGCTGCCCCACCACCAGTGGTCGCACCACCACCACCACCACCGCCACCATGTGACCCATCTGTTGATCCTAACTGCCCATACCCACCACCACCACCACCTCCCGCAGGTCCACCATACCCACCACCACCAGGCCCACCAGCACCCCCACCGCCACCACCAGATGTGCCACCACCAGGCCCACCAGCTCCACAACCAGAACCAGCCCCAGTCCCAGAACCAGCACCACTTCCACCACCAGAGAAAAAGAAGAAGGGAAAGAAGACCTCCAACAAAAAGAAAGCCAAGAAATCCAAGAAAAGCAAAAAGCATAATTAAATTTCACTCGTCATATTTAGCTTCATATAAACTTTGACATTCAATCCTTTACATAAATATGCACTGTATACCCGATATATTTTTTTGAAAAGAATAAAATTATTTATTATCCAAATTTTTACAACTCAAAATATATTTATTTAAATTAACCAAAGCCTTTTCAACTTTATGCTTACCCTGTACGCCTTTAAACAGTCAGAGAAAAACATAATTTTCCCCTTTAGGAAGTTTTCGTTTCGGACATGGTTAAAATACTGTTGGCATAACTTTCATTACTAAATCGGACACCTTTCCAGTGAAAAAAAAACACACTATCAAGTCGAAACAGGTACAGAAATATAATATTTTAAGTCATTAGTCTTTGAAATTAGCTAACCACCTATCTTCCATAAAAAATGAAAACTAAAATTTAACAAATAGAAGACCCTTAAAACAATTCATAGCTTGACGAATTACATTCATTAGTCCCTTGAGAGTAATTCATTGGTCGTCAATTTCTTATCAAAAATTACAACACTTGACAAATTTCATTCATTAGCCCCTAGAGAATAATTCGTTGTCGACAATTTCTTATCGAAATAAGCTCATCTCTTTCCCATTGGAAATTACAAGGGTCTAATGAATAAGATTTGACTAGAATTAAGAGTAATTTGTATCACTCGTCCATTCAGGAGTCCCTTGAGAATGATTTATTGTCATCAATTCCCCATTGGACGTTACAAAGCTTTTAACAAATTTCATTCATTAGTTCCTCAGAAACAATTTATTGTTTGTCATCTTTACAGGGTGTCCCGAAAAAAGTATCGAGTTCGAATGTGGTACGCCTCGACACTTTTTTTCGGGACACCCTGTACATCAGATATTACAATGCTCAACAAATGTCACTCAATTATCCCTTGGAGTCCTTGGAAGTACAAGGCTTTAGGGAAGGTAACAAATAAAATAAATGGTTTATAAAAGACTTCAATAACTTTTGATGACTTCGGTAGAATTATATCACCACACTGCTAGACAATTTTCCCGCCCAATACACACGAGGAAGAACGAAAGGAATTTAAGTTGATTGCAAACAATATTTTTTCAAATTTTAGTCATTGTATAATTACAAATTAAAATCTTAAATCAGGGATAATATTAGTAAAATCAAATAAAATTTTGATCAATTTTCATTACAATTGCTAAAATCTATTTTGATGATATATGATATTTTAAATTTTTCTGAATTTGGTGATGTGTCAGGTCTTGCAACAAAGAAAAAATAAGGAAAATAAAAACTCATTGACCCCGGGGCCGGATAAAATATATTTTAACAAAAAGCTGAAGTCAAGCCAATACAATAAATACAAGATATTCTAATAATACTCAAATTGCCGAGCTCCGTTAAATCAAACATCTTAATAATTGAGTTTCAAAGATTTTCTTCTTTTAAAATTTCACATACTTTTATCATCTAATGATGATAATGTTTTTTAATCGATTCTTCAATTCATTCATTTTGTCCATTCATTCTATGATTTTATCTCTTCTTCAAGCGACAAACAATTCCTCGACAAATACTTTATAATCGAAATAGCCAGGAAGTTCACGTCCATTTTTATCCACGTATACTTTCATACACGACATACAATAATCCGCTTGCTCTTTCGTTAAAGCCTATGGAGAAAAAAAATCACAAAACTTGTCAAAATAATTGGTCAATCCCTCACAAATTTGCATTTCTTATATACTCAATACACATTTTCGACCGTAGTCGCGCGGAAACAGGCGTGTGCCACCTTATTAATTATCCCCCTAAACTCGACTCGATCCAATCCATTTTTTACACTTTTTTCTGTAGGTGCAAAAAAAGACTGGGACGGTTTTATGGTAGTAAAACGGAAAAAATACCCTCGCGGCAATTGGAGGCTACGGTCGAAAAGGTGTATAGACCGGGCTTTATTTTGTTGTATTCAAATAAACAACCCAATTGTTCAGAGACAATTTCAGGGTGAACAATATACGAAAGATTCCATATACATACATCCCTGTCCCTATAACTATTTCTAGCTAGCGAATATAAAATTAAATTTTTTTGAATTGGATGGGATTTTCAATCTATTTCTTATCAAGATTTTAAGACATTTTTCTCAGTGAGACGATATAGCACAGAGGTGTATACTTCATTTTTTTTCAGCATTACACCCACAAAAACTTTTACAACAAAAAACGAAGAAAACGTCCATACCATGTATAATTCTTCTTCCGTTACAAAAGCTTGCTTTCCACCCTCGGTGATCGCTCGGAAAGCATCTTCGACTTCCGACGCTGACCGAACATTCTCGGTTTCCCGACTGATCATAAATGCCATATACTCGTTCAATGATACAACACCGTCACTAAAAGTTGATTAAAATATGTACAATATTCTGAAGGAAAGGGTGCTCAGCAATCCCGGGAAATTTCAAGTAAGTTTTGTTTGGCTATCAAAGATAGTTTTGATCAAGGACATAATTAAAAGGAGGGACACGCTCAAAAGATAGATCTTGTCTTAAAAATAGGCCCAAAACGAACCCAGACAAAGCTGAGAAAATCACTCGCATTTGAAGTCAGTTAGTTCAAAGTTTAAAGTTCGCAAGTCTGAAATTTCAATTGACCACAGAACTCCAGCAGCTAAAGTCTAATTTAACTCTCCTTAGACCATAGACTAGGTTCTAATCATATCAAAAGCGGAAAAAATCAGCAAAACATCGAACATAAAATTCCGGCACGCCTAGATCCGACACTACCCAGACCACGGCTGAATGAAGTCAAATAACATTTACCCGTTAGGATCAACAGTTCTAAGAATGGCTTCAAATTCACTATCATCTTCTCCCTCCTCCACAACTGGCAAATCATAACCAAGCGATCGTAAACATGATTTGAATTCTGGATGGTCCAAAAATCCTGTCTTGTCTTTGTCGAAATGCCTGAAAAGAGAGAAATATTTGTTTCCTTTCAATACCGAAGGGATTTTTTGAATTTATTAGTTTCAGTATTATTTCTCTTGAAGGAAAATATCTCCCTTTTAAAATAGAGCCCCTTCTATTATCTGATATTCCGATGGCGGATTGGCGGCCGCCCACTCTAAAGCTCTAAAGGAGCGGGCCAATTTCCCATCGGAGAGGAATGATAGTCGGCCTTTGACGTGCCGCATCCCCAGTCGGGTTCAACTACCCTTGCGCATAAAGCTAAAAATATTTCGGTTGGGCCCGCCAATCCCCGAAAAAGAGGGCTCTCCCGCTGCAAAATCATTGACTCGGTCTTGCAGAATTCCGTAATCTAAACCTTCCAGATGTTGAAAATTTTCCCGACCTTCAGAACTTGCGTGTCGGATGAAAATTTCACCATCTGGGTGCCAGATAAGTTCCTATATAACTCGAACTATCGCACATTTGTTCAATTTTCACTTAATGTTTTAAGGGCTTCGAAGCTAATCGAGAGAAAATGCATTCGAGTTTCTAGACATTCAGTTATGGTGATTTCATAAAATATACGATAAACTTACTTGAACATGATGTTGAATTCACGGAGAGTGTCTTCCGAAACACCTGTCATATTCTTCGCTTTGATTTGATGTTCCAGATTCTTTTGCATTCTCATGTTCAATTGGTCCAATTGGTCCCATTGTTGTGCTAAGCCAACTGTACTGTGATCCGTATACCTGTAAAAAAAACAAGTGATACTTTTATGGACCGGCCTACCTGGTTATGCAATTAACACATATAATTGATATCAATCATTCAGAACACAAATAGTGACGATTTATTAAAATTAGTCGTTTGTTTCTTATAAAAAAAATGTTTAGAAACCAAAACTTCATGCTCTTGAAATATTCTTTCATATTCAAGACTTCGTGAGCGTAAAAAACATCTATCTCATCAAAAAATTGAGTAATTTGGCTAAGAACATTGATGTATGCTTATTAATAGTGATTCTTATAGACAAAGATGCGTTTTTTGAGCTGAAAAGTTCTTCTTTTACAAAAATCTGCTTGACCCATCTTTTACCTACTTTCATGCAAAAATCAGAAAAAAACAATGATCCAATATTTCACAAAGTCCAAAAAACCCTTTTTTTAGCCGTTTTTTGGCCCAAATTTGCCTTAAAACATTTTATTTTCGAAAATCTGGCTCCATCACATTCGAGGGTTTAAAGTTATGCATCTTTGTGCAAAAAATCATAAAGAATGAAAGAGCCAATCTCGAGAAAAGCTAATACCTAAGTAATTGATAATGTGCTTATAAAAAAATATCGAATCTGGCCAGTTTTTCTATAAAAACACGTCAAGCAACCAAAATTTCATGTCTAAACACACATATGCTTCAAAAGTAAGCCCTCATGAGCAAAAAAAACATCTATTTCATAAAAAAATTGAGTAATTTGACTAAGAACATTGATGTATGCTTATTAATAGTGATTCTTTTAGATAAACATGCGTTTTTTAAGCCAAATAAATTTTTTTGCAAAAATCTGCTTGAGCCATCTTTTACCTATGGTTACCACCCTACTTTCATGCAAAAAATCAGAAAAAATTAATGATCCAATTTTTCACAAAGTCCAAAAAACCAGCTGGTAACGAACGGACGGACGGTCGAACGGACAGAGGTTAATTTATAGGACCTCCACCCCACCGGGGTAGGTCCAAAAAAAAAATATTAAGTATCTTAATATCTAGAATCATCGAAACTATATTTTTTACCTTTTAGGCTGCCGGCATCCACTAACGGACTCGTGCTCCTTATAGACTATACTACGCGGTTTTGTAGAGGTCTGCGATTCAGACTAGCACTTTTTTGAGGTCAGAGCTACAGGCAATAGGCAATTTGTAAGATCCGGATTTTAATATAGATGGACTGACAGAAGTATGTATGACATTCGTAATTTAATAAAATAAAGCCAACTTTAGATCATTCATTGAAAATCTCCTTGGTATTATTGGTTGAAAGACTTACTTGTTATCAAGGATCATTGCTTCTTCCATTTGAGCGCCAATGTCTTCAATTTCTCCCAAGTTTTCTTTCTTCGATCCAATCACTTTGGATGTTTCCTGTGGAGCGAGATGAATGAAAGACACAGTACATTATAAGGGGATTGAAATTGGTTATTTGTCCGTATCATACTCGACTTGACCAAAAACAATCTCTTCTAATTTGCGTGTCAATTTCTACATGTGAGAATAGTATAAGCAGGATATTTTTAAGAGCTTCTTCAATAAGAAATTTCAGTAGAGAATATTAAGTATTAACGGAATGATCAATGAATAAGAAAAGTTTCGGAATCTTACCTTAAGTGAAGCAAGTTGTTCTTCCAATGTTCCTGTGGAATCCACCATGCTTGTCCTTTGATAAAAAAATTGTGAAAACATTCATTAGTTTTCTTGAAGTTGAAAACTCAAATAATTTTTTGTCTTAATTGGTCAGTATTGTTTTAAGCTGACAAACAACAATCCAATGGCCATAGGAAACAAACGCAGTAAAAAAATCCTTAGGTCAACACTTACCTGGTATCAGTGACAAAACGATTGAAACCATTCGCTTTTTCAGCGAAACTTTGTCTCAATTCATCATTGAAGTCTTGTCGTCTTGTTTCTTTCTCCAATGCATTTTCACGATCACGAATCAATTCTTGCAGATTCTTCCATGTCTCTTCAATAGCGTCCATACCAAACCACGCATATCTGAGTGAAAAGTTAAAAGAAACAAAGTAAGGTCTGGTGTCTCGAGAAGTAACTAAAATTATAACTCTAAAATCATTGTGAAATGTGATCTGAATGGATGTTACTAAAGATCGAAACTTTCCATGTCTGTTTTTGTATATTCTAAACCTTCGAGAATGATGTAGATTTACGTCTAAAAAAAGTTTTTTTGTCCCCGATTAAATTGCTCTTGGCTCGAAACATTTTCAGACAGCACCACCAAACCTCGCAGTCTAAGCTGAGATTTTGTGACGATAGCAAAGTTGTTGCCTGAATACCATTTTTACTATAATTGCTGTTCAAAGTGTTAATGTTTAGTGCGGGTTATAATTTCATACTAAAAGTAACCAAAATCAGTAGAAAGTTTATTCATGCGATTGGGAATAACCGCAGTTTTGACCCTGCAAAATTGAGGATGGTAAAAGTGCTGATTTACCGTCGTCCTCAAATGGTCAGGATCTGATACAACGAAACTTACGGGTTGACTTCAATGTTATAGGACTTGATTTCAGCATCAAGTTCGACCAACTCATTGAAATTAGCTTTTGGTTGATCGAGACTGTCACGGAATGTGGTGTGTGCGTCCAGAAGGTTCTGCAAACAAAATTTTGAAAGGGTTTTCTTTCGATTGGTTGATAATAGGATAGACAGACTTTGTTTTTTTTTTCATCAAAACCCTCAATGGTCCAAAGATAATGAAATGATTATAGATACTTTTTGGAGAAGAGTCTATCTATTCATCATATGCACAATTGCAATGTCTTCAAACATTACATCATGGACCCAGCAGCTGATTAGTTAAAAGTGACGTAAAATCAGTCAGTACGTCACTTACAACCAATCAGCTGTAAGGTCGGGAGAAGACATTGCGATGATGCATATAATGAATTGTACTTGAAAGTGTCTTGGTGATATTCAACATCTTAAATGTTTGTTAACTGAAGGACCGAGAAAATTTGTTCGAGTTATAAGCGGTTCGACATTCAATTTTAAAGTAAACCACGGGTGTCTGCTAAAAACAGAGGCTCATCTGTACCTTAATCTGTTCAACAGAGTTACATCGGACAGGATCGGTCAAATCTTCTTCCGCATTCTCAAACCAACTGTTAAATTCGGAGGCTTTCTTGGCGAACAACAAGAACAAGTCCTCCACCATTTGGTAATGTTTTTGTAATTTCAATAATTTCTCACGTCTTTCATTCGCTTTGTTCAACAAATTGTTCCATCTAAAAAAAGAGGAGAAAGGATTCAAAATATCAACCTCCCTCCGGTGTATCACAGACAGGCGATATTGCACCATCAAAAAGAAAGGATACAGTCGAGTACAACAACAGGCGAGTCTTCGTAATAACCTCTAGAACTCGAGTGTCTCTATAACTCGAACGGTTTTTCGGTTTCCTCTATGCCATTGAAAGACTATGTTTATGAAAATGTCCACGACTCGAACAATTACTGCATCCTGACTGTATTTAGTTCGATAAAAACAATATCATGGAATCGAGAATGCCATTTCTTTATTTAGTTTCAGTTTAATGAGAATAGCTTGTAAAGGATAAACGAAAGGTTATAGTCACCACTAAAGGATTTTTGATAGACAGAATATGACGCGATTACCTCACAGAACTCAGTACCATCTAAAATCATTTAGTTGAAGTATTCATGATACCCACCATTGCAATGTCTTCTAACATTACACCACGGACTCAACAGCTGATTGGTTACAAGTGACGTACTGGCTGATTTTACGTCACTTACAACCAATCAGCCGTTGTGTCTATAATGATGCATATCATAGTAGGCTAAGTTACCCAGAGCGTAATGTTGTTTTGGAAGGGAAATTGTTACCTAGTTACCAGACCGTCATGTCGTGCAATGATAGCCGGTGTTTGTTGATGTTCAGCTTTCACCAATTCTTCTTTTAATGACGTCACACGTGCTATACCTTCGTTTTCAAATGCACGTAAACCAGCATCGAACGTGTTCTAAAATAATGAGATTTAATGTAAGTCTCGATAGAAAATTTGTCAATTTTTCACTTATTGCAGAAGAATAAAACGTACTTGCAGTTGACTCTCACTAATTCGAACTCAAACGGGGAATCTTATTTGTTCGAATAACAGAGAGCCGACTGCAGATAAGTATTGCACCCACTGTGGAGGGCATCCAAAGAGAGGACTAGCTTTTTGGTAGCTGTCTACATGAAGGTGGGGGAGGTTGTTACCTGGTTACCAGACCGGGTGGGCTAAATCATTTTGCTTGATTGAGGGGGGGGGGCTGTATTTTTCAAAAAATACTGTGGGCTAGCTTGCTAGGGGGCGTGTTTTGTAATAGAACTGGGGGCAGAGGTGATAGGTTACATATACTTTGAATTATGTTAAAAATATATGTTCTGGGGAAGGTTTTAACCTTCTTGGAATTTTTTTTTTGTTATTTTGGTTTGTGAAGGTGGGGGCTATGTTTCTAGAATTTAGCCGGGGGCTATTTTCTTTAGCCCCCCCCTGAAAAATTCTAAGGGCTGGACCCCTCTGCACACTATGACATCAGGAACAACTTAGGGCTTATTATACATTACGGTGTTGAAAAAGAAAAAACGCGTTTTGGATAGGAAACAAGTGGCTTCATTTCCCATTCAGGAGTTTCGGATCGTGCCCCTGGGCTTTAAGATCAATGCTCGTTACATATTAACCATTCAATGAAAATTTAGTCGATTTGCAAGGTATTAACAGTAAAATTTTTATAAATATCGTTAACTACGTTCAATTATGTTGCTATCTGTCGAGTTTTGTAAATATTAGTAGTGAGAAAAGGCGCAGTAGAGAATCGTCTACTGTAGTAAAAGTATTTTGTTATCTCTTAGACTAGTAAACTAGTCGGTTATTACTTATAATAAAACTGTCAATCAAATAATATAAACACTAATTAAATATTCAGCGCGTGTGAGAGAAAAGGAAAATAACCGACTAGAAGCTTCTTCCAACGCCTTTTTTTCTTCACCTAAAATCGTAAGGAGAGACACTGACCCGTGCGGGATTGCATTTATTTTTCTTTCTGTTTATTGCATTTTTGGAAATGCTCATTTATTTATATGTTACCATGTTTAATTTTACTATGAAATATCATTTAGTCAAAAAAGTTGGATGGATTCTCAAAAACCTAAAAAACCTTGTAAAATTAAACAACGTTATTTGAGGGAAGAAGCTTCTAGTCGTTGAGATTCAGAAAAACACGCAACCTCACCTCTTCGATTCTTTTTATTTGGAGCTTGAATTTTTTGTATATGGGTCTGTTTTCAACGACTAGTTTACTGGTCTAGTTATCTCTTTGAGTACTTTAGTATTTATTATGTTTACTGTTAAAAGTCATTTAATTTTGTCAGTAGATATTTTAGTCACGTGTTAGTTTTCATTAATCACGTGACAAACCTGTAATTGTATTAAATGATTTGGATTGGTCGATCGGTCATAAAAGAAGCGTTCCTCACCATTCTCGTCCTGTCATAACGTAAATTTCAAAGCAGATTACAAAACAGTAACTCTCTCTAATTCGATCTTCAAGGACCAAGAATTTTCTTCGAATTAGAGAAAGATTCGAATTACTTCTCAGATTGTAATTCAAACCACTTTTCAGATGAGGGAACCAATATTTTAGTTCGAATTATAGAAAGATTCGAATAATAGAGTTTCGAATTATTGAGAGTTGACTGTCATTTTTTAAGTCTGTTTTTCAAGGGTATTAAATACTGGATTTACGGGTGATTTTCTAAATAACTACCGGTATTGTTACAAATGCTAAAAAATTTGGTGCCGGAACAAAAATCAAAAGTATCATCAATGATACTGTCATTCCGTTGTTTTTCCTGACAATTATCAACATACCGTCCATTCTTTTGCGAAATACCGGTATAAAAATGGTTCAATACCGTTATGAAACCCTCTCTATGTTTACCAGCAACCGAAAGTTTTGGGTAAAGGTAGATCTAGGGCAAAATCTAAGGGAGGTTTCTGAAATTTAGACTAAATCTAAAGGGGAACCTAGAAAATTTGACCAAAAAAGAACGAGGTTCCCTGAAATTTTGGGTAAAATCCAGGGGGTTGATTTTTGCAAAAAAATAAGGTAAAAGCTTTTCTGGAATAGCCCAATACTATTATTAAATTTCGATTCAGAAAAACAATATTTTCTTACCTGTCTGGTCAAGAGGTTTTGTGTACTGGAAGAGTCACGTGGGTCTTGATCTGATTTCACAAAATTCTCCTTGTCATCTGAAAAGATATTTTAACGGAAGAGTTGTTATCAACAAATTAAAAGTTCCTCTGCTATAGCAATAACTGAAGTCATTACAGCAGAATTTCCAAACGAGCAGGGTTCAAGCGAGTTCATCTTCCCCATATTTTGAAGCAAAAGAGGTTTATCTTTTTATCTGAGAAATAACTGAAATCAAATCAAAAATCCCTGATTTGTGAAAACTTTGAGCGTCATCTTACTTAGACATTCTAAAACGTCTCATAATAGATCTGAAACAATAACGCCGTGACGTAAGGGGGTATTGACCCTGGAGGTTGGAAGGGAAGGGGTGCTTAAACTTCTTAGATGCGCGAGGTTTCCTTTTTTCAAATTTTTATGGTGCAGGGGCACCTTGCAAAAATATTTAGAGAGGCCTTGAGGTGGCTAGTTGAACCGTGACGCTACTAAGCTTCTGCTTAGGTATTTTAGAGGTCTGTGATTTAGATTACGATCAAATCCAGTATCGTTTATCTTTTTATAAGAGAGAAATTTTTACCTATCCATGATTCGACGACATTAGCTTTCCAGTTAAATTGCAAGAAAGCGGAATTATCCATCAATTTTTGACGACGTGTTTCTCCTTGTATTTTCAACTCATTCATTCTCGTTTCCAAACTCTCCAAATCGGAACGAATGGAATCAACATAATGGTTCTCCTATGAGACAAAACAGTAATACTGATCATAGTATTTATAAACTATAGCATTTTAAAGAAGCTTGACTAGAGACTTCTCCGGTAAGATTTTTTGGCTGATAAACACGGTGGTGCCCGCTCAAATTATACAGGTACGAGCCGGGAAGTATCTTATCCATTTGGTGGACTAACTTTCTTGGGGTTTTTCTTGACCCTTATGGTAATAAGAATATTTTAAGCTTCTGGGCCACCTGGATTTCTCACCTGGGTATCCATAATGGCGGATTTTTGGTCATGTGACCCCCGTAGGCAAAACTGAAAATTCTTCCAACCCAAATATAGGCATATCATATATCAATCGATCGGAAATTTGATACTGATTAATTTTGAGATACAAAGTTGGGTCTGAAAACTTTCCTATCTCGAGATATAAATCACTTTCGTTTTCTCAGGTTTGGCTGCAGTTGTAGCGGGCTTTCATGGAGAGGCAATTCTTTTAGTCATATCTCAAGAAATATGCTTTTACATATCAAAACTTTGCTCCTCTAGAAAAGCATTAGAAATTTTTGTGCAAATTTTCAAAAATTTTGCAGTAAAAATGTGTATTTTACAGACCAGAGTACAATTTTCTTACCGTCGAATAAAAGATCTTTTTCTCTCAAAATTGGTCTCTTTGTCTGAAATGAATTAGTGAAATGATGCTTAATAAGGTTTAGAGCCACTCGATTCTTCATATTATACTCAGAGAGGTACCTGGGGAATATATAAGGGCTAAGTGTGTCTGGTCAGCACTTTATAAGTATGATTTACGGTAAGACATGATCCCGAAAACGGTGAAATTTCCAAATAATTAATGAAAAATTCTCTCATTGCATCTCAACATTAAACCTTCTGTTCTTAAGATTGACTAATGCAAAGAATTATGAATAATGTAAATTGTTACAGTGTGTATTTTACAGACAGGATTTAAGTGCTTCTAGGAGCTTCTCTTGTTCTGAAACGCCTTAGATTACTACAGAAATACCCGAACTTGAGAATTTACTGAGTTAATCCGTCAAAATTCGCCAATTCCTTAATCTTTATTGTTCATGCATGAAACGAGATTTAGAGGGCTTAGAATCTGTGTTGTCTGTAGGACCAAAAAACGTCGGCATAATATGGCTTCGAGAGGCGATAATCCTAGGCGATTGTATGAAGCCTAGTGATGGAACCATATTTGTGAACCTGCTTGGATCTATTCTGGTTACTGTTACAATTATAAGAGGCGTATAATGGTCCAATGCATCATTGTATATCCGCTTTAACTACATGAATGCAACACAAAGCCTTCAGCTAGTTGAAGAAGTCAGACTGTAGGAATTTTAACTTAAAGCGCTTTAAAGAAGTTATTGCCATATAAAATAATGGTTAAGCTACATGTCCAAAATATCCCCGTTTTCTTACAAAATCTAAGTATAATATTAAGAAATCTTGATTTTAAAATTCTTATTTGTTTTGGACATGGCTTGCTGATGGTGATCCATTTTCCCTTCCCTCATGAGGTTTAAAGTTTTAGAATAATCTGGTCTCTGGGCTTTGTCAGAACATTAACAAACGACTGGACATCCTTCTCCTTCGTAAGCACTGCTAGCTTCGTTGCCGCCTCGTTAAAACATAAAATGAAACAATAGGTTTTGATGATCTACCTTGGGAATACCTTGCTAACAACGTCAAAACCTACACAAAGTCCATGTTGTTCTACTCTTCTCCAGTCTTTTATCTATATCATAACAAAGATAACAGATGCGAAATCATCGTCATTTTTCAAAACTCCGATGAAATAATATCGAGTATATAGGATCGAGAGTATAGGATTCAAATTATGATATTCTTAAGACACAGGCTCACAACTTTGGCATACTTTTTTTTGTCAAGTCAATAAAAAAACTAATAGCGCGTTGTCGTGCAAACGTCACGATTATTACTTCTCTCATTTGAGATGCCTTGGAGTTTTTACAAGATACTTCACTAATTGGTCATTTAAAGTGATAGAGATGACGCTTTCTTTAAAAGTAATAAGATTCTTTTATTACATCTTAACGAACAACCAAATCAAATACGAGCTTGTAAAAACTCCAGCTTGTCCCTCTCATTTGACCGAAATTCAATCCCACAATCCTTTTTAGTTTTAATTCAAGAGTCGTGAAGTTTATTACTTTTTCTTTGTAATTGAGTGTAATTAGCTTGCAAGCATAATTGACGCAAAGGTTGACGGGATTGAATTTCGGTCAAACAGAAAAATCAATGTCTATTTTTAGATTCGCTACGGTATGCTATTGGAATGACAAAAGTGATTCAAAAGTATACACGCAGTTGAAATTCTCCATTTCAGTGTATAAAAAAAATTGAAAATAATTATTTTGTGACTTGAGAGTAACTAGCTGTATGCGCAGCGTCGCACGCTGCGTATCCAATCCAGTAAATCACTATACATCTAAAAAAACCAACGGAAGAAAGATAGCTGCTGATTGATGATAAGATTTTGATTTTATAAAAGAAAGGAGAAAAAAGTTCAACGCCATGAAGAGGAGGCTTTGTAGAGCTTTGTTAGATTTTCGAAAACTGTTTATAAAACGTTGTAAACACACACGTTTTAGCATATTAATATACAGATTATCAGACTATCAAGCTATCTATCAATCATTTAACCTAAAGTAATTCAACGAAATAGCATTGTGACGGAATATCAACGGATTTTTTATACCAATTTAAAAATACGGGCGGCAACGAAGCTCGCTTCAAAGACACAATGGAAGATAGACGTCCAGTTATGATTTATCCCATGTGAAGGCGCATTAGTGTACCAAGTATTGACCGTCGTCTAGGAGATCAGGACTAACTCCAACTCGGTGCTGTGTTTCACTTAATGAAAAGTAAATGCTACTTTGCTAGGACCAACCCATACCATGAGATGGTCGTAGGGTGGACAGAAACTCTACAGGCCGTTCAGTGACTGTGCGACAAATCTGTGCTAGTGTCTAGCAAGCTTGCAAGAAATAAAAACTTTGGGGCTTTGTTCTTTTTTAGGAAAATAATTCAAAGTCCAACGTCTGGCGCATACAAAGCTATCATGGCTTAGTGGTCTCAAAGCCAGACTAATTTCACCAAAAATTTTATGCTTATGTAGCTACGCAGTTCTGGAAGTTCTAAGCACTTCTCGAAGTTTCAAAGACAGGCTACACTATCTTCAATAATAAAGATATAGGAATTAGAGGATCTTGACGGATTTTACTCAGTAAAATTCTCCAGCTCGGGTTTTTCCGTGGTAAGTCTAAACATTTTAGGGCAATATAACCACCTAGAAGCACTTAATTCTGGTCTGTAAAATACACACAGCGATTTACATGTATTCTTGATTCTTTGCATAAGTCAAACTAAAGAATAAGGTTCAACTTTGTTTAATGTCGAGATACAATGAGAGACTTTGTCAAATATTTGAGTAATAGCTTGTAAGTTTTACCGTTTTTTGGATCAAATCTTACCAAAAAAACATGCTTGTAAAGTGCTGACCAGACACACTTAGCCCTTATATATTCCCCAGGTACCTCTCTGAGTATAATATGAGGAATCGAGTGGCTCTAAACCTTATTAAGCATCATTTCACTAATTCATTTCAGACAAAAAGACCAATTTTGAGAGAAAAAGATCTTTTATTCGACGGTAAGAAAATTGTACCCTGGTCTGTAAAATACACATCTTTACTGCAAAATTTTTGAAAATTTGCACAAACAATTTTTAATGCCTTTTCTAGGAGCACATAAAGTTTTGATATGTTTAAAAGCATATTTCTTGAGATATGACTAAAAGAATTGCCTCACTCCATGAAAGCCCGCCTACAACTGCAGCCAAACCTGAGAAAACGAAAGTGATTTATATCTCGAGATAGGAAAGTTTTCAGACCCAACTTTGTATCTCAAAATTAATCAGTATCAAATTTCCGATCGATTGATATATGATATGCCTATATTTGGGTTGGAAGAATTTTCAGTTTTGCCTACGGGGGTCACATGACCAAAAATCCGCCATTATGGATACCCAGGTGAGAAATCCAGGTGGCCCAGAAGCTTAAAATATTCTTATTACCATAAGGTTCAAGAAAAACCCCAAGAAAGTTAGTCCACCAAATGGATAAGATACTTCCCGGCTCGTACCTGTATAAATATGCATTTTTCGTTATATTTAGGCCACACCCATAAGTAAAGAAAAAGTGAAGTTTTGGTTGGTAGTGCTAAGGTTATGGATGTAAACGGTGTAGCTTCTGAGAGACAGATCAGTTCACAATCTTAAAGGTGCCAACAGTCTTTTGTAAAATTTCGAAGACCATTCTTTTGGTTCCAATTCGAATGTTAGAAGTTTGGATTAATGAAAAATTCGAATGCTAGAAGTCAGGATTAGAAAAAAGTTTTTATGAGATGTTTGACGTTATGAGATGATTGACGTTAAATAGAGCAAACACAACAACGTCTTACATACCTTAGCAATCAATTCATTAGCCTGTGTTTTGATATCATCCACACGTTGTTGGTGAACGTTATAATCAGTTTCAAAGGCTTCGTGTTTCTTCAACAAACCAAGTACAGAGGCTAGAGTATCACCGTGATCGTCGTTGGAGACTAAGACGAGTTTCTCAGCGATCCATGATTCTTCTTCGTGAATGTTGGTGAGAAGTTGTTGGTACTCCTCGGAATCGCTCAACTTGTTGTTCCTGTTGTGGTGGAGATAAACGTCAACATTTTTGAAGCTTTGAACACTCTTTAACTTTTAAGGTTTCTTAAGTCTAATGATCTTAAAATATTCTTATTTTAGTTTAATATTGTTCTAGTTTCTAAGAATGGTCTGAAATTTTTGTCCTTGAAATCTTATTTCTTATTTTTATATTGATAAAAAAACAATACCGTTTACCCTAGGCCTAGTCCTCTTAGAGCTGCAGTGGTCAAAGAATGTTTTTCTTCACTATTCGTAGACAGTAATCTGTCTGAGACGAAAGAACTTGATACGAACTAGAATTTCCATCTTTTGCAAATACCTGGACTATTTTTGCTAATTGTGTTAGAAAATTAAGTAATCTCAATAGAGTGCTTTCCTTTTTGATTTCTTATTTTTTTGGTTTATGAATCCACTTAGATTCCAATCTAGAAAATACCAAAGCAAAAAAATCAAACAATGAGTACCAACCTGTCTTCAGCCAAAGCATTCAACTCGTTCCATTTCTCTGATAAGCTGTTACATTTCTCTTGGATTTCA
This sequence comes from Clytia hemisphaerica, assembly GCF_902728285.1. Lineage (NCBI taxonomy): Eukaryota > Metazoa > Cnidaria > Hydrozoa > Leptothecata > Clytiidae > Clytia > Clytia hemisphaerica. The sequence continues at coordinate 2,184,823 of NW_027103851.1, read as the reverse complement.
CTTTCTTGTTGTGGGTTATTCTCCTGGAATTGTTGTCCACTTTCCAACAACTGTTCCACGATAGGTTTGTGTGAATTCAACTCCCCGTTCAAACGTTGCATTTTCTTACGTAAGTTCTGCACGTCTGGTAAATCGATACCGTATTCTTGGGATGACGCCAAGACCTTCTTCTCTCTGAAAAAAGAGGAGAAATTTAGCCGTTAAGTCTTGATTTCAAATAGAGACGTATGATTTGAATTTGAATTTAGCTAGTTCGACGTGGGTAAATAACTCTAAATGGGTAGGCCTCATTGTGAGACACTTTCTCATGTCCAGCCATGTCCAACCATGTCATATCATTATTATACACCATGCTAGAATATTTACTTAAATATACTTTAATAATTATTATAGGGTCATCTGGTGGCTGTCGATGGAGGGAGTCTTTCCGGCGAAATCTACTGTTTTCCGCTACTTACTCCCTATTCCATTAAGTACCCAATCAGATTAAGCTATTCAACATTCGTAAGTTAGCAGCTATTGAGGATAGAAATTTCTGTTTTTTTTAAATACTATAGTAGTTTATCAGGTATCTAAACCTAGTTGTTGACGTTAAAATGTGAAATAAAAATCGACTGTGTTAATTACCTGATCCATGATTCTTGGTCATCGATATCTCGGAAGAATTGATGCAATGCAACGGATGCTTCTAAGCGCGTTTTGCGTGTCACTGACATCACTTTCACTCTAAAAAATGAAGTGGACAATATTCGTCAATCAAAAAAATAATGGATTCTTTCAGGGAAAAAATATACTTTCTACGCTTCAGCTTTTGTTTCTTAAGTTATGCTTCATGCCAACCTAAATTGAAAAATATGGATAAGTCTTGTGCTAACCTTTATCAATTCAAGGCGGTTGAGTCAAGTTATACTTAGCACTGTGGAGTTCCCATGGCTTGGACATGCACAAAATAACTTATATTTGCTCGAGTTTTGGAAATTTTAAGCTATGGGTTTTTGACTGAAGGGTCCAGACAACTTGTTTTAGCTATGGAGAAAAGAGTTTAGACTTCACCTTACGGTAACTCTTGAACCTGTTTAAACATCTTGAAAATTCAATTTTGGAAGGTATCTAATCAGAGTAAATACTTTCAGGTATGTAGTCATGATGTAAACTAAAACTTACTTTTCGAAACGCACCACGACCACTTTAGTAGATTCTTCAATTTTCACGGCATCGAAATGTTGAATTTCTTGGAAATGTTGGCATTGGTTTTTCAACGAACTAACACGATCTTCATAAGAGACAATGTCCACTTCAACAAGCTGGTGTTTCTTCAACAAACTTTGTGCACTTGTCAAATCTTTGCCAAACTCATCAGATGATAACGCATTCTCGATCTGAAAAATATTTAATGAATACAGAGATTAGATTTGATTTAAAGCAGCAGTCAAATCCTAAAGGGGTTATTAAAACGATCTACAAATTCTTTTGCAAACAAATGTTTTAGAACTTATTCTGAAGCAGAGAAATGACGATCGTTTTCATAATAAGCGGAGAGTACCCCTCGTCACTTCGTATAGGCTGAGACAGGAAGATTCTGGCCTAACAAAACAAAGCAATAAATAATATTAAGATTCACTCTAAATTTTCTTTTATACCTCGTCTTCTCTTAAAAAAGAGCTTTTCCCGTGTTGTATTTGATAACTCAGTAAATACCGGATGTTTCAAAAAATAATTTTGAATTGGGTTTTTGAGAAAACTGGCAATGTTAGAAATTAAAATTCATTCACTTTTTTTTGAAACAACCGGTAGCATATGGCTTTGACTGACCTCACCAAGCCAAAATTCAAGATCTTGCATTCCGTATTGGAATTTCTGTTGTTCGTTTGCTTCCATCAATTTCTTGGTCTTCAAATGACAAGCTTCGATTAACTCACTCCAACTCTTTTCAATCCCTTTCAATCGTTCTTCTAAAAACTCTTCACTTCCCTGACATTTCTTGTCGCGAATCAATCCTGAGGATAGGATAAGGATAAGAAAATAAAGAGATAATTTAAACCAAACAATGGAAAGGATCAATGGAAATTTTTAAGTCCACATTACTGTCTATCGTGGTATCTTAATGTCCCTTGCACAGAGCCAGCAATGTTCATTTTGACGTATCCTACGGTCCTCTGTAGAGAAGGACCCATTATCCAGTGAAGATGGCTTTACCACACCAGAACATCATAACTTACGAGAAAAAGATTTTAAGTATTTAAAATTTGAGGTATTAAACACCAAAAAAGGGATTACCAACGTCAATCCAGCTTCCCCCTCGCGGGACTATGACTTGGATTTAAACTCTTCTCATTACATACCTCTTCCATGTTTAATGGTGGAAGCGACTCGATCTTCGTTGGCTGCTACTTCAGCTTCGAAAGCTTGATGCTTTTGTACTTTACCCTGGTCATAAAAGAACATGAAGGAATTGGATTTGAAGAAATACAAATTTCAAGTCAGTTTTGCCTGAATACAGAGTTTATCGTTCTACATATGTAATTTGAGCTTTACTAAGCTTTTGACGTCAATAGATACTGCAATTATCAGCCGGATTGAGACAGTGATATATAAGTGAAGGTAGAGAGTCTATCACCGCAAGGGACTGAGACCGAAACCCAGCACTTCCAGGCAGGGGTGACAGACTCTCTACCTTCACTCATATATCAGTTTTACCTCTTTATCAGTTTATATAACAAACTGACATACGTCCCACACCTAATGCAAACTATGAACAGAAAATTCTAGGAGTTCCAGTACTTTGGGGGAGATTAATCCATACCTATAAAGTACGGGTTGATCAAATAATTAGAAAAAACAACGAAATTACCTGAATATTAGAGGGATCTTTATACGATTCGTCGAGCGCAGTTTGTAGTTTTTCACTGATCCATCCTTCGATATCATCAACATCACGGCTGACTGATTGTAAAGATTGTGATTCACCAAGCTTTGATCGCCGTTCAACTAAAGCCCCTTTCAATGTTGCCCATCTATTAATAAATAAAGTATGCAAGGAGTGTATTGGACCATTTCGTATTATGTTCATACAGGGTGCAGACAAAAATTTCCAGGGGTTAAACCGAGAAGAATTTCCAGGGGGTCAAAGGAAAGTTTTTCATTTTTAAAGGGCTGAAATGAAAAAGTTAAAAAAAAGGGGTGTTTTGTTGCTAATTTTGCCATTCTTCCAGGGATATCCATATATTATTTTCAAGAACTTCTTTGGTCTTAAGGGTTCGTTAAGCTCCCCTTTCTGCATGAATATCAAACGGAAAAACCCATTATTAGAAAAACGTTAGGAAGACCACCCTCTAACTCTCTCTAATTTGATCTTCGAGGCCAAGAAATTCACTTTATTCGAGTTATGGAGAATATTCAAAAAACTAATTTCCTGATTGTTCGAGTTCGAATTGTAAAATATTATAAAACAATAAACGTGACGTTTACCTTTTCATGACCTCTTCAATACGTTTTTGAATGACGTCAGAATCATAATGTTCATTTTCAATCAAACCATTGGCAGTTTTCTCCAAAGTTTGAATTTTCGCCTCCTGTAAAAAATATCAGAATCAACTTATAGAATAAAAGCATGCAATGGTTTAGCTGAATGATACGGTTCATCGGTATGTTTTTTGTTAATCTCTCAATTAGAAGTATTGATTGCTTTTATTGTTAGTTGTTCACACGCGACGGTTCCGTTTCGCTCCGAAACAGAATGAAGCCATTCTATTGGTCAAAAGTGACGTAACACTTGAATGTAACCAATAGAATGGTTTCATTTCATTTCGGAGTGAAACGGAACCGTAGTATGTGAACATGGTCCTAGTGAGTGGTGTTATTTAATGTTTCCATTTAACTAATAAAAAACCACTCCAGAGAACATCAACCTATAGAAGGTGCTAAGGTTCTAAGAATTGTCTAGAATCGTACTAACATGAATAGCGATGGCTTTTTCAAAATCTTTTTGTTTTTTCATGAGAACATCAGTAGATTCACTATCATCAGATTGAAGAACAGCTTCACGTGCGGCCATCCAAGATTCTGCTAACTCGGCATCTCGGTTGAACAACATTTCTTCCATGTTGTCATCTAAGATCTTCTTGCGTCTCTCCCAAGCACTGCAATAAGAAAACGATAACCATAATTCTTTTTTTATATTCTATTTATTGTGTAAAGGGAGGTAGAATTAAAGGGAAAGTCAGATAAAAGTAAAATCCAACCCAATTATTTCTTCCATAGTCCTAAGTAAACCCTCCTAAATTTTTAAGGGTTTTATAATCTTAAACTTCTGTAATAATAATATTCTGTAATAACAATAACAATTGAGTTTCTTAGGTACGCCTGAATGAGGTAAAAAATCTGAGATTTCAAATCATCATATCTTTTCTTCGGAAAATAGTTTTTGACTTTTAGAAATATTTGGTGGGCTTATTCATCATGGTTTTGCGTGTTTCTTTTAAAATAAAGAAATAGACAGAAAAAGGCTACACAAAAAAACATACATTCCAAGAGCTTCGCGTGCAGTTTGTACTTCGTTCATTTTGACATTGATTTCATCAGAATTGCTGTGTCGTTCATCCAGCAATGATTGTCCAAACTCGTTGAACTTATCAAAGATTGGTTCACGAGAATCCATTTCCAAGCGGTGTTCCTGAAAGCAAGAAAAATCTTTGTTTTAACCCGAGCCAGTGTAAAGTATTACCTTATTGGAACTATTTTTTGCGCGGGAACTAATATTCGCGGTCGAAAAAAAAGTTTTGCCCTTTTTGGACAAACTTCTTTCATTTTCCTAGGGATTTAAAAATGTTTTCGATAAAATTGGAAAAAATTGTATTTCGCGGGTTCAAATTTTCGCAGTTTTGCGAAAAACGAGACGCCAAAATTAATTCCCGCGAAAATTAGTTCCAATAAGGTACACCAAAACTGGTGATCCAAACTGAGCGTAAGATGGAGGTAGTTTGAATCACAGATCTCTACAAAACCGCAGATAGTATCTATCTATATGGAGCACCACTCCGTTAGTGGATGCCAGCAGCCTATGCTTGGTGTGGCTTGTTGTCGCCCGATTCTTCAGATGTGCATTGTAAGCCTTTAGAGCGGGATGGATATTAAATTACATTCGGCTTTAAAGGGAAGGGTACACCTATAAACGTGATAGAACTTTAAACCGGTGATACGTGTATATTATGTGTATATTATACGAGGATATTAAAGGAATAATCAGATGGTTTGAAATATTTGACTTTCGCCTAGTTATTTTCCAAAGTCGAAATGTTCAAGCTATGTGACTTTTAGTAAGAAAACAATAGAGTTTCAATGTAAGAACCGTGTAAGAACCTACTTCTAGAAATTTCAAATTGCGATATCTCGACTTTAGAAAATAGTTAGAATTGACATGAAGGTGAAACTCTTTTGACGTTCAAAGTTTTATTTGCGTTACGAACGTTGGATGGACTTTATTTGAACGTTAAATACTGAATGTATACCCTGTAAGTGGACCACGTGACATACCTGGTGACGATCGAGGAGAGCTTCTGCACCAGCCACGTCAAACGCTAATTCATCAGAATTCACCAAGGCTGAAATACTTTGAATCCATGACAACTGGTCTCTGAAGGGGTAGAGAAGAAAAAGAATCGTTATTTACATATTTATTCTTCTCAGGCTCAGTGCGTCTAGCGTGCCTATTTTAGCTATTCTTCTTTTTCTTTAGTCTATATTGTTTTTTATCGTTTTATTTTTCCGTCCCCTAATGGAACTGAGATTTAATTTTCTGATTTTACCAACTGTAATAGTGACTACCAAGTTCCAAAACACATACCCGTACCCTTCACGTGTCTAGGTACCCCCTCCACCCAATAACAAAATATTTTTAGTTCAATACGAGGACAAAACTAATTTCTAGCTTTCTGCAGCATATATAGAGTTTGCGATACTCAGATTCGAAAAATGTGACAATAGAGCACCTATCTAATCGTTGCCCGGGGGGGGGCAGTGGTTTACCAACTGACGGTATGTGCGGCGAAAAAATTGGCTTTTAGAATCGCACCCTTACGGTGCAGAAAAAAATCAGTGAAATTCATACCCTTACAGTGCATTTTTTGAAATTTTAAACTCTTTTAGAAAGATTTTCGAGCAAAACTTTGCAATTTTTCCTAGATTTGCTGACATTTCTACCCATACAGTGCATTTGTCAAAAGCCCACCCTTACAGTGCATTTCTGATATTTTGAAAAACATACCCTTAACCACCGCACATACCCGTTGATCAATTTGCCTGATCGTTGGCAATCGTTGGCAATTCTCAGCTCGTATGGAGCGGGTTGAAAAAAGCATTTACAGCAACTTTATTCTCTTATACCTTTCTCTTTGTTCGACAAACGAAAAATGTAATACAAAACAAGAAGAATCTGGTTACAGCGTATATATGAAAACTAAAAAATATCTGAAGTGTTCATAGTACATTTTCTTCTGAAAAAGCTATATTTTTTTCAATTGCGGCATCGTTGTTGACATTTCTGATCGCCAGAAATCGAAGAATATCTTGGTCTTAATTTGCAAGTGCCTGCTGCCATTAGATAACAAGTCGATGGCGCGTTTGTGATAACTGCGTCATGGTTCCAAGTCCAAAATGCACATCCTGGTATTCCGCCACAGTATCCAGCACATTGTTGCCACGTGGGTACATCAGGGATCGTTTTGATTGGCTCTTGTTTACACTCATAATGGCGACCGTAAGACGGTTGGCACCAGACATATTTTTTGCCGCAATCAGCGTTTCCAGATAACACGTTGGCGTTGACGTGGGTACCACATTTGCCATAGTGCTTCCAACAAGTAAAAGGTTTATTTGTCGAATGTTGGTGCTCCCAAGTCCAGAATCGACAAAAAGAATATTTGTTACATTCCGCTGCACATTCTTCCCAGCTTCCCTCTTTTGTAACGCCCAAATCACACCCTCGGTATCCACGCCCGTTAATCAAGTCGCAATTGTCTCCTGGAGCGGCACCCCAACATTGAAGCGCCAAACAAGCGATAAAGATGGCGTAAGTAGCAGCGTGAATCATGTTGGAGGATCAGGTCAAGTAAGAGTAGATAGAACCTATCTTCTGTGCTTTATGTAGAAAATGCTGTGGTATTTATAGTGGAAAATAACAATGATCAAACATCGTAAAGGAAAATATTGACTTATTGACTCTTCTAATTTACGAAAAAGGGTTTGTAAAAGTATACTAGTACTTTGGACTTTCGTGAAAAAGTGGCATGCATAAATGTTTACTATTTTGAAATCTCTAGATTTGCGCAGGTTGAATAATTAAATCACAAAATTGAAGTTTCTCAAGAAAATTTAAAGATCAGATTTCTATTTCGCTAGCTAACAACGAGTCATTCGCTCAATCCAAAAAACCCAAAAAACTACTGCTGATTTAGGAAAAAACGAAAGTTGTAAAAACGATAGCCCGGAGTCTACTTAAAGATTTTTTATAGACTGGATGGCGCGATTAAGTTAACTTCACTGGACTCAGCGTCATCAAAAATTATTAGAAAGCAAAGTTCAGCCAGAAGTAGACTTTAGTCTATAAAAACGTTGGAAAATTCAAAATCCTAAAATATATAACAGAATATCTACAGTAAAATGCTAGAAATCCCTTTTTCGAAATGAGAATGCTGTATAAACTAATTACTATTTACTTCAGACTCATAACATTTGCACAGGCCATATCAGAGACATCAAAACATCTTCAATTTTTTAATTCAAAGTTGAGATTAAATTGGCTTTTTTGTGGCACTAATTTTTTCGGCCGGCACGCACTTTTTGCCAAAACTCTTTCATTTTCTAAAAGGTTTTAAGGTTTTTTTAATGAAAATTTTACGGAAAAAACTAATTTTTACAAAAGACACCAAAAGCAGCAAATTGGTTCTTGCGAGAATTGGCTGAGGTAAATTTACGAGCAAAAGAAGTTTAAAAATACTGACCTGTAGTCACTTAAGAATTTCTGGAAGATGTACGAATCATTTAATTTGGATTTCCGATCATCAGATTTTTCTCGAAGCTGAGACCAATTTTGGGATAAATCTTTGGCTTTTTCTTGGATGGTTTCTGCAGAATTGGGATGGTTTTCACATAATTGTACTGCTTCTGCATTCAATGACTCGACCTGTGTCGTGAAAGTTACATGAAAAATATGAGTCTTATGTGCTAAAACCCCCACTCTTTCTCTCAGCACCTTCTATTCAGAAAAAAATACTTTTTGAAAACCTCTCGCCCCCAACAGCAAAAAGGGAGCACTTTAAAAAAACATGTAATTGACAGAAAGCCAAGTTAAAACAAGACTTTAAAACTTTTCGATTCTATTCGCGAGGAACGATTTGCGGCAAAAAAGTTGAGCTACTATGTGGCAAAACTGGGAATTCTATTTTGTGCTTAAAATGTATTGGAAGAGGAAAAGCAGGAGGGGATAGGCCAAGAAAAGAATCCGTAGCATTTTTTCAATGAGTTTATGAATTAAATTTGGGTACAAAAAGTATGAAAAAAATACTGTTTTCAAGATAAAAACTGACCTTTTCTTCGAGGGCAGCTAAATCCCTTTCAGTCGCTTCGTGTTTTCGTTGGAGAGCCTGTACACTTGCTAAATCATGACCGAAGTCTGACGAAGAGAGAGGCGCGTCTTTCTCGTTGATCCATTCTTTTGTATCTTCAGCATCCCTGTAATATAGGGATAAATCGGTTTATAATCAGTCATAAATTTTGAATAAAATTTGTGAGAATGTTTTAAGCGACCGAGATCTCAAAAGCCTGAACAAAAATTTAAATTTAGCAGTTATAATGGTTGTTTCTTAAAAAATAATTAATTAACGTAGTCTTGACTCTAAATTTATAAATCGAAAAATCAAGAATAAAATGATGATTGATAAACGCTCCGCCACTGAGCTATAATTTGTGTGAAAAAATAAAGAAAATTGAAATCGGACTATTTTGGGCATTGCTTGTACACATATTTGTGCAAAATATAAGAAATTAAGCTAATGGGCCAATCTCGAGAAGCTGCCGAAGAACCGGTTTTTCCGTAATTTTTTTTTTCAAAAATCGGGCTCCGTCATATTTTGGGTATTGCCATTATGCATCTTTGTGCCAAATATCAGAAAGAACTAAGGCGAGACCAATTTAATTTGTTGTTCTACGGACAGATCGTTAGAAAAATATGGGTCGGTCGGTCGGCAAAATAAGAATAAATTTTTCATTTATCAGGGTTGGTAAGGTACCGAGAAAATTTTCCAAAAAGTATCTGGATCAAAAATTCACTTTGTTTTTTATCTTCGATGAAGATCATAATAAAATTTTAGTGAATGGAATGCTTTTTATGATTTTTCAATTTCTTGAATTAATTTTCAGCTTTATTCAAGTTTAATTCTTACAAATAACTAGTGTGTATAATATATTGTAGTGGAAATTCGATATTGTTATTTTTTTATTTTAGCAAAAATAGGGTCGGTCGGGCCCGTAGAACAGCAAATTAAATTGGTCTCGCCTAATGAGCCAATCTCGAGAAAAGCTAGTAACAGATGGACGGACGAACGGACGGACAAAAGTCAATTTATAAGTGGTTCCAGAAACTGACCTGTAGAAGCGTTGAATTTCAGCAGCACTTTCCAAAGCATCTTTGCGAGTCTTGGCGACCGAATCCATTTGTTCCCATCGTTGAGTCACTCTCTAGATAAAAAGATAAATTGAGAAAATCGTAAGTAAGTAAGTAAGTAAGTAAGTAAGTAAGTAAATGATTTATTTGTCCTAATAAGCGAGACGAGCGACCACACTCATAGACAAAAAAGCTAAACTAAGGAGGTGGCCGCACGATATAGTTACAAGATTGAATAATTTTAAAAGTCTTATTTTAAGTAGAAATTGACAAGAAATTTTTCGTAAAAATGCTTTAAAAAAAACAAAGTTTAAAAATAAAATAACCAACTCAAATAACCAAATAACTAAGAAGACAAACTGTAACGAGAGCTAAGTATACGAAGACAAAAAGTATAACTTAAGAAAGTCCTTAAGACGATCCAATGCAAGTGTGGAATTGTCATCAAATGTTAAGAAATGTTGAATTTCATTCCAAGCAAGAATTGATTGGTATAAAACTGAGTAATTGCCATAAGTCACTGTTTTTACTTCGGGTATTTTTAAAAGTCCGGACTTAGAACGGATAACTTCATGACGATCAGTATCATTTAATCGCTTATACTCGAGACTTTGCAATAAAGGAGTAGGAAGTTTGTTTTTTAAGTGCTTGAAGAGAAAGATAATATTTAGATATTTGACAAAATCGAAAAAGCGAAGAATCTTGAATTCTAAAAATAAAGGAGATGAATGTGCACGAAAGTCAGAGAAAGTCATAATCCGAAGAGCTCGTTTTTGAAGAATGTGGACCCTGCGAGCATAGATTGTCTGCCGTTGACCCCATATTTGGGCTGCGTAAGAAAGATGACATTGAGAAATAGAATAATATAATGATGTTAATGTTTTCTTGTCGACATAATGCCTAAGTTTACTGAGAGCTCCATTAGCTCTCTTTAATTTATTACAAACAAAGTTTATATGGTGTTTCCAGTTCAAATGTTCATCTAGATATACACCCAAATACTTGACAACTTTGCTTGGTATGAGTTTGCGTCCATTGACTTTGATTTTTAAGTCATAGTTGATCTTCTTTCGAATCGGACGAAAGATCATAAGTTCAGTCTTACCAACGTTTAACGAGATCTTGTTCGCCTTCAGCCAGTTCATGAGAAGCTTAAGGTCGATATTTGCTCGTTTAGCTATAGGTTTTAAAGATTCATCTCTCAGAAAGAGCATAGTATCATCAGCAAACAGATTGACAAGAGAATATCGAAGAGCAGTATGAAGATCGTTCACATAAAGAAGGAAAAGAAGGGGGCCAAGAACAGAACCCTGGGGGACACCATGTTGCATGCGTCTAGATGTAGAATTTTTACCTGAAACTGAAACAAACTGTGATCTGTCAGTTAGAAAAGAACGAAACCAGTCAAGAGATTTTCCCCGAATACCATAGAAATCTAGTTTAGCTAGTAAGATGGAATGGTCGACAGTGTCAAAAGCTTTTTGCAGATCAATAAAGATGGAACAACCGAAATCACCTTCATCCAAGGCACTTGAGATTTGGTTAACACAGTAAAGAAGGGCTGTCTCAGTAGAATGTCCAGAGCGAAAACCGAATTGTAAAGAATATATGGAATTTGTCTGATCAAGAAAATTTATCAGTCGTTTGTGCATAAGTTTTTGAAAAATTTTGTCGATGTTTGAAAGAAGTGAAATGGGTCTGTAATTTTCAGCATCAAAAGGAGATCCTTTGTTTTTGAAGATCGGAATGACTTTCGCTTCTTTGAGTTGACTTGGAAAAACACCAGTAAAAAAAGAAAGATTGATGATGTCAGTGAAGATCGAAGACAGACTATTTAGGTTAGAAGAAATAATACGATAAGGGATGCTATTGGGACCAGAAGCTTTGTTCTCACTCAAGGACATTAAAACTTTAGAGAGTTCGAGTTTGGAGACTGGCGAGATGAGAAAGTTATTAGGATTTCGACGTTCATTTGATAGCCATTCAGAAAAGTGATGACGTGTGAAAGGGTTTTTTGATCGTATCTTACCAGCAATCGTTGAGAAGAAATCATTGAAGCCTTCTGAGACTTCTTGAGGGCATGAAGAAAGAGAGTCATTGATGTTGAGAGAAATACTAGACCTAGAATTCGAAGAAGATATGACTTCCCGGACACCTTGCCAAAGTTTACGAAGGTTATTAGAGTTTTGTTGAAAATAGCGAGAATAATGAAGTTTTTTACTTGCACGAATGAGTGAAACTATTCGATTACGATAAAATTTATACCTACCTCGAAGGAAAGATTTGAGATCCTTTGCAGAATCAGGAACGCTCAGATAGTCATTTTTGAGATTATCCCTGATTTTCATTGAGGTACGAATGCCACTCGTAACCCAAGGTTTCAGCAGGAGATCAGCTTGACGCCTAGTAAGTTGTTTCAAAGGGACATGCTTATCATACAATGAAGAGAAATGAGTTTGAAAAGTGTTAAAAGATGAGTCTACATTCCCCTTGTCGATTTCAAGAAGATTTTCCCAATCAAAACTGTCAAATTCTTCCTTGAAGCTGGCTTCATCAAAGTTAGACCATTCTCGACGAAAAGGAAGTTCAGGCTTAAATTCGGGACCGCAGTCTGTGTTTAGAACCAAAAACTGAGGAAGATGATCGGAAATAGCAACAGTAAGATTTCCAGAGACTGAAGTACAGTTGACAGGAGAGGTAAAGATATTATCAATGAGAGTGCTCGAAGTGTCAGTAATTCTTGTTGGCAAGGTGATTGTTGGTAGGATTTGGTAGGCACCGAGATTGTCGAGAAACGCAGAGTGAGAAAGGTCAGTGTCACAAGTTAAAAGATCGATGTTGAAATCACCTAATAAGATAAGATTTTTATTTTCTTGGCAGGCTTTCTTCAACAAAGGAGATAAAAAATTTTTATTAAAAAGATCAACATCGAGAAGAGGATGTTTGTAGATACAACCAATGATGAAGTTTTTTCGATTCTTCAAAACAATCTCAGCATCCACCTTCAAGATTGCCGCTGTTAGAATTAATAAAATTTTGAAGATCCTCACGAGGTTTGCCTTTAAGAGATTTAGAAATAAAAAGGGCAGTACCCCCAGCAGTGGAGACTGCTGGAGTATCAAAAGTATTGAAGCCGCTGATGGAAAGTTCGGTATCTTCAATTTTAGAATGGAGCCTTGTTTCAGTGATACCGAGAATACTGAAATTATGATTAAGATCAGAAAGTAAAGTTGTAAGATTGTCATGGTGTTTTTCCAAAGAACAGATATTTAGATGGAAAGCAGAAAAAGATTTTTTCTTAAGAGGCAGAGAAGAAAATTCTTGAGTACTATAATATTTGCAATTAAAGTGAGATACATGATCATCATAAGTTATATCGTCTTCTTGATCGTCGACTTGAGAATCAAAGTTAGAAAAATGATTAGATTTTGAGTTGAGATGTTTAAAATAGGATTTTAGATGACTTATGTCTTTACCAATAGGTAGTTTATCCTCAGTTTCAAAATTAGGTAAAGCGTCTTGCCTGCAGAGTTTACAGAGCCAGATGTTTTTCACAAATTTTGGTTCAACGCCGAGGCACTTTGCATGGGATCGTCCCTCACATTTTGGACAAAAATGAAAAATTTGAGTGGTTCTAGAGATTTTTTTTAGGCAAACAGTGCACTTCGCACTTTGCATGCTTGAAGAATTGTTAATCTTGTGTCTCAAAGTTCAAAGGGATGTTTCCCGAGCCAAAACTAGTGTCATATAATATCAATAAGAGAATACTCTATCACAATAGAAAGAAATGCGTAACAAAAATCAGGGAATTATCTACTTTTTAAGAATAGAAAATGTCTTTATAATCAGGAAAAGATTCAATCAAGTCATTCAGATGTGTTACTTTCATTACTTCATTGTTATTGTCAGCAAAACGCACGTTAATTGTCCCATTAAAGACCCAAAACGACTCAATTGCATTCTTATTATAGAGTGATTTCACTTTTCCCCAAAGATATCGATAATAACTGCAAAGGTTATTGTTAATATACAACGTGTTAGAAAGATTCACTTTTGACAAAACTTCTCTCTTTTTGAATTCCTTTCCTTTTTTGATGAATTTTTCTGCAAATTTTCTGTTTACGAATCTGACAATAGTACGTTTTGGTCCGTTTTGATTTTTGTTTTGAGTGAGTCGATGACAGGCTTCAATATCCTGTGAAGAGATTGTAATGTCAACAGCTTTAGCGACTTCAATAACTTTTGCCTCTAGATCCTGTTGTTTAACGTAATCAGGGATACCAGCTATTTCAATGTTATTTCGTCTTGTATATTGTTGAAGCTCAGCAGATTCCCTTTCAAGTTGTATCATGTCGTCATTTTTACATAAGTCACTTGAGATATTTTTCAATTCAGATTTGAGATCATCAATAATCAAGGACTTTGAATCTAAATCTTGCCTCAAAGTGTCAATTTCTGCTTTCATAGCTAGGTTTTCGTTTTGAAGTTTAATGATGATCTCATCCTTAGTATCTTTGATCTTTTGAGCAATGTCATGTTTGATAATTCTCATCTCATAATAAATCATTTCCAAAGTTATCTCTCGTGTGGGATCCAAATCAAAAAAGACTTGGAGGTAGAATAATATACTTCCCCATCAACAACTGATGTATCTCCTTCCTTTGGTGGTGGATCTTGAGTCTGCAGTTGGGTGGGATAATCATCAGGAATCTCAGCAATAATATCAGCAATGTCATTCTTTTGCTTTCTTGTTGTGATAGACATATTTAAAACAAAATTTGGCTCGAGAAACTAGGTGTGTTGTGTTTTAAGCGCCAAAAATTTTGACACGTCTGTACTCCGCGGATGTCAAAGCGGGTAACTTTTTTAACAGTTCACCCTTCTATATACCGCTACTCATAAAGTATATTGTGGTGCCAGCCGAACTCTAACAATTACTAGAATAGGCATCTCCACCGTTATCACCCGTTTAACAATGGAAAAAAGCATGCTGCTCTTGAGACATCTTTAAGCTGCAAAACGCTGCTTTCAAAAGTCTAATTTTTTACAAAAAGTCTAGACTGGAGTCGTTTATAGTGCATGTAATACAGTAGTATAGGCGTTATGTGATAATACGATTATTGTTATACGGGATGGATTTAGTTTGCATAAACTAAAATTGTTCTCTCCATTACTTTTTGCTTTATTTCTACTTTGTTAGATAGTCGTCTAGCTTACTAGACTACAAAAAGTCGTAATTTTACCGTTAAGATTTCTTGCACTTTTTCATGTTCACTCGATTTCTCTTCTTTGAGTTGAAGACACAATTGTTGAAGTTTGGCAATACGTTCTTCTTGAACTTGCATGTCCTTCTTGAATTCGTCATACTCCTTCTGTTGAAGTTCAATGCCATCCATATCTTCGCCTATCTCCGTTGATGTCACGATTGCATCCTGGGTAAAAATAAAACAAAAATTAATTAGATATTCATCATAAAAAAACACACAGTAATAAAGGGTCCTTTTTCCACAAAGAACAAGCTATTATGCCGTGGAAAGAGTGGCGAGAAAAAATCTCAACTAAGGCATCAATACTTTTTTTCCTGTACATCATTTATTTATACATAAATTCATTTTTACTCCAAAGAGTCAAGATCTCAAAATCTGTCATTAAGAAGTTTTAGAGTATATTTTTCTTAGTTGGTCCTATGTCGTGGCGATTCAAGAGTTTGATTGCTTAGAGTTTACATGATCCAAAAATAGTATGGAAGATATGGAACCAGACATTACGCTCACGCTACGAACGAAGCTTCCATAAATTTTGTTCGTTTAAAGGAGAAAAAACAAGAGTCGTTGTTGCATGTTTTTAAAACAAGAGGTTGATGACTTACACAGTCGGTCATCCAAGATTCGATTTCCTTGGCTTCTCTCAACATTGCATTCTTCTTGATAGACTCTTCAAGTTTGTTATGACGCTCCTCAGCTTTGCCAATCAAATCAGCGTACCTTTAAGACCGGAAAAGAAAATAGTTTTCTGACTTGTGAATCGACCGAATCGTCCAATAAAATGCTTTGGTATACAGTAAAAAAAACAACATATAGATAAACGTTTCACACGGAAAATAAATTTGATTTTATTAAACGGGCCAAATCCTTATAAAGTTGTGACTTTAAATTTCCGCGTTTACCCTGCCAAGCCAAACGCGGTGAGTCATTTTGCTAGGTTAGGACTTTAAACCCACCCCACAGCCTTTAGAACAAGTTAACCCATAAAATTGGCTTTAAATTTCTGCGTTTAGCCTGCCAAGCCAAACGCGGTGAGTCGTTTTGCTTGGTTAGGCCTTTAAACCCACCCCACAGCCTTTAGGACAAAATTAAAACTTTTTCCAAATAAAACACAAAAGGATGTAGAGAATCTTACTTTTGATCAATCTTGCGTTGACGATCCAATATAGTTTCAGACTCTGGAATACTAGCCAACAAATCTTGAGAAGCTTTCTTAGCATCCACTTTCTTGACATTAGCAGCAGGTACAAAGCCTTGGCGATCGTCACTTTCAACTTTCCACCAATTGGGATTAGCACTGTTAAGCAAGGTTAAGATTTGTCCTTTTTGAACGGAGATTTCACGTGGGTTACTTTCTTCGTATGGATGGATGACTTCTACAACTTCTTTGTCAGAAATATCCATGGAATGTAACGGCTAAGAACGAAAGTTGACAATGAAGATACAAGGCAAAAACAATGGTGCAAAGTGCACCAACTTCTAAACAATGATACATAGTTCACTAGTTTGTAAATTTTAGGTAAAGAAAATATCGGTAAACCTATTAGTCTCGATTAACTTTTTACAGACTAATAATAAAAAGTAATATTTCAGTCTCATCAAGAGTTTTGTTTGGTCATTTGTGTACTTTGCACTGTGTCAAATACGTTTTGAAATTTACTTTTTCAAAAGCTATGTATCTAACCATTACTGGCTTGGAAATCAATACATTGTTATTTAGATCACCAGAGAGTCAATTAAAAGACTAGTATAGACTATCAGATTGCATAACTTACCACGCACTCGACACTTTGTTCACGTAAGCTGGTAATGACAGTCTTGTATGCTTCAATATCTTGCATCACTGCAAAATGCTTGTTTCGCATCGCCTGAAAGGTAAAATATTCAAAGTAATGTTATCATCCATTGAAATATATGAAGAATAATTTAATCGTAGGAGGATCGTACAGCAGAAAAGTAGGCAGAATATTGCAGACTCGATAGTAACCTCCAAGTAGCTCTTCGTGCTCAACGCATTCCACGCATGCGCTCTAAAGGGAATAGTTCTGCAAGAAGACCTGCGAAGTTTCTCGGGTTTTCTTTGATGGCCGACACTCTGAAATTTCAGAGTACTTTTCACGATTCAATCGCGGGCATTCGCATAAAATTTATCGATTTTGAAATTCACGTTTTGGCTCTTGGTCAATGTTTTGATTTTTTATGGATTTTGAGACTTATAAAGGAAAGTTCAATGTTTCAAATGTTGTTTATTTATTTTAGTGTAGCTCTGACGTACAGACACAGAAGTGGCTGCTCATACTTATTGACCTAAAAGCTTTGAAAGACTGTTTTGAAAGTTGTATTTTGTACAACTGATTTTGCTTGGATGTTTTCTTATTTTTGTTTAAGATGAAGGCTCAAACACCTACCAAATTATTAAAGGTATGTTCTCTTATGTAGTGATTACTTCTCTCTTGCTATCTGCTTGATTATTAGGAGGAATGAAGCATTTTATCACAATAATTATAACTTAACGTGTGCAAAATGTCTGCCAGGCATTCAACCGACAAAAAAATTGATTCAAACATCAAGAGGTTGACTAGTTTAGGCTCTGTTTGTATTGTTGGATATTTGGATACTCTTTTTGGATAAAATATTGGTGAAATTTAATGTTTGTTGAGCTTTTTTAAGCGGTTTCGATGATCAGTTTTTTGGGTTGCATACTTTTTGCAATCAGACTTCAAAAACCTTTCATGAGAACTTTTTAATAGATTTGGAAGATAAACTCTAAGTTCTGGAAAGTATTTTTTGGGTTGAAAAGGCCTAAAAACTCCAAATTAAATGATACTGTTTCCGGTTTTGTAGCCATGATATTTTCACGTGCTCAAAGGGCATTCCAGCAGCAAAAAATTTCGCATTTTTTGGCAGGTGAAGATTCAGATTGTTCCATGTACAATTGCCTGATATCATTTGGAAAAATTCTTGGAAAATTTTCAATACTTCAAAAGATATAGAGGTTTTTGCTACTTAAGTTCTTACAAAAAGTTGTTTCCTATAAAATGATAAATAAATTTTGAAAACTGCGGGCCAATCGGATACCAGTATCTGGTCAAATGTAATAGTTTTTCCCAGACCGCGCCGAACACGGTTTTGTAAATTTCCGCTGGATAAACTTTTCAGATCATCGTATGCCTTAGCAATGGTGATCGGTTATGAGATTAACTCGATAGAAGGAAGTCCTGTGTTTGCTATTACTTTAAGGTAATCAAGTTAAGCATAAATACCTTAAGGGGACTAATTTTCACTTTTTTTGCGGTTTCTTAGCAAAACCGCGAACACTAGAACCTGCGAATTACAAAGCTGGCCATTTTTCAAAACATTTGAAATACCCCTAGCAAAAGAAAAGAAATGTGTTCGAAATAGGGCAAAACCGCGAAAATTCACTCCCGCTAAAATTAATTACCTTAACGTATAAACAAACGTATAAAAGGCAATTCATGTGGAGCTGGCTGCTCAAGTTTAGTTTCGGTTAGGTCCTCGTTTTATGACCTTTTTATGACATTTGCCACTAAAACACTACTTTCTCAAGCGGTTCAGGCCACGCAATAAACACAATTCACTCGTAGAGCAGTTTTTGAAAACAAGAACATGTTAAGAACATGATAGACTTGAAACTCGTAAGAATTAAGAACATCCAAAGGCTTCAAAAAACGTTTACTCATACTCGAGCGCTTTAGGTCACACAAAACACAGAATTTATCTCATACCTGAGCAGTATCTTCATCTCTCCCATAATCAGGGTTAGTGACGAGTGGTTCTTTTTCGTTCATCCACACTTCAGCATCATAAGCATCAGCCATGTACTGATGTGTCTTCACTGCTTCCTTCAAATCTGTATCACGAATCTCCGCTTTCGCCTGTGAAAAAATGTTATCATTTTTAAAATCAATGGATGGTGAAAAACTATGAAATAGAAGCCCGAAGAACTAGAAACGAATCTTTCTCAGGCAAGAAAAAGTGAAGCCTTTAAAAGGTGTGCCGTATTTTCTATGACGGAGTGAATCTAGAGATTTCTTTTTATTCTCCAGTGGTACATTTTGTGAAAATCTGGCGGTAAATTTTAATTTTAATCCAGCATTTGTGTGAAAAAAGGGGAAAATTCCCCTTCATAGGGAAAAAAGTTAGACTAGGACTAAGACATCAAAATTAGCAGTAAGGGGAGACATGTGTTGAAAAAGTAATTTCTACCAGAAACTCCAATGTCCGAATATCTAAACTTAGTCGTTAGCCGATAGGTCAAAGTTTGACACGATGCGCTTTTTTAGTATGATATAACAGAGCTTTAGAACACAATGGACAGATCAACCGTCAGTTATTTTCGAAAAGACAGTCTTAACATTCTTGACTTTCGATTGTAGAATACCTAATAAATCAGCGAACATGCTTACCAGTAGTTCTTTCCATTCATTGTTGAGATCTTCAACTTTCTCTTCAATATCAGGACTGGCAAAGTGACCTGAAAACGTAAAACAAAAGAATGAGAAATTCCTACCTATACCATGGGAAATGAAAAAGATTTAAGGCCACTCGCTTTTACTTGACTATACTGAAAGTTTGAGTTTTAAATCTTATAAACGTTGAATTTCTTAGCTGAAGGGCAATTTTTTAGGTTACTAGCCCATGGATTAGTACAGATTTATAAAGCCCGAAGGGCTAGATGTCGTGCTTTAAGCCATCGCAGGCAAAAAGAATTGAATATCGGAAAAAATATTGTTGCTATTGTTTTCGAAAACACGCGAAGCTTCTGATTGGTCAAGCGCTGAAATTCCATTGTAATGTCACGTGACCTAGGTAGGATTCCCTACCTAACCACGGCACACTTTTCAGCCGAAGCACGACATCTAGCCCTTTGGGCTACGACATCTAGCCCTTTAGGCTTTATAAATCTATGGGATTAGCATGTAGTAGAGCCTTAGTAAGCTTTATTCATAGTAATATTTTTACATTCATAGTAAATGTCTCCTGTGAGATTTTATATTCACCTTTTTCAACCATAGCATTGCCTGACTCGCAAACACTTTCGATGTGAGGTTGATGACTTGATAATTCACTCTAGAAAAGAACAACAACGCATTTATAAAAAGGATAATTTCTTAAGTTGAAACGGTTAAAGATCCTAATCGTATAAATTTTAATCATCAAGACAAAAACAACTATTTCATCTTTGTAGAATTCATGTAATAAGTTTCATGTCTTTAGACAATCATCAGCTAGTAAATGTGAAAAAATTGGTTCGTACAAATCTGTTTTTTTGTAAAAAAAGGTAATCACGAATTACTATCAAATCACTATCAAAAGGTACAAGAAGTAAATCCATGAGAGATTTGTATAAATCAAAAGAAAAGAATATTTACCACGAGTACTTGATGCTTTTTTAGAAGATTTTGTGCTCCGATCAAATCTCTGCCTGGAAAGAGAAGAGAATAAATTTTCAATCAAAACAGTAAATTAAGTTTTTCATCATCTGATGAAAAGTACGTACTGATTTTTAAATTATCGACTAGTGTCGATTCATACCAGTATGTAGCGATGATGCGATTGGTTCCTTCTCACGGATCCAACTCTCTTCATCTTCGACATCGTGAAGAAATTGTTGGTAATTCTTGGCATCCTCCAACATCTGTTTACGCTTATTGACTGGTTCAGAAAGATTGTGGTACCTTGAGAAAAAGAATGGTTAATTAGAATCTCATTAAAGCGTCTCTTTCCAATTAGGTTTACTGGGACGAGATGGAGTTTTTACAAGCTCTTATTTGATTTGGTTGGTCGTTAACCAGTAATAAAACAATCTTTTACTTCTTCTAATAAACGCGTCATTTTTATTACTTCAAATAACCAATTATTAAAGTATCTTATAAAAACTCCATCTCATCTGGATTTACTATGGGGTTAGAAATACATCAAAAAGCAATTTAGTTTCTGTCCGGCTCACAAAAAATAACATGACCAAAAAACAGCCTCCTGGGACCAGTTATGATAAAGACGAGTCTCTCTTTAAATAGCTCGACCATGCCCGTCACCTCAGAAACCAAGTATCTACGGTTTATTTCAAAATTCATTGACGTAGAATGCATGTCTACATGTCTAAATAAAATATTCTTCTAAGACGTTATATTTGAGAATGCAATCGATGAAAAGCAGCAGAAGTAAAGTTTTGTCATACCGCTCAACCAAACCATCTCTCTTGGCTTTGATTGGATCAGCGTTGAAATGTCCTTTGTTAATCAGATCATCGGCTTTGTCAGATATGGCATTGATTCGATCCTAAAATTGGAAAACATTGAACAACAAGTTTTTATCAAAAAGTGAGAAGATTTTAGGCAAAAATGGATGATGGGTATGTGCGGACGGTAAGGGTCGGTTTTTTCACCTTTCAAAGTCTCTCTAAGGGTCAGAAAAATCAGAAAGTTTTAAATTAGTCTCTCTAAGGGTCGGAAAATTCAAGATTGAGGAAACTTTTTGATTTCCAGAGAAAAAATTGTAATAAAGTCTCTCTAAGGGTATGACTTTTTTCAAAAATCGAAAAAAAAAAATTCAAAAAGTCTCTCTAAGGGTCACCTTTTCAGCAAAAATTAGTCTCTCTAAGGGTCGGTTTTCGGAGGTCCAGTCCGCACATACCCCTCATTTACCAACCCTAGTACCCCCCGGGTTTGTTAATGAATTTGAACTTGTTAAGGATAAGAAAAAGCTTGTATAACTTTGGAATTTATTTCAAAAAGGCAATTGGTTTTGCCATGCCTAAAGTTCAGATTTTCATGATTCTTGCGTCCTCGAAATGGCCTGCCTATCTATCGAGCTCAAGAAACCAGAGAAGCATCTTACAGCATGTGCGTTGATATCGTTCTCCAATAAGCTTTGCTTCTTTTGTAAGTTCTTGACACTCATTAAATCCTAGAAAAATAAAAACCGGAATTTTTCTAAGACGCAGGCAAGTTTACCTCTGCTTGGATAGGACATTTTATCATCAATAAATGAAGAACATCACAAGCAACTTGGCTACTAAAATCTATAAAAATCTTTATACTGAATCAAACTGAAATTGCGACTTGTTAAATTAATGACCATATAGAATAAAACAAAAACAGTGAGAATAAAATGTCACCTTTCCAATGTCAGTGGATTCTAGTTGACTTTCAGTTTCAGCCAACCATAACTCGACATCCTCAACACCTCGGTTGAACTGTTGCTCTTGATTTGCTTCTACTAACTTTTCACCTAGTAAAAAAATGAATGAAATTAATATAGCATAGCATTTTGTTTTAACATAATTTCAAAAAAAATGACAGTTACAATTATCAGTAGTTTGCGAACTCTTCAAATGAGCAATTTATGTTTGTTAGATTTAGAAAAATAGGATTGCCTTTGGGACTGGGAGACGAATCCTATCAGCTCAGAAAATCTACGTGTGTACGCTAATTTTGTCGGCAATTTCGTACGAGCAAAAGGAAGCAAAATCCGGCCATAACCTGCACAAAGTATTCACGGTCCCCTTGTTAGAATGTCCCCCCTTAAAATGAAAAAAAAGAGGAGTCCCCCATCAGATTTTTATTTTTAGAGTTTGACGATAACAAAGTACAACGATTGGTTTGATATCAATGCAATCAACATTATATTGGGTAGATTTGAACTGGGAATGTTTTCTGATTGTAGTTCTAGTTTAAGTTAGGTCAAGCAAGTGGTCTTCCCAAGTAGATAATTTAGGCAGTAAAACACAAGTAAGATTTCATGCTTATATGACATTGATTTTGGATGTGACAGAACTTGTAAAAATAAGTCTCTGCTGAAAATGTCAAAGATCATTAATTTCAAAGATGATTGATGTCGACCAACTATTTCAAGAAAATCTTTGTACCCTTCAGCAAACAATTTTTACAATAGAGGGAAAGAGAGAAGAGAGGATGCAGATTCATGGGCCCCGGCGAGCCATTTAAGTGGGGGGGCAAGATTTAGGAGAAAAATGTCGGCCATGGTTGGGTGACGAAGAAATTTTTCCACTTTTTACACCCTCAAAACACCTTTAAACGTCATCTAATTGGGGAAAATAATAGTTTTTATGGTTTGATTTGGTCTGTTAAAGGTTGCTCTAAGACACATAACTTTCGATATAGCATGGTCTGCAAAATAGTGGGCATGAGATTGTGAGCAGGAAACGGGAAAGAAGATATTATTAGACAAAGAAAATGATTATCAATAAAACCAATAATATATTTTAGTCCCCCCTTTTATCTTGTTTTGATAGATTCTTGCAGCCCTTGATAAAGAATCCCCCTTATTTTAAAAAAATGACAAAAATCCAGAAAAATCCCCCCTTTTTTAAAAGGCAATTTTTTTTCTCCCCCTTTATTTTAAGGGAGGGGGCAGAAACCATGTGCATTGTAGTTGAATTTGTAATTGGAGAACTATGAAGTCAGTCAATAAAATTAATGTGTCTAAAGACATCCTTTCGCTAATAAGACTACATACTCATTTACTAAAAAGGTGTTAATTATAGATGCATTGCTTCAAATACAACAATCAAAGATCCATTTATTCTCAAACCTTTTTCATCAGCTTTGACTTTCAAATCACCCCATCTCAACATCATGTCATCAATTTGATTCTGAATGTCTTCAGCGGCATAATGATTAGCCTGGATCAATTCATCTCCTTTAGCCTTGACATTCTCAATTCGACTCTCATTAGCTTCGACTTCAGAAACAAAGGCTTTGTGTTTTTGAAGTTTACCAGGTAGGTTTATGGGGTCCTGAAGGCAAGGGTAATATTTGGAATATGAATTTTAGAATCACGTTTACATTTCACGGAGATTTTTTAACACAAACAATTATACAGTATACATTATGGTCAGGAACTCCGTGTTATAGATCACTTTTACTGGTTAAAAAGCGTCAGTTCCTAAAGAGGTTTCATAAAGAAGAATTTCATTAATAATTAAAGAATTTCACTAAAAATTTTACCTTCGTTTATAAAAAGGCGTGCCAAAGAGGAAAATAATTTATAAGGGGATCTATAAGCTTAATATAGTGGTAACTAGTGAAGTTTGTAAAATAGACAAACAAATCTTGGACTGAAATACCTTGTAAGATTCATCATTCGCTGTTTTCATTTTCTCATCAAGCCATGCTTTAGTTTCTTCAACTTCACGATCAAATTGGAAGTAGTGTGCTGAATCACCTAATTTCATTTTACGGCTTTGAGATTGTTCTTCGATGGCTTTTCTCTTGTTGACCATCTGTAGAAGAAGGAAGGATTGTGTTAGGGTGGAACATTTTTCCACAGTGGGAGTAAAAATTTCTACTGCAGTCCCAATGGAGATAGGTAAAAAATCCAAAGGGGGATGGTTTTGAAGTGAAATCTTTTACATTGAATTTCAAATGGGGATGAAAGGAAAGTTGAATCGGGGGGGATGTCTGAAATTTAAGGGTATCATTCTCACTGGGGACGAAATTTTTTGCTTAAAAAAGACCTAAATTTTGAAAGTAGTTTCATAATTGATAATAAACCTGTTCTTGTTTCGCTCGAATCTCTTCAGCAGCATAGTGGTTCTTTCCTTTCAATTTGTCAGCAAATTCATTGATAGCCTAAAAAAACAAGTCATTATTGTCCTCGTCTCTGTCAATCACAAATATCATATTCATTCACACAATAGACCAGGGGGGGGGGTCGGTAGTAAAATCTGAGACATATATGAGTAGTAAAAGGATTTTTACGAATTTTTACATACCACCACCCACACTCTTGGAAGAGGTATTTTACTACCCTAGTAGTAAAAGTTTTTGGGACAATTATTCATGGAGACCACCTATTTTTTGGCTACTTTTGGGACTGATTTTACAAAAAAAGCTGAAAAATGATTATTTCTGTGACACATTTTTACTTAGTGCAAAAATTAATGTTTTGCCCTTAGAATTAAAGTCTTTTTATATTGACAAAAAATTTCGAGAATTTTTTGTTTGCAGCAAATAACTTTCCAACAGAAAATGTTTTCAAATTGTAAAAATTTTCAGATTTTTTCAGAAAAGTCATCCAAAAAATTAAGAGAATTACAAAAATAGCTAAAATTTGCTAATTTTACCAGTTTTAACTACCCAGGTAGTAAAATTTTTTCAACATTTAACACATAGATACCACCCATTTTAGTACTCAACTACCCTGGGTAGTAAAATTTCTTTCTCAATTTTTCGTCACACCACCACCGTAGTAAACGTCATTATGTCTGAGATTTTACTACCGACCCCCCCCCTGAATAGACAGGCGAACTGCTCACAGATTTTCCGTGGAAGTGTGTCTGGATTTGAGATCTGTGTTATTTTCTATCTTATTTCTACCTTTATTTTTACTAGATTTTCGAGCTTTCAATTTCAAAACATTTGAATCTCGTTGGTCGTTAAGTTGTGTGTTTTGTAAGAAACTGCCAAAAATAAAAGAATCTATAATGTCAATCTCAAATAATAGATGAAACATAAGACCCTCCTTACCTTAATCTTATCTTCTTGAGCCAGGAAAACATTCTCAAAGTCATCTTGTTTTTTGTTCAGGTTGTCAGCACCATCTACTGAATCAGCATTTGGTTCACAGCAAAGAAAATTCTAGAAAGCAAAATATCAATACTAAAGTCAGGGGGGTCAGTGTACCAGAAGGTGGCATGTATCCTGGGGTGGGTGGGTGTTTGAGAAAAAAAAATTTCATGTACTACCTGTGTACTATAAATGGGGTGTTGGGTCCAAAATTGATTTTGATTTTAACTACCTGTGTACCAAAATAGGGGTGTTGGGTCCAAAATCGATGTTAACAGTATGGAAACAAAAAGGTTCAGATATTATCTGCTAAAATAGAAATATAAAGTTGTTCTATTATAAATTGATCAAGCCAAGTTTGTCCAAAATCATTCTTCCAAACTTCTTTGAATGAATTGAAATCCTATCAGATCCCACTGAAATGAAGGTTTATCGAGTCAATGTA
This sequence comes from Clytia hemisphaerica, assembly GCF_902728285.1. Lineage (NCBI taxonomy): Eukaryota > Metazoa > Cnidaria > Hydrozoa > Leptothecata > Clytiidae > Clytia > Clytia hemisphaerica. The sequence goes on along the minus strand of NW_027103851.1, from coordinate 2,158,903 downwards.
AACATTTGAACATTCTAATTCAAACATTCGAACATCAGAGGTGCCAATTATCACGCATTGGGTGTGAGACTCGCGTATTTTTTACATGGTCTCACGCAATTTTTGAAAAGTTTGATTTCTCACGCATTTTGAATTTTTGAGAAAAATTTTCCTGTTTTTCCAATTTTTGGAAAAAAGTTTTCCTGATTTCCCGATTTCCCAATTTTCCGAAAAAAAGTTTCCCTGATTTCCCGATTTTTGGGAAAATGTTTACCCGATTTTCCGGTTTTCGGGAAAAAGTTTCTCTATTTTCCAGATTTTTGGAAAGATTTCCCGATTTTTTCCAGGTAGTACCCGGTAGTAAATAGGGGGTATGGGATAGTTTTGGTTTTTTTCCAGGTACTACCCGGTAGTAAATAGGAGTATGGGGTGGTTTTAGGATTTTTCCATGTAGTATGGTGTACTTCAGGGGTGGGTGGGTGTCAAGTTTTGAAAAATACCTTGTAGTACACATACATGCCGCCTTCTAGTACACTGACCCCCCCTGCTAAAGTACTTGTAAAGAGAAATCGATAACACATTTTTTCTAAAGTCAATGTAAGCATAACTTTTGGAGGGGTCAAGACCACTAAGTACCTAAAACCCCGTAGTACCTAAGACCCCCTGAATGATAACTGCCCTCCCTAATCTCCCTTACAAAATCTGTTGAAAAATCATTTTTTAACAGAAACTTTAGCTTATAACACTGTTATAGTTATTTTGGCCAAAGAGAGAGGTAAAAAATTTAAGACTTCGTTGTAGCGGCTAGAAACTATGGTAAGATTTTCTAAGTAATGCAATGGTTATTATTAGCTCAAATTAATTGGCAATCAGGCAAAAGTTTGATTATTTGACATTAAAAATCCTATAAAAAGTCACTGTTTGTTTTGGACAACATATCTCAGTCCATGCTACCAGTTATCAAATCTGACATACAGATATAATATCAATCTACATTATCAATTAGAAAAAGTAAAAAACTCATACCTCTTGTTTGACCATAATGACTTCCATTTGTTCGATATCACGATTGAAAGCTTGTAATTCTGAGCGTTCATCATACTCAAGTTTCTTTTGTTCCCAGATAGCAATCATTTCTTCCCTCTTGGCATTCAGATTACCAGCTTTTTCCGCAATTTCATCCTTTTCGGTATAATCATCTTGGATCATAAGGTTTCCAAGAGCAATGGTGGCATCAAATCCATCTTCTGACGCATCAATGTAACCCTGGAATGTAGATATAGAAACCATAAGACTTGGTTCTTAAAGATTTTATGGATAAAATGTGCAAATCTTGCAAACTCCAGTTCAATTTAATATCTTAATATCAAAAGAACATCTTATACTCAACTTCAGAATAGCTAAAATTATTTGGTGGCCCAATAAAAATGAAAGTTAAAAAAAAAAAAAATCCAGATACTGTTCCCCAAGGAAAGATTCCAAACTGCTCCTAAGTTTTTTGTCAATGTCATTTAGCTCAAGCTTGAGTTAAGAATGATGAGAGCAAAACAATAAAACAATACACTGTTCACAGTTGCAACAAAGACTTTGTGTTAATTCATGAAAAATGAATATTATTACCTTATGCTCAGAGTGTCTTTCATGTAAGGCTTCAATACTTGTGTCATCCTTGGCAACTTCACTGTTTGACATTAACATGACCATTTCATCGACAAATGCAAGATAATCACTAGAGATGAAATTTGAGGAAAAGTGTTATATTACTTTGAGTATTTGGCGAAAATGAATTTCTATACTAAAACAAAATTTGTTTAGATGGTATTTTTACAACCAGTGGTCAAAGCAGTTTTTTTCTGTGAGACGGAAAATTTCTTTATAGAGATATTTTGGTATAGAATGATACCCACAGGTTCATATCTATCTAAAACCAAAATGTAAAATCAGCCATAAACACAGTTTTAATACAAGATTTCTTTCTGATGGAATTATTCTAGAGAATAAAATCACTATTTCTTGCTAAATAACCATTTCTAACTGAGACGGAAAACGATTATGATGTCACTTCTATAATGGAGTGTAAAATTTAGGAAAATTATTACCTTTCCTCAACCAAGAACTTTTGGTAGTTATACGAGTCTCCCAAATCAATCTTCCTCTTCTTGGCCTGTTAAGGGAAGTGAAGAATAACTAGATAGAATGTTTTGCTCTCAAAATAACCCAAGACTGAAAAATGAATTCTGGTCTAATTTAAAGTGTCATATGTGGAATTATTAAAATTCCTTTCTATACCTTTTCTACCTTTCATTAATTTAGGGGACAAAAATCAAACTGAGAAAAAAGAGAAAAAATTATTATAAAGCTAAGTTTTACCAGATAAGTTTTCCAAGAACACAACAACCACCAGGAAAAAACAATCAAATCATCGCAAAAGCAATGTACAAGTATACAGAGTAGTTGCTTTTACGAGAAATAAATGGTTCATCAACATTTTTAAAATATCGGTGGATAACAAATGTAAACATACAAGAACTTGCAATTCATCCCAAGATTCATTGAGCTCTACTTCTTTGGCAGTTATGGGATCCTCTTCTGCTGGGTACCTCTCTTTCAAGGAGATGGCTTCTTCATTAAGGCTAACAACCTAAGAGATAATTAGATAAAATCATTAACATTTTAAAATCAATCATTTTTATATGTTTGCTATAGATAATGTCATTTATTGCAATCCAAAGAAAACAAAATAAATTTCTTATAATATCACTGATTGAAAGAACAAAAAGGTGATAGTAGCATACCTTATCACTAAGAGCAGCCAAGTCTCGTTCCAATGCATCATGTTTACGTTGCAATGCAGCCACTGATGATAAATCATTGCCAACATCTGGTAGAATGGCAGCTTTCTTCTCACTGATCCAGTTGACCGTTTCATAGGCTTCACTAAAGAATATAAAAAGTATCAGTTTGTTTATGTACTAATACTTCATTTGTCTAAATGGAGATGAGCTGCACTTTTCACCGCCATCAATTTTTTTTAATCCTGATGTATTGAATGAAAAGGTGAAAGCAAAAATGGATTTCAAACATTGAAAAGTTCATTTTACAATCCAAATGGAAAAAGGAAACATTTTTTAACTTCTAACTCTTCTTTATATTTATCTAAAAGAAAATTAATATACAATCCATCTTTATTGTACAAACACCATAATTCTCTCAATATCTTTCTTCAAACAACTTTTACAAGTTCAAGTTTTTGTGGGTTCAATTACAAAAATCTCCAATGTTTTTGTTCTTGATCTTGGTCTTCTTCTGAACACAAAAAAATGACAAAACTTCTTGGAAAATTTCCTTTTTAAAACTTTCAAATTCAAGATGAAAGTGATAGGTCTTAAAGCAGAGCTAGAAAGTAATGATATGATTGAAACATCCCTCATAATATGAATCAAGGTACAATCACAGTCTTCACAGACATTCATGTAAACAACCGTTATTGCCATAGGTACATATGATATAATAAAGACGACAATCATTCTCAAAAACGTGGTTGTGATTGTGGTTTGGGCTTTATTCAATGTTGCAATACTTTCTTTTCCTCGTGGTAATTTTATATTGCAGTTACAGTCTGACGACACATGTACATTACTTCGATGATATAATGAATAGCGAGTGGCAAACATTGTACCAACTAAACTCATCATTGCAAATGAGATATTGATGGCCGTGAAAAATACAAGTTGCTTAATGAATTTGAATATCATGTAAGTAGGTGCTACGAGTGCTGCTGCCAAAGGCCAAGGTAATATCAAAATGAAGGTATGAAATCTTTGAGAAAGTCCATTGAAATATTTCACAGGGTAAATGATGCAAAACAGTCTATCAAAGCTAAGAAAGGTCAGTGTAATTAGTGCAACAGCGTCAGTAAACAAAAGTGTTGTGTGTTGTAAATAAATTTCCAAGTTGCTCAAAGGGATGTCCAAGGATTCTTTTAAATGGTTGCTGATTGAAGATGGGCAAGCAAGAAGCCCAGTAAGCGAATCTGCAAAAGCCAATGTCAAAACCAGCTTGTAAAAGAACAAGGTTTTTAATTTTTTCTCTTGCATCAAAGATAGAATGATAAACAAATTCAAAGGAATCAAAGTAATAGCAACAAAGGCTGAAGAACAAGCTGTAAAAGTAGACAAAGCTGTGATATTGTTTGTTGCCCCACATTTCACTTCCATTACAATCATAAACTATGATGAGAATTTTTGCAGTCAAATCAGACAATGACCTTCCTTTCTACCAGCTTGTGCAAAAAAAATCTAGGTTATAGATTTGAAAATTGGGTATTTATCCAAGTATTTTGATATGTCGGTTAATGGAAAATATAAACAGAAGTATTTGCAGACCTAATTATCTCCTAATCAAGGGTAGACAACCTACTGATATATCATCTTAAATTTCTTTTAGGATATATTTGTTATGTCAATACAGGAGTTATTGATATTGCACAATTTGTGCAAGCCCTAATTCCATCTGCTACCTATATATTTTTCTGGATAGTTTATATTTCAAAAGAAAAAAATTGTGATTGAGGTCAGTACAAAAAACTGACCTGTAGAAGTGATAGACATTGTAGGCATCATTAAGCTCTTGTTTTTTAGCCTCAGCATGAATCTTTAGATTGTTCCAGGCTTCATTCAATTCCTAAAAGAGGAAGTAGAAAGGAATTGAAATAAAAGGGTTTTCATTGTTATTCATTTTATCAATCAAATAGAGATTTTGTGAGATATTTTTATTACTCATTCTAATCTAGTCCTTAATCAATTATTCAATAGACTAAATAAATGGATTTTTTCTTTATAAAAATCTCTCTCAATTATTATCTTTTTATTGTGATAATGAAAAGAACCTGTAGGTAACAAGCCATAATTATTTGTATGAAAACAATTCTAAAAAATAACATAGAGAAAAAAACACCCATAATTATTTTGAAAGAAATATCAACAGCTCCTAAAAACAACAGGTTATTTTGCTCAGCTCACCCCACATTTCACTTTGATTTCTTCAATGTCAGGATGTCCTTCTTCATTCAATTTTTCACAATGATTGTTAATGTCTCCAAGTCTAGCTTCATTAGCAGCCAAGTCCTAATGAGAATACAATAAAGTCATAGTTGGGAAAAAAATCTAGTAGCTAGATGGCAATTTACTTCTTATTTTGAAGAAGAGTTCATTTTAGATTTGTTGCTCATAAAAGGAAACATAATGATACAATTTTAAAGAATGCTTGTTTAAAATAAAGCACCATGAAAGCTACTAGCACCTTTTGAAAATCATCAAACTTTTTCTGAAGTAGTTCTACATGATCAAAGTCTTGATATTCATCTTTGGTCATCAAAATTGTCTCTTTTGCTGAAATCCATGACATCATTTCATTGATTTCCAAATAAAAGTTAACTCTCTTTTGAGTGAAAACTAGCATTTGCCCCTTGATCTTGAGACTTTCCAATAGCTGCTGCCATAACCGTTTTAACTCCTCAATTCTTTGCTAGAATGACAATGAAAACATAATAAATATTACTAACAAATATTTCTGCCAATTTCAACCTAAATAGCCAAACTAAAATTGGAATTCAGGGATTCCTGAAAGAATTCAAAGCCGCAAGTGAAACTCGATTGAGCAATACCCAGGAAAATATCAAGATTGATGCTGTTAAAAATCAAATTACAACCTAAAACCATTTTACTATCACAAAAGAAAATTCAAATTTGATTTCATAATTTTTGCTAAATTGTACCTTGACAAAGTCAGAGGCATAATGGGCATCATCCACCATTTCATTTCCAGTCTTTTCAATTGACTCCATCATGTAGGAGTGAGCTTGAACTTCTGCTTCAAATGTTGCATGCTTCTGAATCTTAACCTGCAAAAATAATATTAAAAACTAATTCTATGACTTGACAAAAGGTAATAATTGTTGGATTCTATACCGGAAGGGTCGTCTCATAATCCTGCTGCATATAAGCTTATGAAAGAGCCTACGAACAACTGACTTTTCTGGACGATGATTTGTATATTATCTTCAAAATCCTGTTAAATTTAAATGTGCCTTTTATTTGTGTGAAGAAAAAATGCTTGAAATTAACATACTTTTAATAAAAAAGCCTATTTATAAAACAAGGACTTTAAAACTTGAAACATATGAAGGAAAGACACCAATTGCAAAAACACCGTAAAGAAGAAAACACATAAAGTTGCCAGTGGTAGCTTCCTGCTGTAAAAACACTTACTGTGCCGATTGGTTTAACCTTGAAATAGACAAAACATACATTGACAACCTAATTCTTTTCACAGTCCATAAATTTGTAATTGTAGAAAACTCATCTTAGCAAATTTTAAAAGAAGTGAGTCCTCTGTTTAGGTTAATTATACTTCTGAGATGTAAGATGAAGAAGAGCAAAGCTTCTGACTACTTCTGCTCTCACTACCTATAAAAACTCCTAAAACCACTTAAAATATCCCAGAAATTTAAAGATGCAGCAAAATTAAAGGGTGTGAAAATACCCTATTTTGATAGGTACATGCAAAAATTAGTGGTATCAAGGTAAAACATGTGTGGTAAATCAATGCCAATCAAGTGCTTGATAAAGAACCAGAGACACATATCAATATTTTAAAAGTTATCTTCCATTTGTTAATCTATTCCATGATATCAAGGTTTTGTAGCTGGCTAAAAATGCAAACAGGTCAATTTGAGTCATTTCCAAGGTCATTTTTGTGACCAATTACTATATTGATTTGAAAATACAGATTTAAATATTTTATTGCTATCTTTCCCATTCTCTTGTGTTAGAAAGAATCCCTACTTGTCTACATTTCAAAGATTTTTTTAAAAAGGAATAGAAGACTATGCATTCACCCAGTCAATTCTATGAAGGATTTGTTAATGTCAGTGTAGCTTGACCTTCAATATCCAGGATTATGATTTAGCAGCTTTTTAGTGATGTTTGCCTTGCTCCTTTAAAGAAGATCAAAATCAAAGTTTTTTGGCATTCCCAAAAAAAACGCATCACTAAAATTTTTTATCTTCACAGGATCGATTCTCAACCTCAAAATATTTTTTACACTAACTTATATTTAGCATTTTGAAAGCACAAACTTAATATATGGCTAAATAAGACACAAATAATGGGCCGTTCCAGTTTTTATTCGTTACCCCCCAATGGACGACATGGAATTTCCGTAGCAAATTACTTTCAAGAAAGTCCGGAATTTCCGTAACAAATTTACAAAATACTTATCAAAACCGTGGAATTCCGTTACTGTAACCTAAAAAAATCATGGAATTCCAATACTTTAATGCAAAATTAATTAATGCCTGGAATTCCGTGCCAAAACTTTTTTCAAAAATTGATGTCATCCATCAGGGGGTAATTTTTTTTCTTCTGGAATGGCCCAATGTCAGTTCTATTTCTTTATTCGAGCCCCATCAAAATTGTTTTTTCCAATGGATATAATGGATACCGTGAGATTGGGTAACTTGCATCAGTGGAGGCTAACATGCATAGCCCTCAAATGAAAGACCTGGCTGGTCATTAAAATACAAAGTTAAATCAAAACAAAAATGGTAGAGTAGAGCTGCGAGTGGAGCTGCGTAGTTGTATTTTAATGACCAGCCAGGTCTTTCATTTGAGGGCTATGCATGTTAGCCTCCACTGATGCAAGTTACCCAATCTCACGGTATACTGTATCTGAAAAAAAACTCCCTTAGGAATTCTGACATAATTACCTTGAGATTGGGTAACTTGCATCTATTTTTCTCTCCGGAAAGTTCTGGAGCTCTTCCGGTGCTTCCGGAGCAAGTGATTTTTAACACGTTTTAAAAAATCGTTAAAACAGGGATACAAAAAAATATTTGTCCTGATATCTTGCTCCGGAAAACCGGAGTTCCGGTGCAGATCAATTGCCGAAAATCATGCTCTGGAACACCGGAAGTGCTCCAGAATCTTCCGGTGTTCTGCAGCACGAAAAAAACGGCACTTTTTACTCCGGACGTTTCCAGAGCGCCGGAAGTTTTTTATACTGTTCGACATCTACTTTATTTATACCTTCCATTTAAATGCTTGAAAATCTGATAAACAAAAAATGGCAAACTTAACCAAAATCATTATCTTATATACAGATCAAAAGATCATTTGCATCACATAAATCTGACAAAAATAGATTTTTCAGCTTTATAGCTTTACCTGTAAGTTTGTTGGATCTTTGAAGCTTTCATCCACAGCAACTTGCATTTTATCATTAATCCAAGCTTCAACTTCATCAGCATCTCGTTTGAATTGGAAAAGTGTCTTTGCATTTTCCAAACGTTTACGTCGAGATTGAGTTGCAACTTTGAATTCAGCGTACCTTTTCAAAACTTGCTGTCTCCTCTCTTGGATGTCCTCGACAGTCCTTAAAAGTTGGATTTTCTTTTTGGGTTCTTCCATAATCTCTGTATCCATTTTATCGAGTTTTAAAGAGTATTTATCACTGTATTTGCAAATGTATAAAGTGAGAGTTTTAATCCACCCACAAAAAAATATTGAGAAAATCTCGTCTTTTGAACCATCTGTATTCCATTTGTTTACATCGGAGGCCCTTATAGAAATTTTTGAGCCCCCTGTAAAAATAAATTTCATGATCCTTTTTCCCTAATTCGTAATAACTGTCAGGGGGTGAAATAATTTAAAAGCCTGGGTACACGATGAGTGTCTTTTCCAAAGATCATGATGCTTTAAAGCCGCGGAGTGCTAGATCGGAATACTAAAAAAGTTTGAAGTATATAGCACCGCCGTTGTGCTAGTGAAGATAGGGCATAAGCATCGAACACAAAATGGCGGCTAAAGTTGCGATTAAAATATTGAGCTGTCTGAAATTCTGAAATTTGTGCCTGAGATGTGTATTTTTGCACACCAATTTCACCTTTCCAAACTGCCAAATGTCAAACATAAGGGGGATCAAACTTTGACTTAAGGTCAGGTAAGTATGATTTATCCAATATCCAGGAACGCTTTAGTGAGAGCCACATTTATTTCAACAACATCATTTTTTTAGCATGCAATTTGATTTTTGATTGTTTTTTTATAAAGAATGACCAAAGAGGGTCACGCCACAGAAATAATTACATGATCAAGATAATGAAAAGTTTGGAATTGAATGGCTAATAGACCTTTTTTTACTGTATCCTTACCTTTGACCTTACCTTTGATGTGTTTCAGCAAATTCTCTGCTCACTCAACCCGTGGGGTCCGGTGTTTGACCATTTCAACAATTGAATTCGAGTCAGCCATCCTGTAAGGGAGATAGGCAGGGAGCAGTGGCTGGTCGGGAACATCTTGTAGAAATTGATCAAGTTGTTTTTTGAAGGAATTTTTGGAACATTTGGTCATGTCACGTATTTTTCTTGGTAACACATTGAATAGTCTTGGACCGGTGTCTGAAAGGCAGCTCTTCCAAATGTTCTTGTTCGTTGTATTCACTGGTTTGAGGTGGCATTTTCTTCCCAGGCGTTGGTTTGTATATGAATAAATACCGCCTTCCCCTTCACCATAGTTAAAATTTGGCACCAGTTGTTCGATTATACACCATGTATATATAATTTGGTATCTTTCGCGTCTTCTCTCGAGACTGTACATGTTGAGGTGTTTGAGCTTCTCAGATGACATGAGATTATTACAAGATCTTTTTCATTGGTTCTTTTCATTCTCTACATGCGCATGCGTGCCTTTAAAGTTTTCGCGGTGAGTGTTCTGTGTTTTACAAACTACTTTGATTTACAATTAAGTTACGGGCTTGCAAAATCCATTCTGTATTTTAGTCTCGCGGTGAGTGTTCTGTGTTTTACAAACTACTTTGATTTACAATTAAGTTACGGGCTTGCAAAATCCATTCTGTATTTTAGTGTATTTTTTTGTTTACATCGGCCATGTGAGCAGAACCCCATGTGAGTGACGATTTATTTTTGAACTGTTTTTACAGGGATTCCGTTTTTACACTGGACTGGAACTGTTTTGGACATAGCTGATTCTTTAAATTGTTTAAATTGACTGGAATTGTTTTGGACACGATAACGGATAACCCTTTAGCTGATTCTTCAAATTGTTTTATACTGGACTGGAATTGTTTTTGGACAAGATTACGGATAACCCTTTAGCTGATTCTTTAAATTGTTTTATACTGGACTGGAATTGTTTTGGACACGATTACGGATAACCCTTTAGCTGATTCTTTAAATTGTTTTATACTGGACTGGAATTGTTTTTGGACAAGATTACGGATAACCCTTTAGCTGATTCTTTAAATTGTTTTATACTGGACTGGAATTGTTTTGGACACGATTACGGATAACCCTTTAGCTGATTCTTTAAATTGTTTTATACTGGACTGGAATTGTTTTGGACACGATTACGGATAACCCTTTAGCTGATTCTTTAAATTGTTTTATACTGGACTGGAATTGTTTTTGGACAAGATTACGGATAACCCTTTAGCTGATTCTTTAAATTGTTTTATACTGGACTGGAATTGTTTTTGGACAAGATTACGGATAACCCTTTAGCTGATTCTTTAAATTGTTTTATACTGGACTGGAATTGTTTTTGGACACGATTACGGATAACCCTTTAGGTGATTCTTTAAATTGTTTCATACTGGACTGGAATTGTTTTGGACACGATTACGGATAACCCTTTAGCTGATTCTTTGAAAATTGTTTTATACTGGACTGGAATTGTTTTTGGACAAGATTACGGATAACCCTTTAGCTGATTCTTCAAATTGTTTTATACTGGACTGGAATTGTTTTTGGACACGATTACGGATAACCCTTTAGCTGATTCTTTAAATTGTTTTTACACTGGCTTGGGCTGACTGGAAATTGTTTTTTAAATTCTATTACTGGACAACAACCCTTTTCTTTGCTACCTCTCATTGGCTCTACATTACGATAATATCGCACCAAACACAAATCAATGGCTACTTCCTCCTCTGAAACTGAAATTGGCCTTGGTCAAAACGACAGGTACAAAATGCATAAAACATAATGCATATTGCATAATGAATAATAGTATTGTGTAATTTACAGAACGATTTTTCTAAAACTCTCCTTTGTAGAGGCTAAAACCGCGAAAACCTTTTTAGAAGAGTTTCTTAAGTAAACATTCCAGGGATTTCCCCAGACATGATATTTACTTTTCCAATCCGAACAAAAGTAAGAGAAAACATTCGAATCATAACATCAAAGGGTTCTTCTTTCTCAAAAAAAAGGTAAACACATAAACATTCGATTGTAAAAAGATTCGGAGTCTATTTTCTTTGATCTAGCTTTCGCATGAAGCTCTTTAATTTATCTAGCAAAAAGCATTCACATGGTTAATGTTTTGTATTTAAGATGGAAACCCCGTTGAAATTTATTAGCAATTGTTCGAAAAGATCTCTGAGAAAACCTAGACAGGAGACCCGTCGTGTGTTTTTTTATAATTTGATATACACAAGACGGGTTCGAGCTGCGAGTCCAATATTGGACTCACATTTTTTACAGTGGGAAGTTCGAATTTAGCGCTGTCCTCACTTACTAAAATAAAAACCAAATTACGAAAGTTGCGCTTTCTCTAAGAAAGTGTGACCAGTAAAAGAATAACAAAATTTGATTGGCTATGTTTTCAACCGTTATTAGGATCTGAGAGATTCAAACTCTCAACCCATACCATGCTATACATTTCGCCATCAGTTTATCAAAGAAGAAATCATAGCATGGATTCCCAGGCTAGAGAAAACCCAGGATAAAGATCTTGCTATAAAAGTAATATACGGTGGAGATACTTTCGTGTTTTTCTACACTATACTACGTTCTGTAAAATACAACTATGAAAATCAAAATGGCGACAAGCATTTTCAATGGATCATGGATTTTCTTCATCGTCCAAAATTCAAATTTACAGCTTTCTACCCTTTATTTTCTGGTAGAAAATGGTATATATGTTTTGTTGAAAGTATTATCTTTCAAATTCTCCTTATTATAGCCTCTAAAATTGACATTTTTCAAATATTATGCATTATGCATTATGCAATATGCATTATGTTTTATGCATTTTGAACCTGCCGTTGGTCAAAAGCGTAAGTCCACTTCAACATTGCTGTTGTCAGGTCTTGGTCAGAAGCGTAGTCGTGGAACTGGTACTTGTGATAAATGTTCTAGACAATACACTAATCGTTCTAAGCCCAAATTTTGCCAATGTGGAGCTCATCTTGGTGGAATGTTTGTTGCTAAACCAAAAAAAACAGAACCAGAGCCTGAGCTTGTGGAAATAGTTAACATTTCATCTGTTGGCACATTTATGTCTGCAAAGGTGTCAGTGGCTGGAGACCGTGCTTTTTGTTTTATATCCACAGACAACTTATCTGTCTGCCACAGCAAAAACTGCCTCAAGTTAAGGTCAAGCTATGTTTCTTCCAACAAAGTAGAGGAATTTACCTGTGAACATTTACGCAAAATGCCAGCAAGACAACCAGTAAAAGTGTTTCACAAATTTGATGAAATAGACATCAATATGATAAATTTCTCTTTGGATATCAAGAATAAGATCAAAGAATTGCAAACCTCTATGGAAGTCTACCCATCTGTAGTTCAAATAAGTAGCAAAGCCTATGCAGTCAAAACTATGGAGAACAAAACTTCTTGCCCAATGAAGTATGTTCATGTCATGATAAAAAATAACAAGAAGACCAATAAGAATATGGTGAAGTGCACCCAGCGAAGCTGTAATAAAAAAATTACAAAGACAAAACAGGTATCATTTTTAATTTTTTTTCAAACCAATTTTAGTTTAGACTAGATGGATAGGCCATTCTTTAAAAATTGCTTGGTTCCCGTCATCTCAACTTTTAAAAAGTGGGTCGGACGGTCGATAAAAAAAATGTGTTCAAAAGATATGAAGAGGGGAGTCGGGCGGGATTAAAAAATGAGCGTTTATGTCCTCTTCCGCCATCTTGTTGAACCTACCTGGAGGTCCTATAAATTAACCTGTGTTTGTTTGTTTGTTCGCCTGTTACCTTTTCTGTTAACTTTTCGCAGGATTGAATCTAGGAATCTTTTCAGTTTTGGTACGAATGTGCGAAATGGCGGTGGGCAAAATGTGACGGAGCTCAATTTTCAAAAAAAATTTTTTGGCAAATTTGGGCCAAAAACCTGCTAAAAATAGGGTTTTATGCACTTTGTGAAAAATTAGATCAAAAAACGCATGTTTGTCAATAAGAATCACTATTAATAAGCATACATCAAAGTTCTTAGCCAATTAGTCAATTTTTTTTATGAGATAGATGTTGTTTTGCTGATGATTGCTTACTTTTGAAGAATATTTTGTGTTTAAACTTGAAATTTTGGCTGCTAAACGTGTTTTTATAGAAAAATGAGCCAAATTAGATATTCTTTTATAAGTACATCATTGACAATTATTTAGTCATTACAGTAACTTCTCTTGAGATTGGTTATTTCATTTTTTATTATTTTTTGCACAGAGCTGCATAACTATAAATCCTCCGATGTGACAGATTTTCGTAAAAAAAATTTTTGGTTTAAATTTCGGCTAAAAAGAGGGTTTATTGGTCTTTGTGAAATATTGGATCATTAATTTTTTTGCATGAAAGTAGGGTACCATCATATATCATAATATTTTAACAAAAAGAACTTTGTTTATTCAAACAATCTAACATAACTTAAAGAATAGATAACTCAATTGACACGTATGGAAAAAAACCTCAGACAATTCCCTAGTGTATACCTTTTTGTCAAATGTAGGGTAAAATTATGAAATATCTGGCTTTTGCAGGTTCAAGGAAGAAAGTTTTGCATTCACAAGCACATGGTGTTACTTGCAAGAAAGCTGTCCGGTTTTAGTGAAGAGGAGTTACCAACTAATTCAGGGGAATTAACACCTGGAATTGATGAATCTATCCAATCAAACAATTCAACCCTTCAAACTGAAGACATCAACAACAGCATTAGTACTCAGGCTAGTGCTTTAAAGAAAAACGTCAACTTGAGATATGTAGATATCCCTTACAAGATACCTTGTGGAGTTTTAAATGCACCATATAATTTAATCCTCAATGACAAAATTTTTGAACCCTGTGAAACATCATGTAAACATTGCGACTCAAATTTGACAGAAGCAAAGTTTCCTCAAGGGTCAAAAAACAAATCTGGAAATGGTTGGCTTGTCACAAATGTTCATCTTTTCGTCAAAGTCAACATCAAAATAAAAAGATGTACAAATAGTAATTGTAAGGCGATTCAAATATGCAATCCTTATGATAAAGGTGAGTTTTTATCGGTCCTTTAAATCCTTGCTTCAGTACTGTTCAATCCTTTGATAATTAAAATTGCAAAACCAAATACAGACACGAGTGTTTAAATTAGCTTGAAGTTTGCAGTAGATAGAATTGCACATGAATAGATTGCAATAAAAAATTGCAACTATAGAATTTAATCAGATTTAATACAAACCAAATTTTTCTAAATTATTGAACATTCTTTACCTTTGAGTACCTAATAGCTGTAGGAGGGGGCTAATTAACTTTTTGAAAATTTTTCTGCTTATTAAGTTTTGAGATTTTTTCCAATCTTCTTGCTTATATCGAGCTGTTAGGTACCTGATAGAAGACAGATGAAAATATTTTCAACAATGATTAATAAATGGGGCTGGACTGTTGACTGCTGACAAACTGTTGGTTTGCCGTCACCCGACCGACCCTACCTCGAAACTTGCCGACCCAAAAAATTTATTGCCATTTTAAAGAAGATTTTTTTTCCTTCAAAAACTTCAAACATTAAAAATTAAAAATTTGCATCTTGTTTGTCTCAAGCATAAGAATTGTAAATTCCCTGCTAGCACTTTTGTTTTTTATTCAAAATTAACAAAATGTAAACAAACTGTTAACCCTTCCATGGACAAAAATTTCATAAATTGCCAAAATAAAAAAAAATTCCGACTGACCAACCCACCTCCAAAATCTACGGTCGGGTGACGGGAAACCAAAATTTTTTAAGTCCATCCTGGGTTTAGAGTTTTGTTTGGTATGTTTGGTTTACTAAACATCAGGACTAACATACAGACATCTAATTCTGAAGAGTGATTGCAGAAATCACAAAGCAGCTGGAATTTGACAAACTTGTGAAGCCATGTAGCTATGATTGTATTTTTCTAGGACTATTCAATGTGTGTAACAAGATAATCATTTCGTTGGATATATTAAATGAATGGAGAAGTGAATTCAAGCGAGGGTTTCCATTATCCACTATCATTGAAAGTAAAATGGAATCTCTACTGAGCAGATTAGATACGGTATTTCAATATTTCAAGAAATTCAATTCTGGAAATAGTAAATGTTTGTTTTAAATTACCCAAGTACTTTAATGGGATAAATTTTCGCGGGGATTAATTTTCGCAGATTTCGCGGATTTGGGTGTCATCCGCGAAAATAAGTCCCATTGGAAATTTGAAAAAGGCCCATCCGCGAAAATTAGTTTCCGCGAAAAATTTGAATTTTTTTTGCAATCCGCAAAATTTCTATTTTTATCGTTTATTTTCTTTATTCAGTTACTACGTTCATATTTTGTTTGTATCCCCTTTGTATTTCAAAAACAGTTTTGACATGAGAAACTAAAACTAATTAATTTTCAATTTAATATTCTTATCCCGAATTTCTCTTCCGCTTTTTTCCCAAAATAGGCTGTGAAAATTTAGCTCCGCACCATGGAAGTTCAAATTCAACTTTTGATAGTTGTAATACATATCTCCTCGCCCTATTCCAAAACACCCTCTTATTACTTGAAAAAAAACTCTTAATTTTCCTGGAAAAATTTTATTTCAATGTTTTGTCCCTTTTCAAAAATTTTACTTTGTACCCCAATCCGCGAAATTAAATCCCTGCGAAAAATCAGGAAATCCCTCATCCGCAAAAATTAATCCCCGCAAAATCTTAAATTTTCGCGGATGAGCTCAACCGCGAAATTTAATCCCCGCGAAAATTTATCCCATTAAAGTAAGCTCTCAGCATTCTCTCCTATCACTTGTTTTACACAAACCACAAAAAAATATAAAGAAAATGTAGAAACAGAAATCAAGAGCCACCCAGTCTGCTAAGAAAATTGAAAAGTTTCAGGCTGAAAAAAAGAAATCAAGTGTCTGAGAGTTTCTCTTCTTATATTTTCCAGTCAGCTCATCCAACCTATGGAGAATTGCAATATATTGTTGAGTTACTCTACAATGGTTATTATGGTTTTGAAGCCCTTACCAAAAGAGATTTGAATGATGTTATTTGTGGACTTTGTGGAATTGCAGGGAAGATTTATTATGGCGATGGAAATGAAAAAAATAGTTGTACTATGATGAATGTAAGTAGAATTAATTAGGTTCTAAAAGATCTAAGTTATTAAATTTTGTGTTGCTGGTTTCACATCAGATATGTCTGCCCTTTTGTTACCTATGTCATCAACTAAAAAAAGTGAAAATCTTGATTCAAGAGCACAAAACCTTTCTGTTGCTCAAAAGTAAATTTAGAAGGAGGAAAGGATTTTTAAGAACAATCAGAAAAAGAGCAGTTCTTTCCTTTGTAACCTAGTTGATTGAGCAAGCATAAAAAGAAATAAAGGCCTGTTCTATGGAACACTCCATTGTACATCTTTTGATTTTTTCAATTCCCTGAACTTTATTTTTCCCCTAATTCTGCAGTCTTGATATACACTCCTAACAATCCTAACGGTTTCTGTTTTATAGAAGGGGAAATCATTGCTGTCTATTATTAGGAAAGTATGTATCCAAGAGGGAAGTATTTTTAATTTTTAGATCAATATCAAGGAAAGCTCAAAAAATGCCCCAACTCAAGAAACCCAGGTCCAGGATATTGAGGAGGATGCTGTATCAGAGAATGATGAAAGTAAACTTGATTTGTGTTTGGATCGCATTGAAAATCAACTGATAGAGAGGTGTATTTATGCTTCAAAAAGAAATGAAACACTTACAATGAATATTGAGGATGTCCCCCTTCTTATACCATCATTACAAAGGAAGCATGAACTGAATACAGAGATGAAAAAAAAAAGCTGCTATCTGAAAGATACTGATAAAATTGAAGGTAATACTACATACAAAAATCTACTTTTTGAAAATTATTTCTTTCATTTTCATTTGGGTTTTTCTAGCCTAGGTTTGTAAAGTTGTTTCTATAATTTTTTGTTTATTTTTTTATTCTTCTAAAGGAGATGCAATGATTCTATCAAAAATCATCAACGAAGGGAGATTTTCAATGGAAAATATAGACAAAATTGATGATGGGTCACTTTACAATATTTGTCGGGAATGTAATATCAAACCTCAGAATAATTCAAAGGTAAAATACCATTTTTTATAGATTCTCATTTTTGTAATGTAATTTTTTTTGTATCTTCATTGAGTGAGTTCTCTAAAAATGGATGAAAAATACTTAACAAACTTGACTAGTAAAAATAAGTGTGGAAAATTAGAAGGAAAACTGGTATGAAAACTGGTATTTTGATAGCACTGTAGCACCAAACAGATAAAGAGTTGAGCAAGGGAAAGAATTCATTTTGGTGTGGGTGCCAGAAATGTAACTATAGTCTTCTTATTATTTCAGGCTTTTCTGAAATTAAGTATACTTAAATTGTACGAGAGCATTGTCACTGGAAAGTCATCATGTCACGAATTTGTTAAAGCCCCTGGAAAGACTGGTGGATTTTATCACTTTGTTTGTCCTCATGGGGTTTGTAAAAATTTATGAACAAAATTACCTCAGGAAGTGTGTTGTCATTTATTTGATGATGGCACTTCATAATTTCAGTTTCCATGTTTTTTTAAGTATTTAACTTCCCTACAAACCGATTTATTGGTTAATATCTTTGACTCTTCATTTAGGGATTATGCACGTTTTTCAAAACTAAAAATTTAGGTGTTGGACTTGATAGAGAGCAAGTGAAAATACGTTGTGGTAATTACAAGAATTGTTTTCCATCTGAAAAAAATCCTTTTAATAAAGATATTACTGCAAGTTGTAACATTCAAATTTGTTTTTTAGACAACTGTTTGCTCAAAATTTATGGTACTTTGTGAATCAGTGAGAGATGCAGCTGATCTGTGGCTTTCATTAAAGTACCCTCCAGTCTTGTTTATTTGTGACACACCTTGTACCTTGACGCAACATCTGAACAATAGAGAACCAGACCTCATGAAGCAGTATTGGGGTGACCTCAACGGTTGTTTTCAGAAACCTGAAATTGACACAAAGCCTAATACTGCAAGTGATACTTTGATTGATTTTCTTTTATACCAGGTGTTTCAAAAAAAGTGTACAAGTTTGAATTAAGATTGAGAAAACTAAAAATAATATATTAAACCAAAGTTTTTCACCTCGGAAAGAAGAAAGGCTAACTTTTGTTTCATGTGTTCAATGGTTACGAAGAAAGTTAAGTAAATTCTCTTTTATAAGTAACCCCAATTTTCTGCTCAGGGCTGGAGTTGCTAAGGGTTTTCCAGATTTCAAGCAAAAAAGTGCTTTTTGAATTTTGAGCAAAAACTGCCTAGCAAGCAACTTCAAATATTTTGGCGGTCTCTGCTCAGTTGAGTTTCAAGGCTAGGTTGCAAAGTTTATTAATTTTTTGGCCATTCTCAGGGCTAGACTCTCAACTCTACTCTGTTGCTTGTAAACAAAATTGTTTTACTATTTTTTCTCTTTTGTACAAGAACAGAATATGTTTTTGTTGTGTTTTTGAATTTAATCCCCTCTTTTTTTCTCGAAAATGACACAAAAGAGTTCTACTGAACACAAATTTACGTATGATAGTTCGAAATTCAAGTTAGTTCAGGTTAGTCTTTCCTCGTTTGATTTATAACAATTTCAGTTTTCTCACAAACTAACCTCAAATCTGTACAATTTTTTCTGAAACACCCAGTACTTTTGAGCTGTTTTCAGTTAGCCTTTAGAATTTTAGTTATTGCACCTGGTATACGTGCACTCAATATAAAGTCAGTTCATTTACCTCACTTTATTTGTAGGAAGTAAATGTTCCAGCGTTGGTTCCATCAGAATTCAAAACTGAGGGTGAAAAGTATGATGGATGTAAAGAATTTGAACATCCTGTCACCAGAACCAAACAAAGATATGTTTGTGGTGATAGATTCCATGCGCGATCTAAGCCACATAAATCACCCTTGTGTAGTTTTCATGACATTGAGCTTTGTCAACAAGGTGGCATTACAACTAGAATCTATGAATAACAAGAAGAACAATCTCAGAAATCGTTCATCATGCTCCCAAAATATTGCAACACATATATTTTATAATTATCTGATGAACTTTTACGAAAATGAACTGGTTGTGATGCAACAGCAACAAGATTTAAAAAGAAAGTCTGGAAAGTCAATTCAGAGAGATGAATTGATGAGATTTGTGATTTCTGACTGACTGTAATTTAACAGTAATTATCAATTCTCGGTGCATAATTTGATAATGATGGTGTCTAAATATGTTTGTCCCTATGGCTCTGTGGCAAAATAGGCGAGGTGTATTTTTTTGGAACAGTGAGACTTTTAAACATTATATACTTTTTTAAAACCAAGAGGAATAAATTACACTGATTGATTTTACTTGTTGTTTTTATTATATATAGTCCTAATAAGGACGAAATGCATATGCTGCTCTGCCACCCAAATCTCCTGAGTGAATATAGTTGGGTAGAAACTCTTATTTCTTCACATATATATTGATAGAAAACTTTTGTCAGGTGATGTTTGATTTTTTGTACATTAACCAGGTAGGTCTCTAAAAGTATCACTTCTTTTTGATTTTTTAGATGAGTGAAAATTTTATAATTGAGAATGACCAAATACAGTGTATATATAAAAAGAAAAAAAGATATTTACTGGATGGCATTATTAATATAGTGGGGTATTTGGTGAAAGAGGATGTAACAGTTGGATACTTGTGTTCCTGCAGATTTAAAGATAGGGAAATGCAAATGATTTCAAAGTAAGTTGAAAATTAAATAAACTGAAACTTGAACCACCTAAATAAAGAGAACAAGTTTTATTTTTTCAGAGGGGTGATATAGAAACGACTGTTTATTGCATTTTTTTTCACTTGACAAAAATGAAACAAATTCTTACACTGTCAGTTGTTTTTTGAATATTGAAGAATGATAGCTAAGTTTCCTAACAATAGACGATATCGCATTTAGATAAATGCAATGTATTCTGGTTTCTAGGGACTCTCAAAGAAATTATAATCTATTCTAGATCCAAGATCATAATTCCTTCGAATGGTCTGCTCAATTTTTCGAATGTTATTACAAAATATTAATGTTTGAAATGTTTTTTTTTATAGAAACATCCTTCTTTCAAGGACAGCGTTCAACAGTCTAGATAAGCTACGAAATAGTTTGAGCAGTGCTACACGACATGAAATCCTTGTGAATGGAGATATTCCAAATGTAAACAAAGTGATTTCTAATCTGAAAGACTGGCTTGTGAGAAATATTACGGAACCAAGGAATGTGAAAGTTCCAACAACAATAGGCTACAGTCTAGATGATAAAGTTTGGTACCTAAGTCCCGAGGTAATTATGATTACACTGATAATATGGGGAACAACCTCTAGAATGATGTTTTAGAGCACTCTACCTTGCTGAGTGTATTTTCAAAGCGTAATAGAACCAAGAACTTTACACCCTGTTGTGTGCTAATTAAAATATTTGACTTGGATCAGAGCCTGGTTTGGTCCATATTTTAATAAATTTTGTTACCTATCGCCTTGTTGAATAGCTTGTTATCAATTTCTTGTATTTTAATGGTTTAATGTTTAAAAGAGACTCTGATAACCTATTAAAATATATGATACTTGTTACTCTCTTACAGCTTCAAATCAAAAATAGAAAGATCTTAAACGAAGATACAAAGGTTTTCATGTCGTCAACACACGACAGTGACCTCCAAGATCTGGAGCTAACTTTGGAGCCATGTTTACTTGAAAAGTCAATATGTAAAAAAATTAATAAAAGGTATTTTGAATTATTGCAGCTTTTATACCCACAATTTACCTAAGGCCTGCTTAGTTATGTTTTTAATACCCTTAAATGCTTTCTTCCTCGAGATATAAGTTAAACTTGTTTTTTATTTATGTATTTTATAATGAAGTACTTCTTGAATTTTAGCTTGATATTAAAACTTAATGCATTTCAATGCAATGAAGACAATGCTGTTGATATGATATCATTTGGTTTATCAAGGTTATTGATGTCTACCATTGACACTGAATTAGGTATATGATATTTCAATATTTTCTTTCTTCACTTCCCATAATTAGTAATTCACTCAAGATTCCATGAAAAACTTCCCTGTTTATGAGACCTAACCGTTCAGTAAAATGTTCCCATAAATTAACCTTGTTCGTGCAGATTCGTGCATTCATTTGTTTTATAAGTATGTTTTTGTATTGAAAGATTTGTCTTTTGAATTGTCGTCACAAAGATGGAAGATGTGTAGAAGTGTTTTTTCTCTATTAGAACCTTATACATGTCCACCACTAAAAAGAACTTATTTAATTTTAAAAATTAACTTTATAGATGAAAGCTCTCATATCGCCTTGTTGTTTGGAAAAGAAAAAAACATTGGAAAATCGCTGACACAAAAGATTCTTTTCTATGGCCAAGGAGGAGACCAGTGGAAGAAGAGCAGCCTTGTACTTGGTGGTGGCAATTCCGTCCAATCTGGCATATCAAGGTAAAGATTGTATTCAGAAATATCAATGATACAAGAGTTTGAAGTGTTTAAACCTGAAATCCGTACCACCTATTTGCTCTACATTGAGATTAAAATTGTCTTATATTCATAGTCGAGCATTGCAAGAAATATGTGGGAAGGCTTCCGTGATCATCACAATAAATGATTCAACAATGACACCAAGCCAGGCCGAAAACCTTCTTCAAATACACGAAGGAAACACACAGGGGTCAAAGAATATGGGTACAATGCACAGTAAATGTTGCGCAATAACCATCTCATCAAACAATGAGGAACCTGAACGGTAGGCCACGTTTAGAAATCCGGATGATTTTCGTAGATCGAATCTTTTTAAAGAATAGAAAGAATAACCTTTTTTGGTACAATACTCGACCTCTTGGGAAACCCAAAATATTGTTTTCCCTGCAGAACTTTTGTTCGTGACTAATAACAGAAGTTTATAATACTAATATCTTACTCTAATTGTGAACTTCAAATGTAATAAAGGAAACTTTTCTGATATTATTTCTTGTAATATTATATAAATGGAATTGGCTATTGGCTGAAATTCCTTCTTCTGAAAAGGACTCTGAGCTCTGAAAGAGATTTCGAAAAAATGCGACACAGAATATTATGTTTGTTTGCTCTTTCCTTTACAGCTTGGATGGAAGAACATTGCGTTTTGACTACAAAAGAGACGCATTGACAGAAGAGAACGAAAGAATAATAAAGGAAATAAAAGTCTTGATCGAAGAGCATAAGGTACGATACTACTAATTTCAACAAATCGTCGCATCAAAATAAGAAAGCCTTAAGTCCATTTTTGTAGTTTTGAGAAAATCAAGTTTAAAGGTTTGAAATGGCTGCCATTTTTGACCATGTTGGGCTAGCTAGCTGCTTTTTTGATATGAATATAAATGAAGAAAGATCTTTCAAGTTCTAAAGTATCAACATTGTCACTTATACCATTGCGGAGATATGAATGCTATTTCATAGCATGTTTTTCGAGAATGGACTTAAACCTTTTTTTCTATGTAAATTTCCTTGATTAAAACTGAAAATTTGAAAAATTTCCAGTGAAAAAGTGTCTTAACTCCAAAATGGACTTAAGACTTTCTTGCTTTAAACTTTCTTAACTTTTTTGAACTCTTTAACTAAAACCTTAATCTAAAAGGTCCTAAAGTCCAACTAAAATGACAATGGACTTAAGACTTTCTTAACTTGAGAAAATTTCAAAAATAAAAATTCTTATTTTTCAAAAAACTTAAAATTAGGCCACTTTAGGTTGGTTTTTGATGGATTTAAGCCAAAAATTCGATAAAAAATGGGGTGTAAAGCATCGGTATGGTCATAACTCAATTTTTGAAAAAATGGACTTAAGGCTTTCTTATTTTGATGCGACGAAATGAAGTTACCTTTTAAAATTACTTTAGTAAGTTTAGTTTGACGCTTAAAAAGCAATATAAAACAGTATGACATTTTTAATAGGTGTTTATCTGTACATTTATTTATGTATGTTTCAACCAATTTTGTTGTTTTATTCTCGTTATATTAATTATGACTTTAATAAGAAATTTTCAATTTAATCTATATATTTTAATCTGATTTTAATTTTCAAGGCACGTTCTTCTTTCGACTTATAGCTTCTACAAAAAGAATTGGAAGAGATTTCTACCTCTGCTTGGAGTCAACCCATTTATTTTTCCGAGAATGAAGAAAAAATGGGTTCGAGAAAAGATAACGATCCTTTAAAAGGTACTTTGATTTTGAAATACATCTTTACCCTTACAGCTGAATCTCTGAATACCTTAAGGGAAGAAATTTTCGCTGAATTTAATTTCGCGGCTCACAGCTTAAAATTCGGAAGTTTCGCGGGAATTTAATTTCGCGTTTGGGTGAATTTTTTGTTCATAAAATGGCCTATTTTGCCCTCAAAATACGAATTTTGGGGTAGTTTTTTTAATCCTGAAATATTCGTGTTTCGCGGAATTAAATTTCGCGGATTTATTAAAATGAATTAACAAACAATTTGTAAAAGTAGTTTTTTGTTATAAGTATCAGGGTACATGTAGCCTGGATAGGGTGCCTGAAGCAAAAGTTTTATCTTCAAATCACCATAATCGATGTTCTGACTATGATCAGAGCCCTTAAGGTATTTACTGGAAAGCCAAATATGTGTCTTCTGAAATGGACTTAAAATAACAACAGATAAATACACTTTCTCTCGAATTCTTTTTCACATTTTGATATTAAGCAGATAGTCGACAAGAAATATTGGTTATTGAAAAATATATGTTGAGATTGATAATAGCTTTTCTTTTCAAATTGTTTAGGTCACAAAGTCCCTTTGAATCGTTTTTCTGAAGGTTTTCTTGATCGGTTAAAAACTGGTAAGTGACTGAAGTTAACTTTTTAAAGTAAATTTTTTTGTTTTGTTTTTATTTTCAATCTCAAACCTACATTAGTTGATTTACTCTACCTTTCGATAAAAAAAGTTTAAAAAAGGCGACAATCCATAGGTGATGGCAACCAGTTTTATCAATTCACATTACAGTATAATACCAGTTAAAAATTATAAACTTCCTGTCAACATTTTTTTTAAAGACTTCTTATCTTGTAAAGGTGATTATCTTGCGGATGAACCATTAAGTATGGCTGAAACAACGCAACATTTGGAATTGTCTGACAAAATCGTTAACAAATTGACAAAGATAAAAAACATAATGAAAGAAAATATTAAAGGTGCTTTTATATATATATTTTTTTTATTTAGACTGATTTTTTTTTTTTTTTACTTTGAATGAAAGCATACACCCGATGATCGGCTTCAAGGCGTGAGACAGAAAAACGTTTTTTTATTTGTTAGTATTTGGCATACTAACGAACTTATTAAAAAGTAGTTATTGTTTTTCTTTTATATTCAGAAACAACTACTGTGGACGATAAAAGTGACAGTAAAAATGAGGTATACCCTTTAGCAATTTTGTTTTTTGAATTTTCGATGTTTTGCCAAGTAAATAAAAAGGCACGTGAAGTAGAACACCTACACAGTATGCCATACTGAAAACCATTAAAAAAACCATTATAAATTTTTTTTTGTTTTTTAATTCCTAGTTAATTTTAATTTCGATTTTAGATAATGCTCTCACCCGCTGCTCGAAATTACTGCTCAAAACTGCCACCAAAGGATGGTTATTGGTTTAAGCAGGTGAGATATATTTAAATTCCTGCGATATATTCTCAATTTCGAAATGAGTCATTCGAGAAGGAGTGATAAAAAAGATGGGTAATATTTTTTTAGTCTTTGACTAAAGAAATTGATTGTTTAATTTCATACTTTAGGGATATTTACGCGTAAAACGAAAAATTGTTAATGATGACGATGGCGAGGATGATGACGGGGTTGATAGCGAACATGATACCAAGCATAATACCGAGCATGAGGATGTTGACAGTGAACATTTCATCGTTGAGGAATCGCATCGTGGTAAGATTGTCTTTAGTGTACCAATGGTAACATGGAATTATAATTGAACCCCTCCTCTCTATAAACCTTATTTTACCCATTTTACTTACTTTGTTTAGAACGAACTTGCTTTTTGGACCTACCTTTAAATTAACCGATGTTCGTGTGTTCGTTCGTTTGTTACCAGCTTTTCTCGGGATTGGCCCATTAGTTTTTTCTGATTCCCAAAAAGTGACGGAGCCCGATTCTCGAAACAAAAATTCCGGCGGAAAATCCCGGAAATCGCTGAATTTCCTAATATTTCATAGCAATGCTGGACCATATAAATTGTTTTCAGTCCCTTTGCGTTTTTATTTTCTTTTTCTATTTCCATTCTATATTTACTATTAGGTAGGTCCATTTTGCATTCTGTTTGTTTGTATTTTACTGATTGCCTGAAACGGCTTAATATCAATATATCTCGATTCATATAATTGTTATTTTCGAATCAGTTGCACCGCTTGACGAATCTACAGAAAAACATCAGTCGTTCCCAAATGCTGTCAATGTAGTGAGATCAGATAGCACCGAAAATGAAAAACTTTCTGGTAAGTTATAGAAATCTTTATATACGATAACATGAAAATAAAATGAAACCTCTCTCTCTTTCTCTCTCTCTCTCTCTCTCTCTCTCTCTCTCTCTCTCTCTGCCAATCTTAAAATATTATTTTACTTGCTTCGTTTTGGACAAAAGTCCTTGCTTTTATGTATTTTACTGATTGCCTGAAGCTGGGCTTCTATCATATATATCTCGATTCATATAATTGTTATTTTCGAATCAGTTTCACCACTTGACGAATCTACAGAAGAACATCAGTCGTTCCCAAATGCTGCCAACGTGGTGAAATCAGATTGCAACGAACAGAAAATTGAAAGGCCATTTTTGCATTCAAAAATGATTGGCGTATTTCCTAGTGGTAAGATTGTCTTGAAAAACCTCGGGTAACAGAAAATCATAGTGAAACCTCTTCGTTAATCCTAGTATAGCGTTTTACTTGTTTGGATAAAAACTCCTCTTTTGTCTGTATTGATTGCCTGAAACTGGGCACAATATCAATATTCATATAATTGTTATTTTCGAATCAGTTGCACCGCTTGACGAATCTACAGAAAAACATCAGTCGTTCCCAAATGCTGTCAATGTAGTGAGATCAGATAGCACCGAAAATGAAAAACTTTCTGGTAAGTTATAGAAATCTTTATATACGATAACATGAAAATAAAATGAAACCTCTCTCTCTTTCTCTCTCTCTCTCTCTCTCTGCCAATCTTAAAATATTATTTTACTTATATTTACAATATTTCTCAATTTATATATACTATTGTTTCAATATCAGTTTCAGCATTTGACGAATCTAAAGAAAATCATCAGTCGTTCTTAAATACTGACAGCTCAAAATCAAAACGGAAGAAACCACTGACGATCAAGAATAAAGGTTTGTAATTCTCGACATTACTTTGACGTCAGTTTACTTCTACTAAATCAGTACCTAAATTATGTGGAAATAAGACCGCAGCGTTTGCAATCAGATTAGAATCTTTTCATTTGCTGACATTCATGGGGGCGTACCAGTTTGTCGGTGTGTCGGTATTAACCTTTTTTGCGTCGGTGAAAAGTGAGTCGGTATTGCAGAACCAGAACCCAGAATCCAGAACCCTAAGTTTATTGGGTTGGATGAAACGTTTTATAAAAGTCTCATCGAAACTTGCTAGACTAAGCGTCTCCAGTCTTAATAAGATAACTTGGGATTGGGAAAAAATTGGTATTGTAATCATAATCACAGTAATTAAAGGTAATTAAAATTGGCAGAAAGTAGGCTGTCTAAAGTCAATGCATTGCCGTCTAATTAAAATATACAGCGCAGAAAGTGGGCCGTCTAAACTAGAACTTAAAAAGCACAATTTAATATGGTTCATTTGTTGTATTAAGGAAACAAGAAAGTGAAAAAATCAAATGCATCCCAGGAATTGGAACATCAATCTTCACCTCGTAAGTTGTTTTCATCTTTTAAAGGTTCACGAATGTCTGAAATTTTCTCAAAACGAACATCTTGTATGTTAAAGTGTTGCGCTCCTGGTTGAAGTCGATCTTGTTTGACCTACCCCCGGTGGAGGTCCTATAAATTAACCCATGTTCGTTAGTTAGTGCGTTCGTTACCAGCTCGTTATGTCTAACGTGTTTCATTGCTTCAATGTTCATTGATTCGTTTTGATAACCAGGTAGATCCATAAAAGTATCACTTGTTATTCTTTGAAAATGTTGTATTGGCAAGTGATATAAGTGAAAAAGTTGAATAATATCCTTTAATAGGATCCTCTCTGAGATTATAGTTTAACTAAACTAAGGTAATGGACGTAACCTTGTACAATTGAAGTACCCTGTAATACGATTTTCTTTACATTTTTCTTCCAGAATCGAGGTTCTGTATTAAAGAGTGTAATGAGGTAAATCAGTTTTTATGTTAGAAATTCTCAAACTTTACAGTCGTTGTGTTTTTGGCTGATTTGCACAATTGAATCCACGTGAAATGTTTTAAGACGGTTATTGTCGAAAATTATTCTGATTTATATAACGAACTACTTAATAATATTCTTGATGCCTTTAAATACTTGAATTGATTTTGAATTTTTTTTTCAATCAAATTTATAGATTTATTCTGAGCTCAAGAGCGTTATGATAATGATAAAACGTTGGGGGAGCTACTAAGTATAAATTTTGTATTCTTTTTACAGAAAACATCGGATGGAATGATTGAATGTTCAGGATCTAAAGTATGTAAATTTCCTTGTTTTTTTAAGAGGCATTGCTTGGGCAAGCTTGAGGCTTCCTTGGGGCTTTCTTGGGGCATAGTATTTTACAGTATCTTCTAAAATGGAATTCCTTAGGTTCAGTTGCCAACTTTAATTATATTTCTTTATCCTATTTCCAGTGCCCTGGAGACAAATGGTTTCATTTCGCATGTATCAATATGGATCCTGATGATGCACCAAAAACAAGGAAGAAATGGTAACTTTTTTATTTTTTTATTTGAAATGTTTTTTTTTTTCCTTAGAAATTATCAAAGGATTAAAGCTACTTCTATTGTAATCGAGAGTGTAGCAATGAAAAGGCTTTAAACTGTTTCGTAATTCAAGCTTTCGATTTAATTTTTATTGCTCTTTGCCTGTTGAAGGTACTTTTTCTAATATCAATCTTTTTACTTTTAGGTACTGTCCATCGTGTGCACAATCAAATGATTTAAACTAATCAACTAATCAAATAATCGTCACTCTTTGCACTATTTCGTCGTGATTTGCATATACTGCATATATTATGAACTCCTAAAGAGATTTATTTACAGAATCAAGTAACCTTGATATTTTATAAAGTGCTTTATTTTATGTTCTTTTACTGTATATAACCCATAAAAACGATGAAATTTATTTACAGAGTCAATTAACTTTGATATTTTATGTAGTGCTTTATTTTATGTTCTTTTACTGTATATAACCCATAAAAACGATGAGATTTATTTACAGAATCAATTAACTTTGATATTTTATGTAGTGCTTTATTTTATGTTCTTTTACTGTATATAACCCATAAAAACGATGAGATTTATTTACAGAATCAATTAACTTTGATATTTTATGTAGTGCTTTATTTTATGTTCTTTTACTGTATATAACCCATAAAAACGATGAAATTTATTTACAGAATCAATTAACTTTGATATTTTATGTAGTGCTCATTACTTGTTTTAGGGGAAGAAATTTTCGCATTGAGCAAATTCTAGCCTGGGAATCCAAGCTCATAATTTTAGAAAAAAAATAAAAAATACCTCACCTAACAAAGTTCTAAAATTATAGAGCTTGGTATTGGTAGATTAATCTGACACAGATTGTTATAAACCCTTGTTGATAGACATTCTGGACTTTGGAAACCCAGCAAACACACATAATCAAATTACCATAAAAACCCTTTTACAAGCTCTTAAAACTTTCTAAACTACTAAAATTCACGTCAAAACATCAGCCACATGCATTTAAACTTCCAGCCAACAGCCATTTTGTCTAAAAATTTATTCATCTTTCATTTTCGCTTGTTTTCCTTTTTCTCCCGAGGCAGCTTTTTCCATAAATTATTTGCATCGAAATTATAAAAAAGCGCGCGAAAGTGCTGCTAAGTAATGCGCTGAAAATCTGGCCAATTAGACACCATTGAACCTGCATTGCAGGGAAAATCTCCCTGCATACGCGTTACTCTCACCAAGCGTTAAACCAGCAGCAAAAACATCATAAATTTAGACTGTGAACAAAGTTTAACGCTTGGATTTCCAGGCTAAGCAAATTCGTGAAATTTTGCATTTTGCAGGAATATGTAAACCTTTCAAAGAAGCTTTTCAAATTCCCTTGTGTTTTTATCAAAAGTCCTTGTGTTTTTATGTTGTATAACGCGTGAGTGTGTATAATATGTATAAAACCCATGAAAAAGATAAGAATTATTTACAAACCTATGATCAATATGTCGTTTTAAAAGAAACAAGCAACATGCTGAATGGACCTACCTAATGATTAACATCATAAGAAAATAAGAAAAAAGTGACAATAAATAACTGTACAAAAATTCAGAATGGAAAAATAAAGCTTGTGTGTTGAATAATATATTTTCCCCAAATACGGAGATCACTTAAACCATTCAGGCCGAAAAAACCCTATTTTTAGGCAGTTTTTGGCCCAAATTTGCCCAAATTTATTTTTTTCTCAAAAATCGGGCTCCGTCACGTTCTGGGCATTGCCATTTTGCATCATTGTGCAAAAAATCATAAAAAACTAATGAGGCAATCCTGAGAAAAGCTGGTAACAGACGGACGAACAAACGAACGGACATGGGTTAATTTATAGGTGCCGAATAAACGGGGGAGGGGGGGTTAGAAAATTTTCAAAATCCTAATAAACGGGGGGCCTAATTGGCGGAGGAGTTGGAAATTTTACTTCTGAAAACCTAAAATAGGGTAGGTAAATACAGGCTAAAATCAGGTTGTTTAGAGGAAAGTAAGGGACCTTACTTTAAAAGCTGAAATTTTTCTTAAAAATTAATAAACGGGAGGTCCAAATAAGGTCCGCGGGAGGGGGTTGGAAAAATTTTCGAAAAATTAACAAGCGGGGAGCGTTTATTTGGCACCTAAGCGTACATAGAATGCTGTGAAAACACATTTCGATATTTTACTCAGCGCGTAAGAATGGCAACCATCCAGGATCTTGGATGGAAAGCCGTACCAAGCGCATCAAGAATAAGAAAAGATTCAGCGTTTTAATTCGCCGCTAGCGGTTTTGACCTACAGCGGATAACAACGTAGTGAGCGTCTCACTAAAAAACAGGATTTTTAATCTCGTTCCACTTTGACTTTGATTTTTGATAAATAGAAGCTTTCAATTGTTTTGACGCAAATTCGATTTTCCCTACTATACAAGTACCGCGAGTATCACAGCTCGAATAAAATCGTGGTACACAGTAAAAGAAGGTAAAAGCAAGAGCCAGTGCGGCAGTAAATAAGGGTTTTTTCAAATGTATATTTTTGGCCCAGCGCTCAGTCAGCGGAATGGGCCTTTAAAACGCAACTGATCGAAGAGATTTGACTTCGGGGCCTGTGTGTGCAATTATCAATTAACGAGTCCAGGCTAAAAACCGAATTATCTGACTTACTTTTGTGCGCATGCGTAAGAAAAAAAACCACATATGAGTAATATGGTCAATCTAAAATATAAGAAATACTTTTGTCAAAAGAACTATTTAAGCACCTAATTACTTTTTATTAATTGCTTGAGTTGCTCTATATATCGAAAAAATTCACTCCTGAAATTAGGTTATATGGCGACCATTGAGTTTCAAGCCCGAAGGGCTAGAGGTCAATCTCTAACCTTTCTCAGGCAAGAAGAATTGAAGCCTTAAAATATGCGCCGTATTTTTCATGACGGATTGAATCTAGCAATTCCTTTGCTTTCGAGTGATATATTTTTCGAAATTAAGCGGTAAATTTTAGTTTCAATCTGTCATTTGTGTAAAAACCAGGCGGGTCGCTCAAGGCCGCGCAACTTTGGTAGGATTTGTTGGCTTCAAATCCTACCAAAGAGATTGACTTCTAGCCCTTCGGGCTTATACTTCATTGATGGCGACTCTGCAGCAGTAAATGTGTTGACACTACTAACACTGCTGGGCCTTAACGCCATGTAGGCTTTCTTGTTCATCTCTAAGAGCTAGGAAGTCCGATAGCTGATAGCCGTCCCGCCGCCGCTAATTAATTTTTCAAAAATTTTCCACCCAGGACATTCATACTCCAACCCCCCTCCCCCCTCCGCGCTTATTGATTTTGAGAAAAAGTTTTTTGTCCTTATTCTGTCATTGCTTAAATTATATCAGCCTCCTTTTCACAAATTTTCCAACCAGGATATTAAAAACATCCGAGCTTCCCAAGCTCTGCATAGGATATTCTAAATGCTAAGTTCCCCATTTTTTGGGACAATTTGACATAGACCACCTATTTTTTGGTTGCTTTTCGGATCGATTTTACAAAAATCACTAAAAAATCATTATTTTTGTGATACATTTTTCACTTACTGCAAAAATTAATGTTTCGAGATTTTTTGTTTGCAGCAAATAACTTTCTTAAAGAATTATTTTTTTAAATCATAAAAATTTTTAGATTTTTTCGGAAAATTTATCCAAAAAATTAAAAAACTTATAAAAATAGCTAAAATTAGCAAATTTTACCAGTTTTACTAAGTAAACGCTTTTTAAAAATTGACACATAAATACCACCTATTTTGGCATTTTACTACCCTGGGTAGTAAAAGTTTTTTTCCATATTTTGTCACACCACCACGGTAGTAAAGGTCACTATGTATGAGATTTTACTATCGACCCCCCTCCCCTGGTCTAATTCCAGTTGCTCCATATATCGAAGAAATCCAATCTTGTTAATTAGATTGTATGGCGACTCTGCAACGGAAAATATGTTGGCCCTACTAAACACTAATGGGCCTTAACGCCACTTAGGCTTTCTTGTGTTTCTTTCAAGAACCATTTTTCGGAGCTTTCAGAACCTTGGCTTGGGAACCTACACTTTAGATTTTTATATATACTTTTTCACGAACCACTTCTCGGAACCTTGGGAACCTTGGGAACCTACACTTTCTAATTTTTTTTTTTTTTTTTTTTCACGAACCACTTCTCGGAACCTTGGGAACCTTGGGAACCTACATTTTCTAAATTTTTATAATTTCTTTTTCACAAACCACTTCTCGGAACCTTGGGAACCTTGGGAACCTACACTTTCTAAATTTTTATAATTTTTTTTCACAAACCACTTCTCGGAACCTTGGGAACCTTGGGAACCTACACTTTCTAAATTTTTATAATTTTTTTTTCACAAACCACTTCTCGGAACCTTGGGAACCTTGGGAACCTACACTTTCTAAATTTTTATTATTTATTTTTTCACGAACCACTTCTCGGAACCTTGGGAACCTTGGGAACCTACATTTTCTAAATTTTTATAATTTTTTTTTCACAAACCACTTCTCGGAACCTTGGGAACCTTGGGAACCTACACTTTCTAAATTTTTATAATTTTTTTTTCACAAACCACTTCTCGGAACCTTAGGAACCTTGGGAACCTACACTTTCTAAATTTTTATAATTTTTTTTTCACAAACCACTTCTCGGAACCTTGGGAACCTTGGGAACCTACACTTTCTAAATTTTTATTTATTTTTTTTTCACGAACTACTTCTCGGAACCTTTGGAACCTTGGGAACCTACACTTTCTAAATTTTTATTTTTTTTTTCACGAACCACTTCTCGGAACCTTTGGAACCTTGGGAACCTACACTTTCTAAATTTTTATTATATTTTTTTTTCACGAACCACTTCTCGGAACCTTTGGAACCTACACTTTCTAAACTTTTATTATATTTTTTTTTCACGAACCACTTCTCGGAACCTTTGGAACCTACACTTTCTAAACTTTTATTATATTTTTTTTTCACGAACCACTTCTCGGAACCTTTGGAACCTACACTTTCTAAACTTTTATTATATTTTTTTTTCACGAACCACTTCTCGGAACCTTGGGAACCTTTGGAACCTACACTTTCTAGATTTTTATATATTTTTTTCACGACGGAAGACGATCTTCTATACGGAAGCACCTAGAATAACGGTTTCTCATTTCCCCGGATAACTTATAAAATCTATTATGGGCTGTTCTTATGGGACGTAATGGGTACAGAACATCTTGTAAAAAACCTCATCTCAACCCGAGCTTCTCCCAATAATTCAAATTGGGTGGAAGTTGGATCCCTTTTATAAAGGATTTTTGCAGATACTCCAGTTCTTGCATCAGGGATCGCTTTGTAGGAGACCATAGCTGGGAGCAGTATTCCAGATGTTGAAGTACCAATGTCTTCCAAAGAGTGACCATTACTGATTTATCTCTGGACTTGAAGGTTCTGTATATCCAGGCACTTATACCCTTGACTCTGTCAGTGATCGTTTGAATGTGCATTTCATATGACAGGTTGTTTGATAGCAGGATACCCAGGTCTTTCACAGCACTTTTTATTTCGATTGGCTGCTGTACATCTGATTTGTAGACTGAGTGTACTTTCAGTTGTTCATTTTTTCCGTATGCAATGTGTTCAAACTTTTTTCCATTGAGCTCCATATTGTTGATGGATGTCCAGTCATAGACAACGTCTAGATCATCTTGAAGGAGACTCACATCTGCAGCGCAAGATATTGCCTTCATAAGTCTTGTGTCGTCAGCAAAAGATGAGAGGATGGAATGTTTAATCTTTTCGTTTATGTCACTAATCATTACCAGAAACAAGAGGGGGCCCAGAACTGAGCCTTGTGGAACTCCGCTTGTAACTTTCGCTTCATCTGATAGGAATGTGTTTATGGAAACTTTTTGGTATCTCTCAGTAAGGAAGGATTGTATCCAGTTCAATAGTTGTCCTTTGATTCCATTGATTTTTAGCTTGTGTAGCAAGATGTGATGGTCCACCTTGTCAAAGGCCTTGCTGAAGTCAAGGTAGATTACATCAACATTTTCATTGTTTTGTAGGTGAGATATCAGTCTTTCTACATGAGCCAATAGTTGACTCAAGCAAGATCGCCCTGGTCTGAAACCATGTTGTGTTGGATTGTATAGGTTGTTTTCTTCAAGGTGGATTTGCAATTTCTCTCTGACTATTTTCTCAAATATTTTAGTGGTAATTGATGTCAGCGCAACAGGTCGATAATTCTCTGGTAAACCTTGATCTCCTTTCTTGAATATTGGTGTAATGTGGCTTGTTTTGAGAATTTCAGGTGTGATTCCTTTGTCAAAGTTGTTTTGCCATATCATCTTAAGTGGCTTAGAAAGTGATTTCTTGCACATTTTGAAAAACTTTGCTGGCAAGCCATCTGGTCCGGCTGACGAGTTGGCTGGAATAGTGTCAATTTGTTGGATGAAATCATCTTCTGTGAAAGTAATGTGCTCAAGGGTTGAGGAGTCTTTTGTCTCATTTGAATTCAGAAAACTGTAGTCTGTTTTGGGAGTGGTAAATACTGAACAGTATTGCTTTTGTAAGATGTTTGCCATCTCTTGTGAGTCAGTTGTTAATTTGTTGGTGGTTGGATTTTTCAGTGGGCCAACTTTAGGTTTAGTTTTTGTGAATCTTTTTGCATAGGATGTATCATGCATATTTTAAAAATTATGCATGGATGTATCACTGTTTTTATGCTGGAGTACATAATTATTCCCAGACGATCTCAATCGAACGGAATCAACGATCGAACCAGTCTAACCAAATCAAACGCAATCGACCGATTGAAATTTGATTGCCGAACGCAATTGAATCTCAATTGAATATTACCGCAATTTTCAGATTCGATTGATATTCGATTGCGTTCGATTGATGTTCGATTGCGGTCGATTGGCGTTCGATTGCGTTCGATCGCGTTCGATCGCGTTCGATCGTTGATTCATTGACCCCCGAATTGTTCATCGCATAATTTCTACAGGAAATCAAAAGTAATTTCATTTGGCTTGTGATGTTTGAGAGCTTGGATATGTTGGAAAGCTGCAAGAATAAAGCCAGACGATCTCAATCGAACGGAATCAACGATCGAACCAGTCGAACAACAATCGAACCAATCGAATATTACCCAGAATTTTGACGTTCGATTGAGATTCGATTGCGTTCAACAATCGAATTTCAATCGGTCGTTTGCGTTCGATTTGGTCAGACTGGTTAGATTGTCGATTCTGTTCGATTGAGATCGTCTGGTTATTCAACATGGCTGCCTCTTTAAAAAAAGGTCTATCATCATGCAAACAGCTTTTGGAGGGGCCGTCAACTTTCGATTTTTGAATTTTTTAGCGGCATTTGGCCGTTAAAGGGGGAAGAGGGTCAAAGCTAATGCCGTTAAGAAAATTCAAAAGTAAATTGCATTTCATTTGCTTCTAAATTCCACGATTCTGCACACAAACCAGAGCAAGATCGGCTGTCTTCGACTTCGTCCCTTCGCTAAAGAATATAACATACCGTGAGTGGTCCTAAATCCGACAGCCCTGCCTAAATCCGACCCCTCAAATAACTGCTATGAAAAAAAATTCAATGTTTACAAACATTCCCTCTCCAAGTTGAACAATAAACTATTGCAATAACTCTCGAAATAAAACATCTAACAAGATGACTATAATGTCAAGATTTCAATTATTAATGTGATCATAAAGTGTTGAGTTGTAAAAATAATTACATCCATTATTATGTATTCTGAATCCATTGCTCGTGTTTAAAACATTAACAATTTTGTAATAAAAAATTATGTTTTGTATTCGAAGCAATTATTGTTATTAGGTTCAATTGGTTCAGTCAGTGTATCAAATCTCTCAGTTTAGTTGACACTTTGGTATCTTCATTGCGTCACAGCAAAAGGTTTGTTTTTATTTTAGTTTGTATCTTTGAAAGACCCCATCGGATTTAGGCAGGGCTGTCGGACTTGGGACCACTCACCGTATTCCATGTACGTACAAATGCACAAAATTTTGCCGATCTTCTTCTCGCGCATGCATACCGTGAGTGGTCCTTTTTTCTCTCTTTGTCAGGGATGAGGTAATTCTTATAAAAAACAACTGTATTTCGGTAAAAGTCACAGGAGTCAGCAAAAAGGTAAAAAAAATCTTACACCATTTCATAAAAAACCTTATTTGAAACGTTAATACAAATGTGCATGGGGCTTTATAAAGCCAGGCCATATTTTATAAAGGCAAGGCAGCGTCCGTTTGTGGCCAAAAAGAGCACTTTTTCCAGTGTTTTTCCACTAAAAAGACTCTTTTTACCAGTATTTTAGTAATTTCAAGACTGGCAGCGTCCGATAACCGGACGCTTAAAGGGCATGAAAAATGGCCTGAAAGCCCAGTTTCTATGAAAAGTGGAAACTCTTTGTTTTGTTTATTTCAATTATCAAGGGGCGCGGAGAAACCAGACTGTTGAGTCGAATGTTTTTTTTCGAATTATATCAGCTTGTCTTATGTTGTTATGTTTCTCTTTAGTGTGTTGGTTTGTGCAAAACGTAAAGAAATGTCTGTTTCCTATGTCATTAATTGCAGAGCTATTTTTTATACTTTTAAAAACTCTGGAAGAAATTACTGGGACACCCGGTACATTTTTTTCTTTAGAAAGGTAGTTATCTCTCTAAATTTTTGCAATCGAAACAAAATACAAAAATAGTGATCTACCTCATACACATCCTATTCCATTTTGCCGAATTTTTGACTTCTAGTCCTTATAATTTTATGGGAAAAACAGCGGGACCGGTATTTTCGATTTAATTTGGACGGGATCACGGTAATTTTCAAAAAATGGCCGGGATGGCGGTAATTCAAAATCTCGTACGACCCCCACTATTATTCAAGAATTTGTCTGTACAGTAACAGGGGGCGGACAACACAGAATTTCTGAGGGAAAAACATTTTCACCAAAATTCAGGTAGGAACATTTGGCGAGTTCCTGTACGTGGCCGCAATAAAAAAAATCATAACCCCACTCATAAAAAATTTACGTTTGCGTCTTTTATTATCGTTTTTTGCCTAAACAATATAGCAAAGATAGTAAGTATAAGTAGACTGTGCCTTTAATTGGCTGTAAAAACTTTTTGCGTTGGTAGAAATTTCTCCAACTTTCAACAATGATAGAACGCACCTATTTAAACAAAATTAATCAGCGCATTTTTTATCTTTCTACTTCTTCATCTTCAATGAAGCTCTCAAAGTCAAATAGAATTAAGTACATAAGATTATAATTGTGAAATGCTGCTTCGCTACGGTGGAGTGTGTGACGTAACTCACGCGGCAAAAAAGCAGCGGGCGCCTTTATCATTCCGCAACTCTGTCCACCATTTTAAATGAGTTAACAATAGTTCAAAAGGGTGCCCTCATCAAGGAAGATCATTTGCTTTGGTCTCCGGCTTAGGGAAGTAATAATGTTTTTGATTGTTTTCGATGGAAAATAGTAAGAAACTTAAGTTTACAAGTGTCATTTAGTTTTTGTTGGCTGATAGAATGGCAGGATCCTGGATGGCTTCCCTAACTGAAATTAAAGATTTCCAAGATTTCCAAAATTTATGAATTTCCAAGGCAATTGAATTAAAATCGGCAAGGAATTTCTGATGCATTTCGTGCAAGTACATGGATTTTCATTGGAATTTCCGACCACCAATGGAAAAAATTATTTCCAAGGCCTGCCAAGGCTAGAAATAATTTAAAATTGTACTTCGTCTTACAGGCAGTCTAGACTTACACTCCTATATCAGGATTAGAAACTAGTCTAGTCTTACAGCTTTTATTTTTCCATTTGCAACAATACAATGCTGACAAGCTAACACAACACATTGACAAGTAATCCCTGTGAGAAGTTAATATTTGAAATTTTGGTCGCTTCTACTGATTGCTTCGTGGTGCTCCTTTGCACAGACTGTTTATTTGATTTCCACCAATGAGATTCCACATTTCACACACATCCCTTCTTTTTGGCACCCGTGGCCTGTCAGTGCCTTGCCTGACAGGCAGCTGTAAAATCTCACCCTTCAAATCACCTCTTTTATTTGTTTCAAACCGTGATCCCAAGATGTAGACTATTTTTCATCTTCAATTTTTTGAAGAAAGCTGGAAATTTGATGCGAGAGTTAGAAAAAACTGCCATAAAAAGTCATTGAATAAAAGAAGAACTTAAAATCTTAAATATTTTCATTTTGAAGAATTGGTGCAAAAAATTGAAACATTTCATTTTTTATGGTTTTGATTGAAATGGGGGATTAGGAAAATTTTCTATGCTTGGTTTTTTACACAAACACCTTTTAAGTAACTATGGGTGAGTACCTCGTTGCTAAGATGTTGACTTGAAATCAAAAATGAAACCACTGAAAACAAAAGTAAAATCAGCCTGCACTGCAAATCCTGTATTCTTGATATAGGAGTTTTCGTCTACACTAGTAGGGGTAACGAAAATTTTCTGAAATGGCCCATTATGTTTGATCATTTGAATATGTTCGATTGTTACCATAGGGTAGTCAGTATAGCCAACTCTTCAAATAAAATTTATGGGAAACACATATTTGGACTTTGTACCCAATGCTGCATGCAAGCACTTAAGCTTTAAAGTCCCGCAAAAGCCTGACAAAAATCAGTTTTTTGAAATTGAAACACACATAGAAGATCTTTCAAATTCAGTATGTGGATGGAGCAGGAGAAAATACAACTTTTCTTTTTTTCTTTTTTTGCATAAGTTCCAGAAATGAAAATGAAGGGAAAATGATAATAATTGAATAAAATTCACTGATGATCCGTGGCACTATGGTAAAGCTAAAGAATCATATTCTAGTTTTCATGTTATTAGATGCTGTTTTAAAGATTTAGTGCCAGCATTGTATCGAACTACACTGCTAACCTTTTCAGTTCCATGGGAACTTTTGGATTACCACTCCCAAGACTTCAGTTTTCTTAGGGGAGCCATCCAAACTCAGGCT
Organism: Clytia hemisphaerica; assembly: GCF_902728285.1. Classification (NCBI taxonomy): domain Eukaryota; kingdom Metazoa; phylum Cnidaria; class Hydrozoa; order Leptothecata; family Clytiidae; genus Clytia; species Clytia hemisphaerica. The sequence goes on along the minus strand of NW_027103851.1, from coordinate 2,119,557 downwards.
TGCCATGAAAAACGTTGATTGGACGTTATATTTAACAACCCAGAATAAGCCTACACCATTGTGAGGGAGTGGCAAAAATGTGTAACCCATACTTTAAAAAAACATATATTAAGCACCTAAAAGCAGAGAGTATTCCTAAAGAGCAAGCTGCAAACACTTTTTAATATTCTAGGTATTGTAGAAGTGATCTTGCGATCGCGGTGGGTGTCCTTGTTGATCCGGGTATCAGGCTATTTCCAATGCTATGTCCAATTTTTAAAGCTTTTAGGACACAAACTAAACAATCTGTTGGGCCTGGCTATAAATAGCCTGGCTGGAATCGATATCACAGCACATTCTAGTAACTATTCATTCATGATACTTTATAGCACCCTGAAAATTTCATTTCAAACAATGATCCTATCAAAATTTAGAAGGCAAAAACCCAATTCCCTTAACAGTCAGGGCTTCCTCAGCCTCCAGAGGCTGGGTTTGTCCAGGTCTAAGAGAGTAGAGTTGCAGAAACCCAGACAAATTTCGTTAATGTCATAGAAGCTATACGTCTTTGGGGGATGTCATCAGGATGCAGTCCTTTCTAATTTCAAGCTCTTTTCTGGCTTTTTCATACTCCTCTATTGTGAATTCCTTGTCGTTGATTTCAACATCATCATGTCAATTTGTTTGTCCTGATCTTCAACATCACCAGGCTGTTTACCTTGAATGTTCTGGAAAAGATTGAACCACGTACGTACTCGTGCTTTTGGACTGGAACCAGCAACCTGCCCTTCCTTTGACTTTTTCTGTTACCGGATATTTTGTGTATCATCTTCCAGGCCTCCCCATATATTGATGAGTATCATCATGGAGGTATAAAGAAACAGGAGAAGTATGCTATTGTAACCAAGCTCGCCCTACGATTAAAAAAGTTACGATGTATGCATGCTCATAATCTCATATATCGTGCATTTTTAATGAGCTCTTTTATCCATAGGTGAAATCCTATTGGCTCATTTAAGCTTTAGAAATTAGATGAGACGAGATTCATTGTTTCTGACATCAGTGTAAGAAAATATTTGGACTAAAAAAAGGCCTGTAAACTTGGCAATCCTTCATCAAATGATAAGATTTTTCGACCAATGTTTTCCTTAAGGTGAACTCTATTGCTTGATACTTTCCTCCAAAATTCTCCAGCGACTTTATGTCTACAGATTGAGTCTGAAATCGTGTGTGCTTATAAAGAACTTTTCATTTTCTGGCTTGAGAAAATATCTTTTCAAAACAAAATTGAACGGATAGCGAAATGGAACATGAACTTGCTTCGTGGACGAATTTTTATCTAATTTTCGTATATTAAAAGGCGAGAATCTTCAATACTGATTATTAGAATGTTCATAGCAAACTTGAGTTCTACTAAAAAGTCTTATTTCATCGGGCGAGCTTAGAATTTCTTTTGATGACATTTTATAAAAGAAATCAAAAGACTTTAAGGACCAATTACCGACACATTCAACTCCTGTTTTTCTTTATACCTCTATGGTATCATGAAGATTTTCTAGCTGAACTTTTTTTTCTCCTGATATTTCATATTATTTGTCATAGAGCTCAAATTTCTAAAAATTTATTTCATATCTATTTATCATAGAAGTTGATATTTTCAAAATTATTTCATTACTATGACATAGAATTTGATTTTCAAAATAATTTGATTCCCGTTATCGTTCAAAATTTTGAGTTCAATCGAAAATCGTTGATACGAATTGAGTAATATCTCTAATTGGCTTGATTTTTGACCCCTACTTGTGATGTTTTTTGAATTCAGCATTAAATTTTACACAATTTGATATGTAACATGACCATGTTTTGAGAAACTTGATTCTAAGCTATATTGGCTGGCGCCTTGAAATACCCTGTAATATAAAAAAGTGGCATTTTGGAACCTTCCAGTTGATAACATAGGAGATATTTGATTTTAAATTGATATTTACATGTTAAAATAATATTTCAAAGAGCATAGACATATTTTTTCAAGGTTCATCTACATCAAAATCGGTCTAGATACAATTAGGAGTTTTCGTTACGGTGTGACGGAAAATCTTTGATGACTTCTAAAAACTGAGCACAGTGAAGTTGGGTCTTTATTTTCTCAATGAAACATCAACCCATTGGTGGTAACCACATACCTGAAAATAAATGAAAATACTCACTAAGAAAAATTTTTATGAGGTCATTGAGTTTTCGTTACAGCGTGACGGAAAATTTAGAGCAGTGTCCAAAAATGCGTAATCTCAAAAAAATTGATCCGGATAGGTCTGTTTTTTTGCTGTGTTAGACTTAGCTAAACTGAAACTTTGAAAAAATAGTAATTTTAGATTTCAAGTCTTTAAATTCAAATAAATACAGACCTTCAAGTTGAGATTACCTTTTTTTTACCAAAATGTTTCATTGTCGTTTTTGGGATATTATCGGCAAAATTTCCCGATTCAGTATAGTTGGAGCTTTTTAACTTCATTTTTTCATTTCTGCAACTTATTTATGACAATTTCATGTATGAATTATGTAGATGTTCAAAGAAAGCAAAAAATAAAATGTTAATTTCCATTTCAGGTTTTTAGTGTTTCATCAATTATTTGGCCAAAAATGGCCATTTTTTGAGCAAAAATCCTTCAGAACCGATATCATAGCCTGAGAATAGCCCTATCATGTTATACATCGTTGAAAGCGGAATCTTGAGTAGATTTTGAATTTCTAAGAGTGAAGGCTTCAAAAAGAACTCAAAAAATTAAATTATGCTTTAACCTTAAAAAAAAATTCTGGTGCGAGTTTTTTGCTTATAGCTAATACCTGCTGTAATCTGTCATGTTTTTGTTTCCTGAATTAATAAAAAATCTTTCTATTACTTGGTTTGGAAAACTACACCCCTGTCTCACATCTCAGGTGGAACTTTCATTTCCAGTGGGGCTTGGGTCTCAGCAGGTCATTGACACAGGGTTCTGAAATATGGACAAAATCAATAATGGGAGTGTTTTATAAGAGCATGAGTCTGGTAATGTCACCCAAATAGGTAAAAAAATTTGGAAAAAATAAAGTTTTGAATTTCACTTTTATTCCTGGATAATTATTTTATTAATGACTTCAATTTTCAGAAAACATAAGTATCAGGGCTTAATCAAACTGGCTTGGTCCATAAATTTAACCTAGAGTATAGTTATAATCAGACAAATTTGGCAAAAAACTCTTTGTAGTTTACACTGTACTTTACACTTTATTTGAGATAAAAATATGCATTATCTAATACTTGTCTTAGATTTCAGTTCATGGCTAATATATTAAGCTGCATTGAAAAGCAATTTTTACCCTCCAGTATGGCATATTTTTCAAATTCTGACACTTTTTTCAAAATAAAATCTAAAATATTAAAAAATATTCCCATAAAGTTTGACTTCATGAAAAGAAAACTGGCTATGGTCAGGTAATTTCATTCTAGATTTGAAGGACTCATCACAAGGCTTCCAAAAAACCAAAAGTTTGCTATATTTCAGTTAGCCAATAAAAATTAGAAAATGAAACCTTGTTGGTTGCGGACATAACTTTTTGTTAAAATTTGATTTAAAATCAGCAATAAACATTAAATTGAGTTATTATTTGGCTTTTAATACTTTGCTGTACTTGAACCAAAACTTAATCATTGAAATTTGTTGTCTTGAAAGGTCTTTGTAACTATGATTTCCTGAAAATTGAAGATTTATTTGTAAAAGAGAATCCAATCATACATAATTTTTTGTTAAAATCTAATCTTAAAAGTTAAGATTTGAGCTTGACATCAACTGTTGTACATTTTCATAATCATTAAATATGATTTTTCCTTGAGAGTCACTAAACTTTTTCAATAGAAAGGGTTAAATGTATAATAATGCTGTGTTGCGGACATAACTTTTTCTTCTTAGGGTAGAACCTTAGAACATACATCATTAATTAAAGATTTTGGAGTGTCTTTTTCTATTGCCAAAATTTAAGGAATATTATAGAGACTAAATCAATATAAAACCAAAAGATTTGGTTTGGTTTGATTTCAGTTTTATTACATGTTTTTCTTTGAAAAGAATAAAAGAAGACTTATCAATGATATTAGAACTTTCTCATATTTCTAATAGAAGAACGACCCTCTAGAGGACACAAAAAATTAAAAAAACAAGGAAATGCATGGTTTTTACAAATGTAACTCTTTAGTATTGTCAAAGTGTTAGCATAACTGCTTAAGGGGGTCAAAAATCTGATAAAATACTTTAATAGTTATGTCCGCAAAATACAATTTGCTACAGAATATGACTCTGTTTTGAACTATTGGAGCAATTCTAACCAGTCTGTAAGTGAATGTGTAGTAGATTATGTTGTGTGAACACTACACAATGAATTTAATATGCAAATTAATGCATGATTTATCCTTTATTCAAGCTCGCAGGCTCAGAACCATCATTTTCAAAGAAACAAAAAGGTTATTTTTCTGTTAAAATTTTAATTTTGGACCTCAACTTGGCATCAGAGTATTTGTTTTCTATTTCTAATAGCCTAAGCATTACTTCCATATAATAAAACATCATGCCAGCTTGCAAATACACTTTATCAGCAACATTTTAGATGAAATAGTTATGTCCGCAACATGAAATACATATGATTTAGGGTGTAAACTGGAACCATGAAAAAATACTTTTTTTGGATTTTCTAAATTGTCACAATTTTTTATCAAAATTTATCATATTGTAAGACTTCTTGCGCAATTTTTAGGTCCATACGTCAAAAATCCACTGTTTGCCCCCGGGGTATCTGATTCGCGGTGGTAGCAAAAAACGGCAAAAATGGCATTTTTTATCCATTTTAAGATTATAAAAGGCCAGGAAATGGTCAAAATGGTTTCTAAATGGTGTCTTGTACTAATATTCAACACAAAAAGACAAAATAACCCCAGCGAGATCGCTCAATGTTTCAATTTCAGGCTAAAAAGGCCGATTTTGTCGGATTCTGGGTAGCAAAATGCATGAAAGCGGTATTTTTGAGGACCCACAACTTTTAAACTTTTTAAGGTACACACTTGAAATTTTCAGCAATGAAACACTTCAGAGAAAGCTCCAGGAAAAATCAAACTTGAGTTTTCAAATATTTCCTATAAATCCATAATGGCGCCCTATAAATTGAGTTTTCATGCTAAATGCCAATATTTCAGCTAAAACTTGGTTTTTCTTGGGCTAAAATCTAAAAAATGATTTCAAATGGTGTTCTGAAATCTTTGAATCTTGGAAGTATTCTGAAAATACTCTGGGAGAATCAAAATGGTTTGGGTCAGAAATTTGCCTAAGTCTGCCATTATTGTATTGCATTTCCCACTAAAATGCAATTTTTAGAGTTAAAGTCTAATTTTCTCAGGCTAGAATCTCAAAAATGGTTTCAGATAGGGTCCTGAAATCTTTTGGCGTTTATAGTATTCTGGATATACTCTGGGAGAACCAAAATGGTTCGGGTTAGAAATTTGCCAAAGTTCGCCATTATGGAATTGCATTTCCCACTAAAACGCAATATTTAGAGCTAAACTCTAATTTTCTCAGGCTAAAATTTCAAAAGTGGTTTCAAATAGGGTCCTGAAATCTTTTGGTGTTGAAAGTATTTTGGAAATACTATGGGAAAACCAAAATGGTTTTGGTCAGAAATTTGCCAAAGTCTGCCATTATGGAATTGTATTTCATTCTAAAACACAATGTTTTGAGTAAGCTTGAGTGTTCTTCCTACTAAAGAAATGAAATTCATAATGGCAGACTTTGGCATATATATGACCATTGTGAACCACTATGATTTTCCTTGAGTGTTCCCAGAATACTTTCAACACCAAAAGATTTCAGGACCCTATTTGAAACCATTTTTGAGATTTTAGCCTGAGAAAATTAGACTTTAACTCTTAAATATCACGTTTTAGTAGGAAATGCAATACCATATTGGCAGACTTAGGCAAATTTGAAACCCAAACCATTTTGGTTCTCCCAGAGTATATCCAGAATACTTTCAACACCAAAAGATTTCAGGACCCTATTTGAAACCATTTTTGAGATTTTAGCCTGAGAAAATCAGACTTTAACTCTAAATATTGCGTTTTAAGTGGGAAATGCAATACCATAATGGCAGACTTGGGCAAATTTCTGACCCAAACCATTTTGATTCTCCCAGAGTATTTTCAGAATACTTTCAACACCAAAAGATTTCAGGACACCATTTGAAACCATTTTTGAGATTTAAGCCAGAGAAAACCAAGTTTTAGCTTGAAATATTGGCATTTAGCATGAAAACTCAATTTATAGGGCGCCATTATGGATTTATAGGAAATATTTGAAAATTCAAGTTTGATTTTTCCTGGAGCTTTCTCTGAAGTGTTTCATTGCTGAAAATTTCAAGTGTGTACCTTAAAAAGTTTAAAAGTTGTGGGTCCTCAAAAATACCGCTTTCATGCATTTTGCTACCCAGAATCCGAGAAAATTGGCCTTTTTAGCCTGAAATTGAAACATTGAGCGATCTCGCTGGGGTTATTTTGTCTTTTTGTGTTGAATATTAGTACAAGACACCATTTAGAAACCATTTTGACCATTTCCTGGCCTTTAATAGTCTTAAAATGGACAAAAAATACCATTTTTGCCGTTTTTTGCTACTACCGCGAATCAGATACCCCTGGGGCAAACAGTGGATTTTTGACTTATGGACCTCAAAATTGCGCAAGAAGTCTTACAATATAATAAATTTTGATAAAAAATTGTGACAATTTTGAAACTCTAAAATTCAAAATCCAGTTTACACCCTGAGGTGAAAAAACTGAAATCTTGCCAATGGAAAATTATCAGACTTTTTTCTGGTTTTAACCAACTTATAATGACCTCAAATGCAATAATTTATCAAAGAAACCTAAAATGGTGCTTGGGGGCTGAGAAAACTTCATGATTTGTTGCGGACATAACTTTTTGTTGCGGACATAACTAATTTTTGGAGAAACTATTTTGTTTCACCGTCTCCCAACAAATAGCCTTTGGGACTTCAATTTTGTATAAAATGACCCCAAATATGACCCTTGATATAGAAAAATGATTCAGTTGAGTAAGAATAACTCCTTTGAAAATTTAAAGGATAAAATAATGTGCGGACATAACTCAAAATTGTGAACGGAAATCGTACCCTGTTCACTTCAAAATGGAATATTTTTCAATGAAGGACAACTGGTATTTTAGTGTTACTTGGTTTGGTTCTCTAATGGATGGGAAGGGTTAAAAATCAAATAACTATAGATATTAACACTTCCACTTCTCTAGCAAATCAATTGTGTGCGGACATAACTTTGTGAACGGAAAAAGTTATGTCCGCAACTTTTTGCATTTATTCTGGGAAAAACTTCATTTTGAAAAATCTTTTTGTAGATTTTGTTTTTCATATCCCTTGGCTGTAATAAAAAGAAAAATTAAGTATGATCAGACATGATTGGCCTAGATTATTAAATAATGAACTTAGACAATTTGCTAAAAACCTCATTTTCCGTTCACATTCTGATGTAAAAAGCTGTCCTGAAAAAATTGTGTACTTTGTAAAGTGAAAAAAATGACTGTTTAAGCTTGCCAGTATCAAGACTGATAAAAAACATCAGCTGTTATCATTATTGCATGCACCTAGATTTTTCACTGGAGCCTTAAAGTTGAAAAGTTAACAAAACCGAAAATGGGTGACATTAGCAGACTCATGCTCATAAGTATATTGGAACAAATTTTAATTAAGTAAACTATTAGTTTATACAGCTAAAAAAACACAATGGCAACAGCACAAGCCCAACGTGAAGAAGTAGAGGAGATGGAGGATGACGGGGGTCCGATCCTCATCAACAAATTGGAACAACATGGTATCAGTGCTTCTGATATCAAAAAGTTAAGCGAAGCTGGTTACTATACCATAGAATCTTTGGCATATACACCAAAGAAGACATTGTTGGCCATCAAGGGGATCAGTGAAGCTAAAGCTGACAAAATATTGAACGAAGTTTTGAAATTAGTACCCATGGGGTTTACAACAGCCACAGAGTTTCATCAGAAACGTTCTGAGATTATTCAAGTGACAACTGGTTCTAAAGAGCTTGATAAACTGTTACAAGGTGGTGTTGAGACTGGCTCCATCACAGAGATATTTGGAGAATTCAGAACTGGTAAAACACAGATATGTCATCAGTTATGTGTTACTTGTCAACTACCTGTTGACTGTGGAGGTGCTGAGGGAAAAGCTATGTATGTAGACACCGAAGGTACATTTCGCCCTGAAAGACTATTAGCCGTTGCTGAAAAATATAAACTGAATGGGCAGGAAGTTTTAGACAATGTTGCTTATGCCAGAGCTTATAACTCAGACCACCAGACACAGCTCTTAATCCATGCCTCAGCTATGATGTCAGAATCGAGATATGCGTTACTGATCGTGGATAGTGCAACTGCTTTATACAGAACCGACTATGCAGGCCGTGGTGAACTATCAGCCCGGCAAATGCATATGGCTAGATTTTTGCGTACACTCTTAGGTCTAGCTGATCAGTATGGTGTTGCTGTTGTTATCACCAACCAGGTTGTGGCCCAAGTTGATGGTGCATCAATGTTCCAAGCTGATCCTAAGAAACCAATCGGTGGAAACATCATGGCACATGCCTCAACAACTAGACTTTATCTACGTAAAGGGCGTGGTGAAACAAGAATCTGTAAGATCTATGATTCACCCTGTTTACCTGAAGCAGAGGCCATGTTTGCCATTTATCCTGATGGGATTGGGGATAGTAAAGACTAATTTTCATCTTTCTTGTGCAGTTTTTCTTTACTCAGGGGTCTTTCTGAGAATAATTTCAGTAGTATTCATTTTAATTTTGGCTTTTGCCTTTCGCCCTCTTTTGAAATTTTAAGATTTTCGTTTTTATATCCTCTGGGAGGAAATGCTGTACAATTTTTTTGATGAAAATAGCCTGCATTCTTCAAAGGATCTCGTTAAATATATTTTTTGATTATTGTTCTCTCTTTTGTAAATATTGATATTTTATGGTGACATAAACCCACGCAATATATTGGTTAATGGGATGTTTTTTTGAAATATATTCTTTTACATACCTTTTGCCGACGTCTCTTGTTTGATTTGATGGCTTTCAGCCAGTTTCAGCTAAACTTTTTTTTGTGACCTAGATCAAAATGAAAAATTATACAATTTCAGCTCCACATGATTTTATATTTTTCAATTAACTAGTAGTAAAATAGTAGTTTGTGGAAGCATTTTCCTGATTTTGAGGGTTTGCCGTTTTTTTCTGGATTATCGTTTGATCGATCTCAAAATCATTTTGAAAAATTTCTTTTTGAAAAATCTTTGTCTATTATTATCAACACTTATACTTATTTTCAGCTAGAAATATAACAGAAAAAACAATTAATAGAAAATCTATTATATCATGGCGGCCACCAAATCACCGTTCCTGAAAAATGCACCCGCTTCTTTGCCAGATGAACCGTCCAGGCGTATGATTGCCACCCAACAAGAAATGATGGACGCCCAAGTTCCACTTCGATTTCGTGATTTCTGTGCACATCTATACATACCTTTAATGCAATGTCGTTATGAGACGAGCAAAGCACCATGGAAGTGTAAAGAAGAAAAACATGAATGGGAAGAGTGTGAAATGGCTGATTATTACCGACGCATGCGCGATAAATATCGTGAAACATTGAAGAAACAAGCAGAGGAAAAAGCTGCCGCGGCCGCTGCAGCCGCTGAAAGCTCTTAGAGGAAAACAGAACTCTTGAAGAATTTTTTACTGAGTTTTCTTGGTAAAAATGTTTCATAAAATGGGACTCGATTTCTTTGGAACAATTGTTTTTTTCTGTTTATTTACTACTTCTTATAGATAGAACCCTGTATTTTTTGTGAGTGAATCGAATAATTTTAGATGGTATTACATGACCTTTTTTAGAATTATCCTTTGTTCTTCGCTATTGTGTTAATTACTCCGAATTAACAAGATAAAATTTTTCGTTTATAAATTCATGACTAAAATCAATAATGTGCAAAGAATGAGTTGACTTTCGTATAGAAAAGTTATTTGAGATCTTTGTGCAATAGCAATCAACTTAGAATTCAAAAACATTTTCTTTGGCTAAAACCTTTCCTAAAGTTACTGGAGGTTTTAAACGTGCAAAGTAAATGCATTGTCATGGTGAATATTATGGTTTCCTTCTGATTGGGCAAAAATTAGAAGCATTTACCACAGCTATTTTTATAATTAGGTTTTATTTCTATTAACGTATCACCCTCTTGAAATACATTCCTGTTTCAATCTAATCTAATTGCTAAGCTCATCTAAAATTACCATTCCTTTCTTTCAGAAAAGTTGTTTTTTCAGCCAAAAAATCACCCTCTAATATGCAAGAAAATTCGAAATGGGATTGGATACAGTAATTTATGAAAATGGAAATAACAATTTGGAGAAAAGTGTGGGTGTTTTCTGCACGCAATATTACGAAAACTATGCTTCTAAACACTTTAATTGAATTCGGATGTCATTTTCATTAACACATATTGGCAGGTTTGGAGATTGGATGCCGGAAGTTGTTAGTAATGGATAGCTTCAGTAGTTCAGATACTGGTTGATTCATATCACGTTTTCTTACAACAAAGTTATATTGGCGTATAGTAAGTTTCTCAGTATTTTTTGTATTTGTATTTTTATAACTTTTGTTTTTAGACTAAAGAATGAAGAGCAAATGCCCAAAAAGTTTTCTTAGCCCTAAGATTTTCGCTCAATAATATGACAAAACAAGACATAGTGGGTGAATGTTAATAAGTTAGAATCGACTCTTAATCTTTATTGACTAGGATTTTTATTTTCGTAGTCTAGGGGCGCTTTTCTCTTTCTTTTCATATAATATCTTAGAGGTTGAATGAATCACATGCTGTAGCTAGCTACAGTCAATTTATTTGATGAGCTTTTAATGGCTTTGCTCTTATTTTAGTAATTTGATAATATGTAGTTTTCTGGACTAATCGCCCATAAATGGTAGTTGTTGAAGAGTAGTAGTAGTTGCTTTCATTGGATTGTTAGTTGTACAAGTAGGAAAAGAGCTACTTAGGGTTTTAACTGAGAAAGTTTTTGATGTTTTTATTCCGCTCGAAGGGCTTATTGACGACCGGGTAAAACATTTATCGAGATTCTTTATTCATATCTGGAACCTTTAATTTTGTTTAGGTCCGAAGCGAGCATCAATGCATAGTTTGATTATTCTAGTGGCGTTCATGGCTCTCCATAAAAATTGTCTGGTATTTTGTGGTAAGGATATATATCTACTTTTGCGAGCAGTAGCGTGGTGGCAGGGGGCAGTGCCCCCCAACGGCCGATTCTTTTGAGGTGCGCCGAAATACAAAGGGCACTAAAAGACGCCTTTGATTACTATTCTTTTCATACGGGGCGCCAAACTCAAAATTTTCCAAAATTACCCCCCCCCCCAGTTTGCCCCGAATTTTAGTCGACCCACCACGCTACTGTTTGCGAGCGTTAATATTTCTCTCACGTTCATCTCCACACATCAATCAGTTACGTTAATTTCGAACTCATTAACACTTTGACCTCCTGATCCCATCATTGCTATTTAATATGTATCGGTATTAAAAGAACTGATTTCTCACTTTTCTTCATAGCTTCACAAAAAAACTATTGACGAAATGGTAAAAATGTTAAGATTAGAATTAGAGCTGTACAGTCAACTGTCTCTCTCTAATTCGAACGTTTAGTTCAAACTAAAACTCCGGTACCATTAAAGTATTCCCTTTAATTCGAATTTTTCTCTAACCTGACAGAGATTCTCTGTCCCTTGAAAATCGGATTAGAGAGAGTCAATTGTATATAGTTGACTCTCTCAAACTCGATCTTCAAGGGACCAAAAGTTTGATTCGAATTAGAGAAAGATTCGAATTACAGAGTGTGAAATAAACCAGTTTCTAGCTGAGGGGACCAATACTTCAGTTCGAATTACAGAAACATTCGAATAGTAGAGGTTCGAATTAGAGAGAGTTGACTGTATGTTTTTTTTCTAAATCTTGCATTTGGCAAACCTCGAACAGTTTTTTTCCGCGTTACAAACACTTTCACACAAAGATGATGGCAGGTGTAAATTTCAATCAAGGCTATCATTATTTTTTTTTAGAATCTTGCATTCTGGAGACCGTAAACCGTGTTTTTCGAGCCACAAGCTCTTACGCTTTTCTTAGACACATCAAGACTGAACAAGAATGTATCAATACATGTATGAAAGATGAAAATTGTGATTATGTCGGTTGGTTCTTCAACAATTCATATGGTACAAGGGCAATGTTTTATATAATTTCTTTAGTTTCTCAATAATTTCACATTTTGAAGGTCTGATAATGATATTTTTGCTACATAATTTTACAAATTCAAGTGAAGTATCATTTTCAATCAATATTCTGACATTCTGAGACTGTTTATGTTTTAACTTGCAAAATTACTTCAAATTACTTGGTAAGCGAATCGATATTGAACATAGCTACCTATCTATATTACGATTCATTTTTATAGTTTTGGTGAAATTCCTTCTTTTCACATTTAAGGTGAATGGCATTGCTTGTTGAACAATGTAAACTTTGGTGAACCACCTATAACTTATCCTTGGCTTGGTGCCACCGTGTATAAGTGTAGAGGTATTTGTTTTTAATGGTCTTTGACAAAAAACCCATTTTCCATTATTTCTCTAATCCCAAGGGATTGATTGGTGATATGATTCGAATGGTCATCAAAATATCAAAACAATCATTTGATAACTTTTATATGTATTGAGAGGAAAAAGGAAAGATTTCCGAGATTAAAAATTCGGAATAAAATTTTACAAAATATTATCTCTCACTTACAAGAGCCCTCGTGGTCTCGAATTTTTACAGCGTTTATATACGCCTTTTTATCCAATCAGATTGCTCATATTTGTCATGTTGACAATGATGTATAATATCTGAGAAAGGTAGACCAGTACCCCTTACTGAATGGATGACAATTTTATTTTTATTATGCAGGAAGCTGTCAGTACGAAAGAAAAAGCTATAAACCTGGTGATACATTTTACACGGATGATTGTAAACAGATGTGCCAGTGCCGATTAGATGGAGTGAAATGCTCTCCATTCACATGTCCACCTAGTAGAAAAGCACTATCAAAAATTTGTTTTGTTAAGGTGCTGATCAACTATACGTCACCCATTGATGCATCATTCAAATGTTCATGTTCGATTTTCAGGTGCGCCGCTCCAGGTACTAATTTATAAAATAACGCACTAAAAATAATTATTATATACATGTAGGTGAAAACAGCCATTGAATAATTCCTGATATACCATGGGTATTATACCACGGTAGAATTTTTTTTCATGCTCTTGTTGTTTATCAAAGAAATATATTAAAATAAATGTATTGTCGATTACATGAACAAATTTTATGACTCGAAGTAATTAAGAAAATCATTAAAAAAGAAAAACATTCGAACGTTCCATTATGGGAGTATTTTATGTGAATCTTTCGACTATTTATATAATGTTTTGTTTTTGCCTCGAGGTATATAATAAAACATATTCGTATATACGCTAATTTCATAGTCTGTCTGTACCGTAAAAACATAAGCTGATCCACGCTCATTCTTCTTCCATACGCAATACACGGGTTTCGAATTAAATTTTTGCTTAGCTTTAGCTTTGATCCCATGTAAATTTGCACGAAAAATATCAAGTAAACAGAACGAAAATTGGCCGTGTATCAAGCAATTTTAGCTCATTTTTCCATTTTGACAGACTTTATGGGTCATTATGAAAACAAAAAACATTAAAATAAAAAGTCAATCGTTTAATCATATTTCTTTTATTGAATTTAAAATAGAAAAACATCTTTTGAATGAACACCTGGCTTTCAAAAGAGAAGAAAGGAAATCTATCAACCTTTTATAAGGCATTTTCCCTTATCGCTCCTTTTATTTACTTGATTTTTTCTCTCGCGCCAGATTTAATTCGAAACCCGTGTATTCTTTTCAAATTGACTCGAAGGGTTATTAAAATAACACGTTAAAACCCTTAAATTGTCATACGCAACGTTAATTTTTCCTAATATCTCATTGATTCGATTCGCTCACTTAAGTCTCGATATTTTTGCAAACAATGAATTTGTTTCTTACCTCCAGAACGCAAATACATAAACGCTAATCCTAGCTCAACATCACACATCCATTGTGAACAATCTACCCTTTCGTGGACATTCAACAATTCGGACATTACGTCATTTTCGGACAGTAAATATGGCCGTAATTTGACTACTCTGTTCATTCATGATGTAAATGAGAACGATGAAGGTGATTATCGATGTGGCAGTGATTTGAATGTTTATCAACTTGTGATTGTAAAGCAAAAAGGTATGTTATACAGTTTCTAATGATACCATTGTGTGTTTGTGTACTCTGTACCAGAGTGTATCTCACGTTTATCGCTTCGTAGTACACTCTGTGCGCAATATCTGCTTGATTAAAAAATTTCCGTATAGCTTCACTTCTCTCATCGTCTCCCCTCTTCCACCAACACTCCATTGCAGCGATCGGTTTGAGAAAAGACAATGACAACAGACCCTCTACGGCAATGAATTTTGAAATTAGCCGTAGATACTGGGTCTATGTACAGACAAGTGTTTGTGCCACAGAGGTCAAAAATAAGTTTGGAAAAGGGCTATCAAAATGCATCTCTTGGGAAAATACACTGATCTTTTATCCTTACGGGGAAAAGCACAATATGTTGTAAATCCTCACTAAGGTTTAGAACTTGAAATCTCAACCCGTAATCTGACTACTCTCTGAGCAGATTCTGATACTTTGGGCATGGCACGTATTCACTCTAAAAGGCTATGGTTCCGTAAGAGTCGCAATCGCCAAATCCATTCAGAGTGGAGCGTGGTATGTACAGAATGAATGATCTGTTATGAGATTAGAGATTTAGTGGAATTCCTAATGTTTTTTGGCACAATATGACAAAATGAAATACCCCTTATTGTCCATTACAACCCGTCTTGGTAGCATTTTCAATCTGTCCAGAAAGTGGCGATCATTCATCTAATTGTCACTTACTGTTTTACTTTCAGAGCCATCAACACAATATAGCATGACAAGCAACGGTAATCAAAACCATTCTAATCATTTGATGCTCTTATGGTCGATGCTGTTCATAATCATTGTATTATTTCCACACAGGTATTAGATTATTAGTTTCTTTCATAGAATTGACCATTTATAACTTGAAAATCCTTAGCAATTTCATCCTTAACAACTTAAACAGCTCTGAGATATCACCAAGCACTTTTGCTACTTAGAAGAACTAAAATTGTAAAGTTGACAATATAAAAATGTCACCAAGCCAAATTTGATAAATAAAATGTCATGAACAGGCGGGATTAGATGGTCACCGTGTAACATTATCCAAATGTTTGAATTGGCACAGAAACTTTTAAAAATTGATAAAATGTAACAATCCTAATCTATTGGTTTTTTTTTTATCTATTTTACTTATCGTCGAATTTCCTATTGTTTTTAGAGCTGGCCAGTCGGAGTCAGGATCGTAAACTATCTCTGATAACTCTGGATCTTACGCGTCTGCGTGTAATGCTATACGAAGAAGTTTCTGTCATACTTTGACATAAACGAAATATAATACAGACAGTTCTGGTATCTACTGTTCTCCATACATTTGTACCGATTCATAAAAAGACCTTTTTTAGCTTGCCAGACTTGCTCTCTGCATCCGTTTTTCATTATTTTGAAAATCAATATCTTTCCATCACGATAAACAATTGGAAAAGAATATCAAGGCTGGTGAATTCGGACTGGTTACTGTTTGGTAAATTATTGTCTAGATTAACGGAGTAATCGTCACTTTTTACAGATGGATTTGATCGATTGCTATCAAAATACAGGATCGAGCTATGGGATCTAGGAAGTTAGATAACATATGTCTTGTATTGAATTTTCATTTGATACAAGGTTGTGGTCGAGGACAATTCAAATCAAAACATACAATCCATTAGTTGTCATAGAGTGCAGTGAACATTGAAAATAACAAATTGTGGATGACTATTTAAAGTTCCTTGCTATAATTCATTTAGATTTAGACGGTTGTTTTCAAATACGATTACGAGACTGTTGGCTCTTTATGCTACCTGTGGTTTTGTAGAGATCTTCGATTCAGACTAATATGAGTATCCGTTTACATCACAAACGTTGCGAAGATAAATTCGAAACTGCATATATTCATGACTCTTAAAAAGGGTCTGTTTTTGGACCTACCTCCGGTACCCCGGTGGAGGTCCTTTAAATTAACCCATGTCCGTTCGTTCGTTCGTTCGTTCGTCCGTTCGTTCGTCTGTTGCCAGCTTTTATCGGGATTGGCTCATTAGTTTTTTCTGATTTTTTGCACAATGATGCAAAATGGCGTTGTCCAAAGTGTGACGGAGCCCGATTTTCGGGAAAAAAATTTTTCCGGCCGAAAATGCCGGAAATATCCCGGAAAAACTGGTTTTTTGGCACTTTCTCGAGATTTTATCATTAGTTTTTTCTGATTTTTTGCTCAAAGATGCGTATTAACAATGCCCAAAACATGCTGAGTCCGATTTTTGAGAAAAAATTTTTTTCCGGCTGAAAATGCCGGAAATATGCCGGAAATCGCCGTTTTCTGGATTTTTTCATTGTTTTTTCCTTATAATTGGTTGTTTTTCATTCAAAAACATTAATAATAGCAATGCCCACCATCAAGCATGTTTCAACTTTCAATAAAATTGATTTTTGAAGCCGGAACAATTCAAAAATCGCCGGAACAACCTATTTCGCCGGAAAGAACAGTATTTCTTGAATTTCTCGAGCTGGTACTTTATTTTTTTATGAAATTTTTGCACACTGATGCAAAATGACAATACCTAAAATGTGACGGGGCCCGATTTCGAAAACATTTTTTCCGGCCGAAAATGCCGGAAATATGCCGAAAAAACCGTTTTTTTTTTACATTTTCTCGAATTTCATCTTATTTTTCTCTGATTTTTTGCAAAATGATGCGTATTCGCATTGCTCAAAACATGACCGAGTTCGATTTTTGAGAAAATGTTTTTCCGGCCAAAAAGCCGGAAATTTTCGTTTTTGCAGATTTTCATTGGATTTTTTTTTCGTTTCATGTCTTTGTTTTTTTCAAACAAAAACATCATTTATAAGAATGTCCACGATTAAGCATGGTTCAATTTTCAATGAAACTGATTTTGGTACAGGAACTTTTTAAAAATCGCCAGAACAGCCGAGAATCGCCGGATTCCATGAATTTCTCGAGTTGTTCTCGTATTATTCTGCATTTTCATACTATTGTTCTCCTTTTTCAATTGAAAATCTTGCATGGGGGGTGGAGGATATAACAATTTTTAGTGATTTACCCCCGGACAGGGTGACTTTTGGCCCCCCGGACAATAAGTTTTACCCCCGGACAAGCATCTGCTGACCCCCCGGACACACCAAATTACCCCCGGACAGAGCAAATTTACACCCCGGACAAGGCAAATTTTGATGATTTTTTGCTACCCCCCGGACAATATATCCTCCACCCCCCATGTACAAATTTTTTCTGGAAGAGTCCATTGATCTTTTGCAATATAAAGATGATCAAACGAAGAATAAATTAATTTCACAATTTTATTCTGCTATTTGTTCACTAAAACTCTTTTCCTGGTTGTTCTAAAATATACGAGTAGTCACACCAACGTCGTTGTATTTCACTGCAGTTTACGCTTGCATTGATATTTCTTGATATTTCGGTCGACGAAGCCTTATGTTCTTGTATAGTTTTCTTATAAAAATCCTCTAATCGACTAATAATATGTCAATCGGCCGATCAAACATAGTCTGTCTCTATCCCAATACGTGATTTTTTATCACTCTGTTGGTGTCGAGCAAAAAGCTATGACCGTCAAATCACTCAAATCAAAGTGTACGAGATTTTTTTGATTTTTTTCGTGATTTTAATTTTTTTTGGAGAAATTTACCGTTCGGTCTGGTAAACAAAGCTTCTTGATTTTCTTTTTTTCATTCGGGGTCGAAAAGCTTTTTCCGACTTAAAGTTATTCAGCTTATTTCCTTATATGGCGTCATCAAAGAAATGTGGTAAAATTGAAGTTATTTCGAACTTTTTCGATTTTGGAGCAAGTTGGACTCTCTGACTATGCCACATTTTTTCTATCGAAAAACTTTTATGACAAAGGTAGACGATCCTATCGTCTACACAAGATCACTAAAAAAGGGAGTAGTTTAGGAGAGGCGTGATAAATTCGGGTGGAGTAAGCAGTGGCGGAGATGTTTACAGTGTATCAGTTGCATCATATTACAGTTGTTCCAAAACTCTACCGCCGCTTTTTTCCCGTAAACCGCCCTGACGCCCTAACTCTTTCTCGCATTTACTTTAAACGGACGATAGCATCGTCTATGACAAAGGGTGCAACATTGTCAACAATGAGTGTCAACATCATAAAGCCATTTGGGATTGCCTATAATATCATCACGTTTATTTGACGCAGGCATTAGGTACTCGTCCTAGCAGAAATATACCTCTATACCCGGGGGCAATCTATTCTAAAACTAGCGTACGTACGGTCCAAAATTAGGTCTTTGAAATCGGAAATATCAGACCATGGCGTTCTAAAGTTGCTTTAGAATGCCATGAACCGGACCCTTACTTTACAGTGCAGAGAAAATTTAGCCCAATTTGAGTACATTTGGGAGCAAAATAGATCCTTACGTTACGGTGTGTTTTTAGTGTATTTTTCATATCTTTGCTCATTTAGACCCTTACAGTGCACTTTGGGAAGCTTGGAAAAATGACCCTGCCTTTAAGTGCCCGGCATCTATATCTATTTATGCTTTTCGGAAAGAGTAGGAATAATCTGCTTCGCATCGGCCGGATAGTTCAAATAACTAAAAAGGCCTCTGTTCTAACCGAACAATGGTCCATGCTTTCCGCCGACTTCGAGAATAATATAATAATACGCGCTTTTTTTAATAAGAATATCTTCTATAAAGAATATCAGGTTGAAAATTGGCCTAATCTTAAGAGTACCAATAGAGGGCTAGGGTGAATTTCACAGAATTTGATACGAATAATAGTCATTTTGTATTTGGTTAACAGAAAAACTGCTTCTTTTGTTAGAGATAAATTGAAGCTTTGAAGAAATGTAATTTTAACCTAAATGTCCACTCAAAAGTACAAAACTCTCAAATTGATCATTTCTCTCTCATGTTTGTAAAAACGTCTAGTCTAAAAAAGTAAGAATATTTCACCCTCAATTTTGGCACTTTCTTAAGAATACTTGACCCTCTTCATCCAAAGTACACTATTCTTACCGTTAATCACCGATTAAGCGCCCCGTTTGAATTAGCACCCCGCTCGAATAAGCGCCCCCCTTTTAGTTAAAATAATCTTATAAGCACCCCGCTCGAATAAGCGCCCCCCCCCTTTGAATAAGCGCCCCCTCAAGGGAGGGGCGCTTATTCGAATATTGTTATTGATTGAATAAGATATTGAGTAGATACTTGTGTCTTAAAAAGAAAGAAAGCGATTAAGAATAAAATGATAGAAATTGTCAGTTGGATTTTTCCAATTTTTCTTTTATTCATCCTTTTTTGAAAAATCAACTCTTTGAAACAGTTAATTTTAATAGATCCCAAATTTGTTGATATACGAATTTCTGAAATAAAAAAATAAGCGCCCCGTTTGAATAAGTGCCCCGCTTGAATAAGCGCCCCCCTCAGAGCCTGAAAAATTAAATAAGCGCCCGGGCGCTTAATCGGTGATTTACGGTATAAAAAAACTCGTGTAAGGGGAATTTCTTTACGGTACATTTATACGGCTTCGTAACGCCGACCGGTTGAACGAGCGACTAGAGCCAGTTCTTGGGTCTTCCGCGCCAAAATCCTCGTGCAAGTCGTAAACAAAAACACTTTTGGAAAAAAATTAATGGCATTTTCAAGCATTTTTGGTTTGGTGGGAATTTTAGGTTTTTCAGACTTCCTCTTACAGGTATCATCTTTTTACTTCAGTTTATCCTATGAAACTAAATTCATTGTTCAAATTGTCTGAATTGTCTTTGTTTTCTTGTTGTGTGAAAAAATTAGCAAGAGAGACTGGGAACTAGCATAAATTAATTTCCAACTGTTTTCAATAAATGTAAAAGAGGACTGGGGTTGAACATGATCCAATCTTGTGTATAGCAAAAAGGAGGCACTGGAACAAAACTCACAACCAACCATCATTTTACTTTTTGGTTTCAGAAACAGATATAAAAAAAAGAAAAGAAAAGCTTTAGAGATCTTGACATCAATTTTAACTTTTCGTGTTTGGCCTTTACTCGAAAGAATTTTTTTAAGGTTGTTATCGCCATTGATATTTCCAGGTATAAATTCTTATTCGCTTTTAGTAGTCTAAAATATGTTGAAATTGTAGATTTATACGTTCGCGTATACATTCACTTTGGGCCATTCCAGAATTTGTCTGTAACAGACAGGGGGCAGACAACACAGGATTTCGGAGGGCAAAAGTTTTCACCAAAATTCAAAAATTCCAAGGCGAGAGAAGAAAATGTGTGAATTTCCGAAAGCATCCAGCGAGGACCTTTTTTTAAACATCTGTTTCCCAGGCATAGCCTTCTTGGAAAATTTGATCTGTTGGCCACAAGTTTCAAAATTCTTATTCCTAAAAATGAAGATCTGTTTCTCCTCAAAACCTAAATTTTTAATCTCAAAGTATCTTCCCTAGAAAATTTGGTCTGTTTCCACAATTTTCAGAATCAAAATTTTGATCTGTTCTCCCAACCTTATAATAAGGAATATATAGGATATCTGTTTCCCTCTCCTGGAAATTTTTATCTGTTTCCCTTGCTTTTTGTGATTGAGTTCCATCTGTTTCCAATGCAATATCATCTTTTTTGGAAACAGATATCTGTTTCCCAATTTATTAAGTCATCTCCTAGAAATATTGATCTGTTTCTCTCTGATGACGTCATCAGCTGGAGCGGGGAAACAGATAGTTTTAAGGAAAAGGTCTTTCCTAGAAAATCGGATCTGTTTCCCCATTTTTCAAAAAAAGCTCTCTCCTGGAAAAGGGAAACAGATATTTCAGGAAAATGGGCTCGTTGGCTGCTTCTGAATTTCCAAGGCAATTGGATTAAAAAAGGCAAAAAAGAGTGGAATTTCCGATGCATTTTGCAAAAGAACATGGGTTTTCATTGGAATTTCCGACCACCACTGGAAAAAAAATTATTTCCGAGGCTAGAAAAAATTAAAAATGCACGTCGTCCAACGATGGGGGTAACAAAAATTTTCTGGAATGGCCCTTTTATGTTCTGCAATTTAAAAGTTACTTTGTAAGTACGACTTTTTTTACATCAATGTCAGCGTGCCTTTTTGGTTCAAATTTCTTATTTGCTTTAATTTAAAATATGTTGGGACCATACACATTCATATTATGTTCTGCTATAGTCGTTGGGAGAACGCAACAACCTATCGTAACTTGGTCTAATGTCGACATCCTTCCTCTAATTCCAACACCCTTTTTATCAGCTGAAATTGATACAAAAGGTTGAAACTGTTTTTTTTTTTGGCTTAGTGGTCACAATCAGTGATTCAAGCTTTCATATTATTCCTATCTCTAAAGAAGGTGTGTTGGAATTAGACGAGGGATGTCGATATTAGACCAACTTACGGTATTACTTACAGTTCTGTATATATTAAATTTCTCCAACCATTCTGGCCTGAAATTATCTACTCTGTATTAGAAATGAAACCCTATAATAGTAGGATGTGCGGGAAGATTACGTCCAACAATGTCGCATGCTAATACACCTTTCCTGTGATTCCAAACTTCCCAAAAAAATGTGTGTTCCACCGTTGTATAAAATTGTTTGGGAGCTGTAAGGTAAACAAACGCGTTTTCGCCTGCGTGGGGTTAAGGAAAGTGGGTTTTCAAAACTCATAGTGTGCACCCCCCCCACTAAATTTTAAAGAGGGGGGGTTTTGTTGATTTGGGTTCAAAATCTTTAGGTGGGACTTCCGATTTTTTGGATTTCAGGGGGGGACAGGATTAGGTGGGACCTGATTTTTTAAGGTGGGACTAAGGTGGTTTGGTTGTAAATTGAAACATCTCATCTACATCAATCAATGATATATAACTTTAGTAGTTACTTTTTACTATTGAAACCTAGTGGATAATCTTGTACATATGACCTGTATTATACTTGAAAGAAGACTTAAGTTTTGCTTCCTAAATTCTGCTGCGAATTCAAATTTTTCAAAATCTTGGTGGGGGATATACTTAGTGGTGGGACCATGCATGATTGATTCTAGGTGGGGTTTTTAATTTGTGCTGGGACCTTATTTTTTTGGTGGGACCTGGACCCCCCTTGCACACTATGAATTTTCAGTTTCTAACTTTTGATAGGGATCTTTTTTTTGCAAAATATTTTCAGGGTGGTATAATATCATGTATAGAAAGAACATACAAAAATTTGAGGGGATTTTGATCAACAGAACTTAAGAAAAGCTAAAAAAAACAACTTTCCCTAAGGAAACTCAGGCAATAACAAGTTTGTTTACCTCCAGAGACCAAACAGTGGAGAGCATCAAAATAATGCATGCATGCTTATTTGTTTTGTGAATTATGGGAAAGGTGTATTCGGGAGGATGTTAGTGTGCCAATTTGAACAAAATTTATTTTTTATTTACTGCTTATTACTTGCATCCACTGAAGCGCGGAGTATATATCAGTTATGCAATAGATGACGATAAGGTTGAAAGCCTCTTATTGTCAAAATGTATCAAACACTTTTTCAAAGTCACTTTCAATCTATTGATATGATGGGGGATATAAAAAACATTTTGGTCACTTTGTCAAGTAAGATAGGTAAGTCTTTTGGAAAAAAGAAAAAGGTCAGGTACAAAAGAAGGTGCTGTTGTGTTTCTGATGTTTTGAATTGAGGGAGATTTCACCAAAGGAGTTTTTGATTATTTTTACAACGATATCAATCATGCTAAGTCGTTAATTTATTGAGTGCAATCACTCCGTAAATCTGGCGCTGCAAAAAACTCGATCTGTTCGCCTAAAGGAATATTTAAATGCTACTTTTTGCATATCGGGTTGTCCAAAAAAAGTGTCCATAAAATTCAAATTTTGATGTAGCAAGTTCTATTGGCCCTATTGACTTGAAATTTGGTACAGACAATCTTTCACATAACTCTGGACTTCCCTCAAAATTTCATTTTCAGAAAACAATTTTTCAAAAGGTTATAATAAGGTTTTAAAAATCGGAGGTCAAAATTAGGTTGTTAAAAAATTGACGTCAATTATTTTCATTTTTTGGACCACCTGGTACAGCAGGAAAACCTTTTTGAGTTCTGGTTTCTGATGCATGATGTTTGAGCGTGTTTGAAAGTGTTTGGTGGTCACTAAGGTGCTGCCAGCTGCTGGCCAGGGTTATCTACAAGAATAAGCTAGAGCTCTCTATTGGGCTAGGGCTTTAGGCGGCCATCAAAAAATTGTTCTGCCCGCGTTGCAGCGGTTGTTAGAAATACACGCAAGAAAGTGGGTGGTGGGAAAGATTTCCAGGTTTTTAAAAATCATGTCAGATAGCCAATTTCCTCTTCTGATGGGGGGATGTATCTGTTGTGTTCTTGCGAAGTAAAGCTAAAATAACACTGTTCTCCCGTAGTTTCAATCTAATTTATCAGTGTTATTCGTTTAGTTTATGTGTTCGTTTGTTCTGCGGAGAAGAGCTAGAGAAAAAAGCTATATGTTAAAAGCACAATTTGCTTTTCCAGATTTTTCCGGTTACTGCGCATAAAAAAACCAGCAGAAAATATGATGTAGGCAAGTGATGCGAACCGAACAATTTTTTGATGGCCGCGCCACAATAAAAAATAACTTGTGTTCACGTTGTCCGACCGCCTGATAATTTTTCTTAATTTTCCAATTCTTTTGAGTTCGAAAGTTGCAAAATTGTTGGACCTTTATCAAATTCCATCCTTGCTTCACCCACCATCTTTACTTCAATTATTAATCGCACATTACATTGTTTACAGAAACATTCAATTTCAAAATGTAACGCAGATAATATCCAACTCTTTCAGTTGGGTTTAATCGTAGTATACTAAGACCACAGAGTATACTACAACCTCTTAATGTACTGAAATTTAATAACAATAATAATAATAATTGAAAGATATTTCCTTGGGCCAATAATTTAATGGTAAAAAGAATAACCAGCGTCATGTTTTTTTTTTAAGAGCCATTATCTGTAAGAATCAGGCAGTATGAGGAAACTGAGGAAGTGACTTTCTCAGAATTGGCCCATTTTTATATATGGTAGGTATGAACAGGGGGGGGCACGCAGTTACTACAAGACAGTATGACACTTACTACCGTGGTGGTACTGTATTCAGAAGTTATGAAAACAGTTACTACACAGTGTAGTAACTGCTGTTTCGGGGTGGTGCTAAACACTAAAACTAGCACTTTTGGTGTAGTAAGTGCTTATATTTTAATTCTTTTTAAAGAACTTTCAAAATTTTTCACAAAAAATGAATTTGTTTGTGAAAAAATTCTTTGTTAAAAAAAATATTTTTGTTATAAATGGACGAAAATTTTGAAATTTTTCTCAGACCCAACTTTGAAATTATGCTTTCCCAATTATCATTAAAATGTTCTCAACAGCTGTTAACCAAGTAAATTAAATGAAAATCTAGCACAAAAATGGCTTTAGGTTGAAAAATAATCGCAATTTAGGGTAATTTCGAGCATGTTTTTGATGATATCACTCAAAAACAGGGGTGGTACCTGGAAATCTTTTCTGAAAACAGTTACTACCAAGGTGTAGTAACTGCAAGGGGTGGTGGTCCTGACAAAAAGTGTTGAAAAAGCACTTACTACACATCATGTCTTGTAGTAACTGCGTGCCCCCCCCCACCCTGGTATGAATGAGGTGAGGATCCTGTCAAAATCTAAGCATTTCAGGTTTTATGGCAATTTGAATTTTCAAATTTTAGGGTCTACCTGCAAGAAAAAATCAACAATTGAATGAAAGAGGTACTTTGGCATAAAACTATGTTTAAATAATTGGAAATAAAACACCTAGAACTTCATAACATGAAAATATACACAACTTTTAACAAGAAAATCAAAAAATATCATCTCCAAAATATCCGGTCAGCTAAAAATCATGGCTCAAAACCAGGTTTTCGTTCCGCATGGCAAAGTTTTCCTCCTACTTTTCTTTTCGAATTGCATCTCCAATGTTTTTCTCAATGTGTTTGGATGTAACTTTAGCGTAGCTCATCTGTGGTCTTTCCTCTTCGTTCTTTTCAATAATGCTTTCAATCTTCTTTTCAAGCGTGGTTATTCTGGTGTCGATAGTTTCTTTCATTTCGTTGACTATAACATTGACGTCTTGTGATTTCAAATGGTTTATTTCTTTGTCCTGCCTTTTCATTATATTCTCACAGGCTTTGATTTCGTTTTTGAATCCTTTGAATTTTTTATGTTTCCTTTGAATTATACCTTTCCATTACCTGTGGTGTGATCTTGGTACAGTTTTGACACTGGAAACTTCTTGATTTGTATATGTCAAGCATATCTCGTTTTGATAAAGTGGCAGCGCTGTACAAAGATAATGCAATGGGCTAAACGATGACACTTCCTGTGTAGTAGAGTATCTTTTTGGACGTTTTCTTCATTTATGATGCACTTTGACGGGCTACAAAAGTCGTTTATTGATGGTGATTTTTTGGACCTACTTCAGAGGTCCTATAAATTAACCGATGTTCGTCCGTCTGTTACCAGCTTTTCCCAGGATTGGCTCATTAGTTTTTTCTGATTTTTTGCTCAAAGATGCGTATTAACAATGCCCAAAACATGGTCGAGTCTGATTTTTGAGAAAAATTCTTTTCCGGCCGAAAATGCCGGAAATCGCCGTTTTTGCAGTTTTTCATTGGACTTTTTCCTGATATTTCTTTGTTTTTTCAGGCAAAATCATTATTGATAACAATGCCCACTATCAAATATGGTTAATTGTCAATAAAACTGATTTTTGAAGCCGAAACTTTCTTAAAATCGCCGGAACAGCCGAATATCGCCAGAAAATTGGTTTTTCTTGAATTTCTCGAGCTGTACTTTATATTTTTTCATGAAATTCTGCACACTGATGCAAAATGGCAATACCTAAAATGTGACGGAGCCTGATTTTTGATGAAGAAAAATATTTCGGCCAAAAATGCCAGAAATATGCCGTCAAAACCGGTTTGTTGCCATTTTGTCGAGATTTCATTATTCGTTTTTCCTGAATCTTGCACAAAGATGTGTATCAGCAATGCCCTAAGTGTGGCGGATTCGGATTTTTGAGAATCATGTTTTTCCGGCCGAAAATACCGGAAGTATGCCGGAAATCGCGGTTTTTGCAGATTTGAATTGGGTTTTTTTCCATATATTTCTTTGTTTTTTCACTTAAAATTATTGAAAACAATGCCACCATCAAGCATGATTCAATTGTGAATAAAACTTTTGCAATTTTGCAACCGGAACTTTCTATTTCTTTTTTCCCTACTCCCCTTCCCCCCATCAACAATCAATGATGAAATTTAATGCATTTTTGCTAACCGCTATATTTTCTTAATGATTGTTTTTCTCCTCATTGCTATCTAAGTTTCATCATCAGGTAGGTCCATTCAGCATGTTGCTTGTTATTATTTTCCTCAAATTTTTCCGCCATATTTGTGCATTTTTCAGAAGACAAACATTGAGAATTAGGTATATATTTGACTCGTATTAGGTGGTAGTATAATATGAGGTCCTAGTATGCTAAGAGATTATAGTATGTTAAGAAATTGATGTCTTCGAATATTAGGAGTGTGACGATTTTCTCAGCAACAAAAACTTTATGAGAGTTTTTTTATTTATTACCTCTAATCAATCGCACAAGTCCTTTTCCCAAATGACCGTACTATTGTCTAACATATTTGGGATAGAAATATTTCAATCAATGGGCGGGTAGACCAGGAGCAAAGAGTGGTTTGTTTCAGTATACCTGTTCTTTACGCTGCGATCCCTTCAGAATGGTCCTATTCCAGCGTATTTTAATGAGTAGCACCTAATTAATTGGTCATTAAAAAACAAAGCAACGGTGAATTTTTCAAAGGAAATGGTAGAATTTTAGATTTATATCTGCTTTTACCCTTAAAAGCGTTCAATTACTAACCATGGAAAAATTTGAGAATAATTCTTTTGTGAATTATAAGTAAAGTTCAAGCTCTTTAGTTAAGTAATTCAAAGGAATAAAATTGTGACAGAATATTGTCGGATATTGTCGAAACGAAGCTTGCTTCAAAGACATAATAGAAGATAGACATCCAGTCGTTTATACTTCATGATGCAATCAATACACTGAAGATTGAAAGAACATCTGAGGAAAATGGTTATGTTTTAGTCAAATCTTTGATGTGTGCTAAAAGTGTCAAAATCTTAAAGCAGCTGAAATGGAGCTCTATGAAGAGTAAGTTTTATAGGTAGAAATTAAAATTCTTACCCAAGATGCTTTGATACTAGAAATATAGTGAAGGGTTTAAATGAATGTTTTATTGTGTTGTGGAATCTAGAAACTCTACAGTAGTTTTTATGGATAGTCTTTATACAATTCTACAAAAGTATCCAGTGATGGCAGTTATTCATTTTTTATAGTTTTCTTTAAAGATGTTTAATCCTTTCTTTCTTTCTCAGACATGTTTTTGTACTGAATGTACATTTCAAAAAGGTTTGAGCGCAATTTTCTCTAAATTTAAGAAAATATACTGAAAATTTGGTGGGTCTATAGCAAAATTAATGGTTAAGTTGATGAAAGGAATCAGGAATATTTGCTTCCTTTAATATAAAGTGCTCAAAACATCAAAAATCGAACGATGATAAATAATTACACACCCCTTTTTCTTGAACACAGAAACATCTTTGTTTTATTTGCCATCTTCCAAAAAAATTGCTTCAATAATTCAATACTATGCTGTTGAAAGGATAATTCAGAGCAGTATAATTTTTTTAGAAATTGAAGTTGAAAACCAATAGGAGAAAAATGAGTAAAAAAACTTTATTTTTGGTACAGTGGTACTTTGAAGCCTCCTGATCTCAGATTACAATCATTTCTCACACATAATTATTCCATAGAAAGTTTTATAGACCGACCTTAGAAGTTAGCCTCTTGGAGTGAAAAAATAACAGCAAAATACGGGGTTTTACTCTATGCTTAATTTCAAGTCTCCACCAGGGTGGTTGGTATATAACTTAAAGCCCTCACTTCAACATAACCCTTGGCAGGTTAAAATTCTGACAGTAGGCTTCCATATTATATTCATACCTACCTTATTGGAACTAATTTTCACGGCCGAAAAAAATATCCGAAAAATTGCGTTTCGCGGGTTCTAATTAGTTCCAATAAGGTAACTAGCCCTAGCTCTTAATCCTAAAGAAAAATCATATGGAATAAAGTCTAAATTGTGCAAAAAGAGCAATAGGGATGGTCTTTAAGACCATCTCAGTAGCTGGGTAAAACTTAACCCTATTCGGCCTAGGGGGGGCTCTTTCTGTTCGGAGATCAAACTATTGGTAATAGTTCCTGAAATATTAGAGCTTTTGCCGTGAAATTTTCTGTAAATTCCTAACTTTTATTTAGCTTCAAAATAAAAAAAAATTTGACACCTAAATATTTTCACACCTTGAGCATGATGACATTTCTGACAGTAAGGTGTCACAAAAATTGACACTTTTCTAATACAAATTTATTTTTGATGTCAAATATATCTTTTAAACCGTAATTTATTGAATATTTAGGATAAAATAAGCATTTTAAACTCAGGCAACTTTTTTCTAAAGCCTTTGTTAGAATACAATAGCTATTTATAAGAACAAAGGAAATTTTCGGTTTTTGCTCACTTTGGGCATGATGAGTGACGTCATCAAAAATTTTTTTTGTCAAAAGTTACCTTACGTGACAAGTATGTTGTGTGCCAAATTTCATCCAAAAAGACCCACTAGATCAAAAGTTAAGGTGTGGTACAGGAAAAGCCCCCCCCCCCTAGTTCTGAACCGCCCCTAAAAGCCTAGGTTGAATAGGGTTTAAAGCATCTAGCTGAAAAATAACTTTATTTCCTCAGATATAAGGATTAAACTTTTATAGCTGAAATCAACCTTTTCATTTTAGAAAGTATTTAAAGAATGTTTGGAAGGGTTGAGAAAAGATTTTCAAAATTAAAAAAATAGCTTTACCCGGCTTTTGAACCAGTTTATTCAGGGGTCACATTCTTTATCTTATACTGTAAGAAATTAACTCTTAATTCTTGAACCAATCAATTTTGGAAAGTTCTGAAATTGATTTTTGATTGATCACTTTAATACATCAATAATTATTGTCAATTAACTCAAAGAAAACTAATCAAATTTTCTCATGATTTGTTATTATTTTGTCTCGTTACAGAGTAAAGATATCAGAAACAAATCATGTCTGATGAGAAAAGCTCAGAGAAAGAAACAAATAAAATGGACGATGAAGAACCCCCAATGAAAGTCGAAGAGGAATCTGAAATCAACAAAGATAACAAAACAGAATGTAGCACAGAAGATGATGGTGAACTCAAAATCGATGATAAACCTGAAGAGATGTCTGCAGACGAAAGCAAAACAGACATTAATACATCACAAGCGAGTGATTGTGACCCAGACACTGATTCTCAGACTATTGAAGATATTGATCAATCAGATATAATAAACAATGAAAATACTGAGTTGTTAGATAAATCTCGTAGTAGTGACACTAAACCAAAATGGAAATTGAAAATTCGTATGAATCAAGGATCTCCTGAGAAAAGTAAAGAATGGAAAGTTGTCGAAGATGAAAAACCACAAGTAGAAAACACTGATAATAATGACAGTTGTAATACTGATCAAGAAATGATCGATGTTTGTACTCCATCAGAAACTCCAAAGATGGTAGCAGATGTTCCGTTAACATCAGCCCCAGGGAAGAGAAAAATCAAAAAGAAATCATTGGAAACTTTGACTACACCTGCTAAGAAACCAAAAGGAGGATTGCGTTCTGATTGTCCACCGTTCTGTAAAACAAACTGTACATTAGAACATCATCCACTACTTGTGGGTGCTAGAAAAATGATTGAAAATGATTCAGGAACAACATTAGTATTTCTTGACTTGATTAATTCGTATTATGGTGGAAGCAATGGTAACCTTCAAGCTAGTGACTCTATATTTGATCCTGGGAAGAATACAAACTTTCCTTTGCTTCACTATATAGCTTTGATGGGAAAATGTGCTGGGTGTTTTGCCATGGTCGATGCAGGCCACGAGCCAGAAAATGTTGTTACTGAGGATGGGGATACAGTTCTTCATGTTATGGTTAAAGAAATGTATGTTTTCAATTGCACTCACGGACATATGGACATATTGTTGAAGAAATTCAACTTATTGTTAAAAGAGTTTAAGAATTGTTTGATTGTAACCAACAAGTCTTGGCAAAATCCATTGCATCTGTGTGCAGACTTGATCAGTCAAACAGCGTTTCAATGTGCTCAACCTGATAGAGGGAAACCACCATTTCGTCTTTATCAGTTTCAAAAGAACATGTTAACTTCGATGTTAGATCAATTCAAGAATGATGGTCTTGAGAGCTCCATGTTAAACATGACAGATAACAAACAAAACACTTTCAGCCATTACCTTGCACGTGATAGAGCTTCACATGACCTCTTAGACATTGCAAAAGAAATGGGCGCCGACTTGACAGTTTGTAATAATGAAAATATGAACGTTGAACAAGTTATGGACAACGCCCCACCACCCCCACCCGAAGATATTTTAGAAATGGCTGCTTTTTCTGCAAAAGGGCGAAAATATAAGAATTCGCATCAAAAGCCTATCATTACAACTGGGGCAACCAAAAGCCCCTCTATGACAACAAAAAGCCCCTCTATGACCAAATCAAAAAGGACTGTTAAACCAAGTGCTAAAGCAAAGGCTGTGGAGGAAGATCTTATGTATGAAACTTTCAGTAGAGATATTATCAAAATTGAGAAGAAGAAAGAGAAAAGAACTCTACAAAAGCCTGTTGTGGACCTCACAGAAACGCATGATCTACCTACGATACCGACATCACAAATTATATCAGGACTTTCTAATATAAAAGGAAAAGTTCGAGTTAAAGTAACACCAACGAGGAAAGAAAAAGAGGAAGAAAAAATCTCGAAGAAACTTGCTAAACTTCAAGCCAAGGAAAACTCTAAAAATGGAGACTCTCCTAAAGTCATTGTTATTGGAGATGCTCCAAGCAGTGGTTCACCTTCGCCAGATTCTAGCCTACCAAATAGTTTAAAACCACCCATATTCAAAGTTATTCTCCCAAAAGCACCCTTAACGAACAGCTCGGCCAGCAACAATACATTACCAAATGGACCTGCAGCAATGATAGCCAAGGTAAAGCCAACTATTATTACAAAACAGGTCAACCCTCCAATTGGTTCTGACCCAAAACCAATGCAAAACAAACTAGAAATTTCACCGATGTTACCAAACAATATCCGTCCACCAACAACTATCGTTGTCAACCAAGCCTTATCTCAGAAAGTTGGCCCATTCTCTGTAGCACAACCACAATCAAGTATCAACCAACCACAACGTTCGCCAATTTTAATCAAAACTGCAGAAGGACAAGTCTTACAACTCCGAAATATCAGCCCACAAGTGATTCAAGCCAATCAAGCTACAACAATCAATCAACGTGCTCCTCTCCAGTACAACCAAGCTAAACCATTATTGAATGGCCAACAAGTGAATCAGAATAGAGGTGTCCAGATGATGGGCATGCAGATGAGACAATTACCAGTGCACATTGGATCACTCATCAACGGTAAACCTCAAATAAGACATATGAATCAACCAAATATCCCACCAATCAATGTCAACATCAACAGTCAACAACAAAAAATAGTACCAGTTAATGTCAACGGTCAATGGGCTCTGAGATACCCTACTCCAATGACTTCACCGCTCGGACAAATGCAACGTGGGCCGGTATCTTCTAACCATTACCATCAACCGCTTCAGAGTTTCATTCAAAACAGAGGCTTTCCACCAGCTAATACACATCCAAGAAACATGTTCCCATCTCCAAGTATGGTTCCAAATCAACCATTGAGAATGGTTCAAGCACAACGCCTACAACCGCCCATCATTAACCCGCCCACCATCCCACTTCAAGGTAATACAAACCAATCGATAGTATCACCACTACCTTTACAAACTTCCAAACAACATGAAGTGATAAACACAAAACGTGGACGTAAACTTGAAGCAAGCATCAAAAACCTACAGAACATATCCATGGAAATCATATCCCGTAATTTCGGGTCAAACGATAAACCACAAGGAACTCCGAAAACAAGCCCAGATACCAAACCGCCTCCACCTACATCCCAACCTTTAGCGGCACCGCAACCACAAGAGGTGGCGCCACCAGTTTACATCATTGACACAGATGATGAACAACACATTTTGACGGAAGAAATGACGAAAAAGAAAACACCGCCCTCGCCAACGCCCTCCACCGATGGTAACAAAGTCAATGATTCTGAAGAAGTAAATCACAAAGAACATATCGGTGAGTCACTTCTTCTTGTTGTTGTTTTTTCTCGATTCTTTTTGTGTTTTTTTCTGAATGAGTCAACATTCAATAAGGCATCGCATAAAATTCTAGTCATGAGCATCAGTTAAATTAATATCAAAATATCATAAAAACTAAAGTTCAGGAAAGGAGAAATTTTACTCCTCACTAAAACGAAAGCCAAGTTCTGATTGTACACGAAATTTTTCTTAAAATGATAAAACAAAAGGAGAGTTTGAGAGATGCTTTAAATGTCTACTGTAAATGATTCAAGCTGTAAAATTACTACAAATCAAAATAAACCAATTTTTCCAAACCAAATTTCTACTGTAATTCATGAAGAATGTATGACAACAAGGAAAACACGTGCGGGCGCTGGTTGAAAGGTACTTTTTATCCTTTCTTTTACATGTACAGCAGAAAAGAGATGCAACTACCAAGTTGAGCTACCCTTCAACACATGTCAACATTTTGAACAATTTTTAATAATCAATAGACTGAAATATGCCAAAATCGAATGCCAAGGTGACCACCAAGAACCAGGCACATCTTCAAATCCATTTCTACCAGAGAATGACTCAAATAGAAACCAGTTCGTGGAAAATACAAAGGATTTAGCAGTAGAATTACTGGAGTGGTTCTCACTTAATAAGCACTTGTGCAAAGAACATTTTGCTCGGTTAATCTTACAAGAAAACAGAAGACACTTGGAGGATCTTTTATCCATGGTAGATTTGCAGGAGCACCTTTCTACTAGAGAAGTGGAAGACATGATTAAAATAAAACATTTTTTGAGGAATCCAGAATTAAGGAGAGCATTATCGTGCCCTTGTGGAGATTCTTTTGACGATACAGAAATCGGTAAGAGACAATTATCTTCTTTTTACTACCGGGTGCGCCACAAAAAAGTTTCTCTCTTTTAAACTAAATTTCTCGAAATCTAAAATTTTTAAAAGAACCATTTCTATTTCATTAGAAAGAAGAAAGATAAACTTAGATTTTGATGCGTCATTTATTAAATTCGAATCATTAGATCAAAAGTTATGTTCAATTGAATAAAAAAGTTACTTTCAAAAAGTGCTTAAAAAAGTTAAAAATAGACCTATCAAATTAAACAGAAGCATAATTACATGATACATCAGTATTTTCGAATCAGTCATTAAAAAATGATAATTAGCTGTCGAAATGATTTTTGGTTACATAAAGGAAGGTTGAATTTCAATAAGAGTTTTAATAAGGAAGAAAAATTCGTCGAAAAAGGCCAAAAAACCTGGTAAAATTCTTAAAAATACATCAAATATGGGTTTCGAGGTTAATCCAGCTTTACATAGACTTTTTCCGGTCTTTAACCAAAAATATTAGGAAAATTTCGGTATAAGTAAATTAAATTGATTTTGATGAATATTTTAAACTCTTGTTGACCCTTCAGTTTTAAAATTTATGTGTTTAGTTACTGAAAAATGCTCTTAATCATGTAAAGGCTATTGCGACTACCAAATTTGGAATAAAAATTTGATAGGTCAATTTTCAACGTTTTCGAGCACTTTCTGAAAGGAACTTTTTTATTCAATTGAGCATAACTTTTGATCTAATGAACCAAATTTAATAAATGACCCATCAAAATTTAAGTTTATCTTTTTTCTTTCCAATGAAATGGGAATGGTTCTTTTAAAATTTTTCGATTTTGAGAAATTTAGTTTCAAAGAGAGAAACTTTTTTGTGGCGCACCCGGTACCTTAGTATTGTCTTCTTTCTCCTATGATACGTTGCCAGTATTTGTTATCAAATTGTTATACATAATATATGCACTATATAATTCACCTGCAAAAATATTTCAAACTCCATCGTTTTGAGGCCGGACCAAAATAATACACATTGTATTTCAGCCCACCAACACCACCACCAACAGAATCACCATAACCATCACTCCAACAACCATCACTACCAGGAGTCCCCGCAACAACCAACTCCCAGAAGTCCTCTTATTCACCAACATCGCAAAGCATTTTGGGAAGATAACCTAATCAGTCAACGTGAAGTTCATCAGATTGCAGAAGCTTTGAAAGCATGGCTTCACCGTAATCACTGGGTCAGCCAAGGATACTTTGCAACGCATTACCTGAATCGATCGCAAGGAACCATTTCACATTTATTGCGTTGGGCAACTGCTCCAACTTCAAGACAAGGAGAGGAAGTATGGCACAGAATCAAACATTTTCTTGAAAATAAAGAATTGCAAGACTCGTTCTCCTTGAAAGCCAAAAAATATAAAGGTGAGTTTTACTATTAAGCCCTTGGAATCGCTGTTGTTAAACTTTAGTAGCTTGAGCTTTGAGAATCTGATGTGATAAAAATTTAAACAAAGGACCATATTTTCAAATTAAGTGAGCTCGAAATACCTTACCTTTTATATACTTTTGTTAATGGGAAGGTATTTCAATGCCAATATGATTATTCATTCTATTTCAGCATCGCAAACCTCATCTTCATCGTCCAGTTATCAACAACCGATATCAAACTCAATGACTCACCAAGAGCCTTTACCATCATCCAGCTCCCAAGATCCTACCACATCCAGTACTATCCCCTCTCAAGAACAGTCTGCAGAACCCGATCCTCAACCCGAGGGGGTTGCACAGTCTGCACCTACCCCTACCCTTGTGAAAACAACAGTCTCTTCAACCGCTGACAGCCACCTCCAAGTGAACCTTGAACCCCTGGCTCAACCTTCTTCATCCATACCTTCGCACGACATTCATATAGGAGCTTTTGACCAGGAAGACATTCACCAGCTAGCAGACCATCTACAACAATGGCTATATCGTAACCCCTATCATCAGTCAGGCTCGCTTCTCGAAACACATTTTACAGCGTTCCCAGGGTACTTTATCGTCACTGTTAAAAATGCGTTGCATGCCGATCTCGAGGGCTGGGTACGAGGTGTGGCACAAAATTCGAGACTTTTTAAACGACACTGACAAACAGGAGACGTTGCTACGCAACTACGGCTGGGTTGGCTCTTTCAAAGAAGTCAAGGCGGAAAATGGGGACGAGAATAGGGCACCGGCTGAGGAAGGTAAGATGAATATTTGACTTCATCGATTTTAAGCGTAATTCTCTCTGAAAAGAATAGATGATGTTTTATGTAAGAGGATGATACTTCATTTAATTCATTATGCGTTTCACTATGTTATGAAATATTCATAATTTAGCATTTGATTGATTGATTGATTGATGATAAAATTCTTAATTCTTTTTCAGCTGTTCTAGACGCCTCTGAAAGACGCGAAGACAGAAAACGCCCTCATCCCGATAACCGTATACCCGTGAAATCAGAAGATAATCATTCCAGCCTTCATCCTCCGCCCGACCACCCGCCACATGTCCAGTTCCCTTCTATATCTCGTATTGACGATCCCTCAGCCTTTGGACCAATGTCAAGACCAAGTCAACGGGGCCCTACCCCTGACGTACCGACTATGAGCGTATCGCCGTATAAAGTGAAACGTTTGGGAGAGTTTGATCAGGATACTGTCACTCGTTTAGCTGACCAACTCAAAGATTGGCTCGATAACCAAACACGCGTCAGTCAAGGCTTGTTTGCCCAACGTGTTCTAGCTAGGAGTCAAGGCACTCTTTCTCTTTTGTTAACACGTAAAACAGCACCAATCTCTACCAGTGGGGAAGAGGTTTGGAAGAAAATTCGTGATTTTTTACATGACGAAAGAAAACAAATAGAGCTGATTCATTTCGCTAATCAGCAAAACTGAAAAATTTAATGATATAATTAAAATGGAAGTTTAACTTTTTCAATTGCTAATGCACTGGAATATAGCAAACTCTAAATGACCAGAAACTCTAAAAGAGACATTTTATAAACCAAAAACAAATTTTTATTTCTTATTCTTTTTTGAGTATTGTAGTTAACTATCAAAACTGTATTTTTTATCATTTTTAGAAATAGAAATTTTATTTATTAGTTTAATAGTAATCCTTTTTTATCCTTTAATTTTCTTTAAAACCGCGAACTTTATTAAAATTTTAAAACTTGATTAGCTTTAAGGTTAAAAGAAAAGCCGTTCTTTCCGTGCATTGGACAGTAATAGACTTTATACCTTCAGAAAACTCAACTCAGACAGAAATTTTGGCCTATACTGTTAATTAGTTAATTAGCAATTTTTTGACAATGCATTACGAAAATATGGAATAATTAGTTGTTTTTATAATTGTTTTTTTATTCAGGTATCATTAGATAAACTTATATACTGTAATACAGTTCTATGTAAATAAAGTTAAAAGAAACATGACAGCTTCGCGATATACCAAATATATCAATCTGGTCTTTTTGGAAACTTTTAGAAAAAGACAATATATTTAAAACTGAAGTTAGGTCGACATATTGAAAGCAAAAGCCTTGTATTTGAGATTATTTACATTACATTGTTGGCACGTCAAACTATTCGTAAAATACAAAATGAACGAACATCCAAAGATTTTGAAGCCTTTGGATGTTCTTTGAGTTTTGAGCCTAAAAATGTTCTTAACATGTTCTAAAGTTGTTCTTAATATTTTGGCCATCGAAGCCTTATGTTCTTATATAGTTTGTTCTTATAAAAAAACGTGTATTTCCACATGAGGTCTTCTTCAGGAACAATATTGCTTTTTGAATTGAACATTTATGTGTACTTATTTTGAAGCTATCATAGCAAGCGTCTAAAAGATTTATGGGAATCGACAGTTTCTTTCAGCGATATCATATTGAACTGATTGACAGATTGATTGATTGGGAGATTGATTGATAGATTTATTTATGAAATAGTTGAAATTTTTTCGATTGATTGACGATAGATTTCTAATTGTTTTGGCCTGATCTCAATTGAAAGAAGGAGAAAATAACGTAATCTCAGATGAGATGGAGTTTTTATAAGATACTTTAATAATTGGTCATCTGAAGTAATAAAAATGACGTGTCCTTTAGAAAAAGTAACAAAATTGTTTTATTACTTGTAACGACCAACCCAATCAAAATAAGAGCTTGTAAAAACTTCATCTCGTCCCAACAATCAGTCTTATTGACTGATATCATTGGTTGAATTTTGACAATAACGAATAAAATTGTAAACTCATAAATTTGAATTTTATGATTTTGTCTGTCAGTGAGGTCTATGAAAACGATCTCCCAGAGAAAACCCATCTTGTGATGAATTCTTATCATGAGAAGCTTTTCATAATCTTTTTTACAAGCTACTCAAAAAAGAAAACTTTTTTAAGCTATTCTATAATCCCAAAAATACTTTTTGATATTCTGGCTTCTATTGAAGAACCTTGAAGAGCCCACACTAATTACCGATATTTTTCTGATGCTCGCACATGATTTTTTATAAGAACATCTAAAAATTTTGGTTAAAAGCTTTTGGTTCCGATGTTCTTAACTTCTTCATTTTTAAGCCTAAAAATGCTCTAAACGTGTTCTTCTTCCACCATTTTTAGCATACTTTTGTCTATTTCCTAAGAAATCGGGCATTTTAGAGTTTGCAAAACCTTAAAATGTTCTTAACTAGTTCTTATTATATATGCAATCAAAGAGTTCTTCTATATAGTTTTTTCTTATAAAAAAAGTGTACTCAAAATGAAAATGTCGCCTGTTTTAACATACTATTTAGGGTTGTCTGTCCATCCTTTTCATAAAATTCCTTGTCTTTTCATTTCAGCGAGTTTCATGAGGAATTATCTAAACGACAAAGGATCGTATCAGGACTTCGTGCAATTCACACACAGCAAACGTCAAACACTTATGAAAACTCTCGGTGAAAACAAAAAACATGCAGATGGTATGTATTATTCTCTTAACTTGTCCCCAGGCTCTTTTCCTTTTATGATCACTTGATAAGATGTTTGACCCTAGGCAATCAGAGAGCTTTAACTGTAGCTTACTCTTGGGTACCTAATAAAAGCGTCCCCCCGCTAATTAATTTATCGAAAATCTTCCGCCCATGACATTTTTATTTCAACCCCCCCCCTGCTTATTAATTTTTGGGAAGATGTTTTTAAAAGTTTCCTCATTTTCCCTAATTCTGCTGTATTAGCCTCCGTTACAAAAGTTTTCCACCCAGGACATTTTTATTCCGCTCCCTGCTTATTTCACACCCCCTCGCCCGAAAGTAGGTGACTCTGTCGATTTGGTTGAGACTCTGAGACTATTTTTAGATATTTTTCCAGCCGCATTTTTGGTGAATAATCATTGGATGTCTTTAAGGTATTCTGGTTGAAATGAAAATAAACCAGCCGAGGCTGGAAGGTCAGCCAATAGAGCTTAGCTAGATAGCTTTAATAAGTGGGTTAACAGATGTAAGAGATGCACTGAAACAGAGTAGACTAAATATGTTGAATAATGTACAAAATGTGAAACATTTGATAACTTGATTTAAAATTATGTAAAACAAGCCTGAGAGCTCCTCCATCCCCCCCCCCCCCACGAGAAGCTCAAAGTATACTTCTCTTTAGCATTGTCCATATAGTACGTACGCAAAGATTTTCCAAATATTTGACACCCCCTCCCCCCTTGTACGCAGAGAACAATAGAAATGACTTTGTTTAAACAATAGATGTACGCTTTTGCTAAACCCCCTCTCCCCCTTCACTGTGTACGTACTATATGGATGGCCCCTCCAGTCTGGGTAAATAAATTTTGTAGTTTAGTACCGTCAAGTTACACAACATGCACACAACCATCTTGAAGACTTTGCTGGTCGCAAATGATAATCGAAAGCAAAACTTAAAATTCATAACTATGCGGGGAAGCTCATTTTTCCCCCGTTTTGCTTTAAACTCGCTTTTGATTGGTCTATGAATTTGGGCGATTGATTTACCGCCTTGGCAGAATAAACACACAACCATAATAAATAAATTCAACAGGGCAGCGGTGTAGCAATTAATTTCAACTGGGAGTCCTCTCTTCTGTGCCAAGCACTGGCAGTGTTTTTTAAACTTTAAAACAATGTTAAATGAAGACCAGATTGATCTGTTTGTTATGGCTGTGCAAGTTGTGACAAGAGTGTGCATGTTGTGTAACTGGACGGCAGCCCGCTTTCTGCAAGTCTGATAAGAGATATCTATAAACTGTTATCGCCATTCATTCCATTCCATCATTCAGTCAAAATGTGCGCCAAGGTTAGAAAAGGTTAGAAAAACACAATCTGCGTCCGGAACTACGTGAAAAATAGTTTGATCAATTCCAACAAGAACTGTATATATTAAAATATTAATATAAATGATCAAATTCCAATTCCATAATTTTACAAGTCCAATAATAGGAGATGTGATGTCATCATTTGGTTCCCGTCATATCTGATTTACGGTCAGCAGGTAGAGCTGGAGAGTCGGAAAGCTTTTCCGCTGCTTTGCTGGATTTCCACTGTCGACCTCTGCACGCTCTGTGTTTAAAAGTTTTCAAATCGAAGTAGAGAGCCGCATGCTAATGGAGTAAACCGAAAACACCTGTTTATCCACGGTTTCTCAATTTTAAAATTCGGATCAGTCCACACGAATTCCCTTTCAAGATGTATAGCTGATTCTTAACAGAAAAATATTTTCGACTGACCGGCCGAACGACTCCCACTTTTTAAAGTAGAAATGACGGGAACCAAACAGTTTTTTGCGATTCGCCTTTATCACAAACACGTCCAAGTCCAAAAAAGCACGATTGCATTCAGTCTTTATCAAATTTAGACAGTAGCTGTGCTTTTGTAAACTTTATCAAATTCCAATAACATTATAACACTATCAACCCCCCCTAGAGGCAAACAAGAAAAATATGTTTTTATTGCAAAAACTATTAAAAAGCAGCAATATAAAAAGTATCAGAAAATTCAACATAAACAAAAACTTGAGCAAATGGCTTTAAACCTTCAAAGGATGTAGAAAAAGAATCCCCTTGATGAAAATCATGTGTTTGATTTGCCGAGTTAAAAAAATAAATGACAGAAATTGAAGCTTGCAACAGATTTACACTGGAAATAC
Source organism: Clytia hemisphaerica (assembly GCF_902728285.1). NCBI lineage: Eukaryota > Metazoa > Cnidaria > Hydrozoa > Leptothecata > Clytiidae > Clytia > Clytia hemisphaerica. Next base: position 2,078,718 of record NW_027103851.1, on the reverse strand, counting down.
TTTGGTACAACACTGACTTATCACATCTGACTATCGCTTGAGCCGCCATCTTGAAAGTACATTATGATCTGTAAAAACGGTAAAAACAACGCACGCTAAAAGTACCCAAAAAGTTAACCCGATCGGAAGAAAGTTTAGAAATCAAAGTGAGATCGGAAAATCGGATATTTTTTTTGCCGTCTTATGGTGGAAGAAAATTTTACCTATTATAATGCTCAGCTTAGGCTGACCAATAAAAATAAAGACTTTGTCTAATGGACCAAGAATCTTAGATTTACACTTTTCTGAAACTTTCAACTTCGGATCAAAAATCTTCATTCTTCATTATCATTTTTAAAGATTTTGGATTATTTCAAAGCCTTAAAATAATCCGCTCAAAATAATTTTTCCAACGAGTAATTATACCTTTTCTAATTTTTGGGACAGACTTTAATAAATCTATTCTTCCATTCATAATTCCAGCTGTCAACAACCTGGTCACAAAGGCGAATGCTCGTACAAAGCACCTAATGTCTTTGATAGCTGGTCATGAAACTGAAATCCAAAAGCTACAAACATCTTTACAAGAAGAAAATAATTCATTAAAAGACTTACTATTAAAACGAACCAACCTTATGGAGACATGTAATGAAAACACGAAAAAGATCAAACAACTGGAGCTTCAGGCTGCTTCGTTTGAGGCTTACAAAAAATTACCTGCTAATATGTGAGGTGGTTGTGCGTTTTGAATGTTAAATATATTTTACGTGGTCATTCTTCGTCAAATCGTAATATGCAGATTATTATTCTGTTTGGGAATTGGGAGACAGCATCAAGCAGATCCTTCGTTTGATGGAAAATTATTACAATCGATTCGTTTTGAAATATAGTTTGTGTATTGTATTGTATCAAGTTCCTTGGTTGTATATTGGTACCCATGTCTCTTTTTTCCTTTCTTTTTCTTACTATTATTTTTCTCAATATGAGCTTTTGATAGTTTTCTTTTCATGTAAACTTTGTAACCAGGACAACGTTAGATGTCTTTGAAGGTATTTCTTGAAGATTTATTTTCTAATCTTCAATAAGATATGATTCGTTCAGCTTGTATAGTCCATTAATTTAGACTGAACTTTAAAAAAATTGTTTTGCCGTTAATCGACCGACCCTACCTCGATACCTACCGACCCTACCTCGATACCTGTCGACCCAAAATAATTTATTGAAATTTTTAACAAGAATTTCTTTATCAAATCAGAACAACTATTGTGTCCATCTCGTTTCTATCTTGAGCTTATGAACCGTGAATTCCCTTCGCCAGTTCGTTAATTCTCTCATAGATCGTCAAAATAAAAAAAATTCTGACCGACGACCCACACATCCACCTCCAAAATCTAGGGCCGGGTGACGGCAAGCCATAATTTATTTATGTCCAGCCTATAGTTATAAGATTTGGATGTTGGTGATCTACCTTACAGTAAAAATACTCTCTCCCTGACTAATCGGGCGATTAACTTACTTTTCATTTTTAATAACGTCTAGTAGCATAATTTATCGTACAATTTATTTAAATTCAATATCGGAGTTTTTGATTTTTCTAAAAAAGTGATGCATTGTGGGATTGTTTCGGGAGTATTACAATAGAATTCCCTCGAGGAATTCGTAAGAGGTTTCTATTGTAATACTCCCGAAAAATCCCACAATGCATCGCTTTTTTAGAAAAATCAAAAACTCTGATAAGATCTATCGACTACTTGTTGCTTGTATTTCCAACATCATTTTTGTAAGCTTGTAACTTTTCATTTCTTTGGATAGCTAGTTTTGTTTCTCTGTGCTCTTCAGTTTTCTTTACTTCATCACTGGCTCATTTTTCATTTATGCCTCATTGTAATCACATAATTTTCTTCAGTCTTATAACAATCCTAAAGGTCAATAATTTACTGCTTTAAGTCAGGAACTTTCATACTCAAGAACCTCGATTGAGTGACGGTTCCTCTAACCATGCTCCAACACAAACGTCCTGCGATTGCGGAACGTGTATTATATATATATATCTTTGCGTATAATTCGAGCTCGAAAATTTAGAGCTTTTCGGGTGTTTATTATTGAGACATTTACATAGTATTTAGAGTGACATACATGAATTTATTATCATTTGACAACAAAAATCTTTTTTTTTTTAAGATGTGTAATTTTTAACAGAAAATATAGCAAGAGTTTATTATTTTCTAGTAGTATCCATTTTAGAAATTCCTACAAATCTATACAACATATTTATTTTATGGGAAGAATGATAAATGGGTGTGTGATGGAATATGTAATCCCCTAACGAAATTCTAAGTCTTTTGCTGGTCGAAAATGAAATGAACTAAAGGCCCGTGTTAGGTTTGTGAGCTGACGGGTATGTCTGATCCCAAGTTCGAAAATGAACCATTTGAGTGACTGAATTTTTCCGAATTTGAAAATTTTGTCATTTTTTGACGTTTTTGCCACCCTTAGACAGACTATTTTTTCAGCAAAAATGTTCATATTTTTAGACCAAATTTCAAGAATTTATGACCCTTTCAGAAAGTCAATTTTGGAATTTTGTAATTTTGGAACACTTACAGAGACTTATTTCCTTTGGTTTTTGTACCCCTTTGAGGGACTTTCGAGGGCGTGAAAAAGGGACCGTTATGCCTTGAACATACCGAACCCATTTCGCCTCAGTGAAAATCAATGCGAGAAATCTTTATAATGACTAGTCATTCTTTCGGTTTTTCCTTTTTTTCATAGAAGTCTAATAAAAAAGGAATCCTTGGATGAATGTCTGCACCCCAATTTGTATTCAATTCATGTAAGTTATTCTTAATCCGTTATGTTATACTGAACAGGCTTTTTGTTGTCAACTTGTTGTAAATTGCAGAATGAGATCAAAGACCTAAGCGCTTCAAACCAGGGATCCACGGCTCGAGGCTCTGCTCCTTCCTATGTACCGCTTAGCCAAGAGGAATGGCTGTGGACCCAGTGAAAACAATCGAAAGAATGTCTAAAAGTCATAGATTACTGGGTCATGTACGTAAAATAACGACTCTATCATTTGCCCTGATGTAATCCAGCCTCCGTCTCTTTAGACTTGAGTTGAAAATAAGGGGTGCAGCTATAATTTTGTGATAAATTTGACGACTCAGATGCATAAGTTCAGTTGCAACTTGGTAGTAGACGGGACCAGAATTGTTGACCCAATTTGTTTTACTCTGTACTGAAGCTATTAGATAGTCATTCTTATTTAGACCAGATTCCTTTTTTTTTGTAGGTGTCTGGGGGTAGAATGAATGGAAATAAAGATTAGAGAACACTTGAGGAACACAACAAAATATCAAAAGGTGTGTGTTTATTTTTTCTGGATTTTCATAGTTTTAGATGTTTTATGCAAATAGAAGCTAGAGTCTACTGGGATTGAACATATAGTTATCAACCCTCAAAAGATTAGCCTGGGTTTACCCTAATCACGTGTAGATAGAATTAAATGGTAACATCTAATATAATAGAGTGCGGAACCCAGTTGGCGTGATAACCCAGTTGGCGTGAATTTGACTTTGGACACTATTGGAATAAAATCTATGATTTTTTCCGAGAAAATCAAGTTCGGAGTCTTGAAGGGAAGCTTGGTTCCCACTTGGCGATAAGAAGCGATAGAAAGTGACAGAAAGGGAGGGAAAATATTTTTTTTCAATTTTCAATGGAAACATGGCGATAACTTTCTGTCGCCTTCCAAAGTAATGATTTTTTTCGTGAAAAAAAATTCAAAACAAAAGTGTGTGATATGAGAGTTTCTCTTGATTTTGTTCTGCTATTTGAGTACGTACTGCAACGAATAAAAATATATCAGACATGACCAAACGACAGCTTACTACAAAAAAAATGAAATGTATGAAAGAATGGCTTCTTCATCTGATGATGAATCCATATCCCGGGGGGCAGTGGGTTTACCAACTGACGGTATGTACGGCGAAATAAATGGCTTTTAGAATTGCACCCTTACAGTGCAGAAAAAAATCGGTGAAATTCATACCCTTACAGTGCATTTTTTCAAATTTTAAACTCTTTTAGAGCAAAAAAATCAGCTTTTTGAGCAAAAATTTGCAATTTTTCCTAGATTTGCTGAAATTTCCACCCATACAGTGCATTCATCAAAAGTCCACCCTTACAGTGCATTTCTGATATTTTGAAAAACATACCCTTAACCGCCGCACATACCCGTCGGTCAATTTGCCTGACTGCCCCCCCCCCCATCCGGATCCATATTTATTCATTTGATTTCTTTCTGCTCGTAGTTTAAGTTTTTCTCTTCTAATTTTTCAAAAACATCTGTTTTTTCATATTTCCATCGCTTGCTATCGCTTTCTATCGCTTCTTATCGCCCAGTGGGAACCAAGCTTTTTTGATAGAAAGGAATGGGAGTACCATTCTTTTGTGGGGTACTCCTTTGAAAATTCTGTAGCGAAGTGAATTTATCTCCTTAAGCTTTACTTGGTTCCCACTGGGCGATAAGAAGCGATAAAAAGTGACAGAAAGTGAAGGGAAATATATTTTTTTTCAATTTTCAATGGAAACATGGCGATAACTTTCTGTCGCCTTCTATCGCTTTCCATCGCCTTCTATCGGTTTCTATCGCCAGAATAAAAAGATGAAAAAGTTTTCATATTTATCGCTTTCTATCGCCTAACATAAAAGAGTTCCGACAATTTTTAAACATAGATTCTCAAAGTAATGATTTTTTTCGTGAAAAAAAAATTCAAAACAAAAGTTGTGATATGAGAGTTTCTCTTGATTTTGTTCTGCTATTTGAGTACGTACTGCAACGAATAAAAATATAACAGACATGACCAAATAACAGCTTACTACAAAAAAATTAAAATATATGCAGGAATGGCTAAGTCTTCTTCCTCTGATGATGGATGCATATTTATTCATTTGATTTCTTTCTGCTCGTACACGTTTTTTTTTTTATAAGGAACCTTAACTTTGCTCTGAGCCTGGAGTTCCTTATTTTTACAGAGAATTTCAGTCTCAAAGTTCCTTATCGAGTTCCTTACTACATAGGAAATTTTGAACTTTTTGCCCCTTTAAAGATCAAAATTTGGTCAAATTAGTCCCAATAAGGTACATTATTTTCAAATCCACTTATTCTCAGCCTGAGCAGTTCCTTAACAATTCCTTATTTTTTGAACCATTTTCAGCCTCGAGTTCCTTATAAACGTGTTCCTTATAAAAAAAAAAACGTGTAGTTTAAATTTGTCAAAAACATCTGTTTAGATTAATTATATGTTGGTGTCAATGCAAAACATTTTCAAGTATATTTAAAATTGTTATAAATATGAAGTGATCTAAGTGTATTTAAAATTGATGTAAGTTTGAAGTGATTTATTTTTTGTAAGTATGAAGTGATTTATCTTTTGTAGAGAAACAGTTTTGATATCATTTAGTACGTATGGAAAGTTTCAATAATTTTACAAGTTTGTTAATTTGAGCATTTTGGGGGGATTCTCTTTTGGAAAGAGAAAGCAAGAAGTTCTTGCGGCAGAGTTTCTCTAAAAATTTCCCGTGTTTTATATATAATGGTTATGAGCACAGGATTATGATATATTGTATATTCAACAGTATTAATAAATGATTGTTCATGATTAGTTCTATTAAATGTATCAAGTGTTCTGAGGGATAAGAACTAAGGAACCATCCACTTAGCTATATGTTATAAACCTTAGTCATTAGCTATTGGTGGATTATGATATCAATGGTGCATACCTTATACCGCAGAACATTGGGGGGATTCTCTTTTGGAAAGAGAAAGCAAGAAGTTTATGCGGCAGAGTTTCTTTTTTTAATAGTTTTTTATTAGTTCTCTGTAAGAGCTACCAGAACTTATCAGAAAATACACTGAACTTACTTAATAAACGCTACAGCAAATGAAAATGACATATGCTCAAGAAAGATCTACATCAATGTTCTAGGTATAAAGTATGCACCTATGATATCTTAAGGGTCCTCTGAGTGATGACTAAGGCACTGTAACATACACTCAAGTCCCAGGACCCTTAGTCAGCTTTGTAAAATCCGTGTGTTTTCAACATGAGAAATATCGTCATCGATGACGTAAGCAATTAACAAAAGAAAAAAAAGAAAGATCAAAGAGATTTTTTTTAACTAAGATTTAAGATACCTTCGCCAATCTTGGGAATCTCCATTTTTCGATATTTTATTAGCGCTTTTCGTGACGATTACTCTCATATAAATCTTATCACCACTAGGATTGGCGAAGTTTGTGAAGTTGAAGCACACGAAGAATTGACTATTTCAATCATCTGCGTCGGAGCTCAAGTTATCTGAAATTGGAATCGTCTAAGACACGATGTGTAATGAATTGTAACGAACGATGATTGTTGATTTTAAAGTCGTTAAAAGTGCGAAGTAATTATCTTGGGAATAGATGAACTGAAAATCAATTAAAATAAACCAGCCGAGGCTGGAAGGTCAGCCAATAGAGCTTAGCTAGATAGCTTTAATAAGTGGGTTAACAGATGTAAGAGATGTACTGAAACAGAGTAGACTAAAAATGTTGAATACTGTAATGTACAAAATGTGAAACATTTGATAACAAGCCTGAGAGCTCCTTCACACGTCCCCCCCCCCCCACGAGAAATTCAAAGTATACTTCTCTTTAGCATTGTAGCACTGTTTTTATGACATCAAACAATTAAGCTATAGTTCACTACTATAAAATAAAAGAGAAACATAGTGTAATTAAACTTTTTGTTAATTTCATTCCAGTCAGTTATGATACATTTTTTCTGTTCGATGTAGACAATATCCATATCTGACCAAAGTGTTATACTAGAAATAAATAAGAAAATTGCCAAAACGTCAGAAACTGTACTTTTTGTTTTACTTGATAAAACTCCAATTTCACTTTAAACTAACAAGCTACAAAGTTTAAGTCACAAAGCGCAAACTCCAGAAAAACACAATTTGCATCAAAAACTTTACAAAACGTTAAGTTCATATTTATAACATTTCAACAGGAACTGTATTTTGGTAGACTTGGTCAAATTACAGAAACCATTTATCAGTTGTCTGCAAGGGCAATGAGGTACGTAAATACTGACTGCTATTCAGTCAAAGCCAAAATTTGGCAAGGTCAGAAAAACATAATTTGCATCCAGTCTGCGTAAATAAATTTTGTAGTTTAGTCGCAAATGATAATCGAAAGCAAAACTTAAAATTCATAACTATGCGGGGAAGCTCATTTTTCCCCCGTTTTGCTTTAAACTCCCTTTTGATTGGTCTATGAATTTGGGCGATCGCCTTACCGCCTTAGCGGAATAAACACACGACCATAATAAATAAATTCAACAAGGTAGCGAAGTAGCAATTAATTTCAACTGGGAGTCCTCTCTTCTGTGCCAAGCACTGGCAGTGTTTTTTAAACTTTAAAACAATGTTAAATGAAGACCAGATGGATCTGTTGTTGTGCAACTTGGCGATATAATTCATTAAATTCTAGAAACCATTTTTCATAACTTTCTGCAGTCCGCTTTCTGCAAGTCTGATAAGAGATATGTATAAACTGTTATCGCTTTTCATTCCATTATTCGGTCAAAACGTGCGCCAAAGTTAGGAAAGGTTAGAAAAACACAATCTGCGTCCGGAACTGCATGAAAAATAGTTTGATCAATTTCAACAAGAACTGTATATATTAATATTAATATAATTGATCAAATTCCAAAGACCATTTGTCATAATTTTGCAAGTCCAATAATAGGAGATGTGATGTCATCATTTGGTTCCCGTCATCTGACCGACCCTGATTTACGGTCAGCAGGTAGAGTTGGAGAGTCGGAAAGCTTTTCCGCTGCTTTGCTGGATTTCCACTGTCGACCTCTGCACGCTCTGTTGTCTGTGTTTTCAAATCGAAGTAGCGAGCCACCACATGCTAATGGAGAGTAAACGGAAAACCAGTTTATCCACGGTTTCTCAATTTCTTAATTCGGATCAGTCCACACGACGGATTCCCTTTCAACAAGATGTAGCTGCTTCTTAAAAGAAAAATATTTTCAACCGAATGACCGAACGACCCCCACTTTTTAAAGTAGAAATGACGGGAACCAAACAATTTTTTGCGATTCGCCTTTTAGTCCAAAAAAGCACAATTGCATCCAGTCTTTATCAAATTTAGACAGTAGCTGTACTTTTGTAAACTTTATCAAATTCCAATAACATTATAACACCATCAATCCCACCTAGAGGCAAACAAGAAAAATATGTTTTTATTGCAAAAACGGCAATAAAATTAAAAAGTATCAGAAAATTCAACATAAACAAAAACTTGAGCAAACGGCTTTAAAGCTTCAAAAGATATAGAAAAAGAGTCCCCTTGATGAAAATCATGTGTTTGATTTGCCGAGTTAAAAAATAAATGACAGAAATTGAAGCTTGCAACAGATTTATTGCGAAGCGAATATACATGAGCGAAGCAGTTTTGCTATCGTGTATATGTACCTTTAAATCTCACCTACGCTGGGGAGCGCAAATGAAAAATTACTATATATATCCAATCTTTCAAACGCAGAAATGATTGAGAAAGCCGTCCGCCCTTCCTTAGATCAAACCTAGAATCGCGGCGGAGAGACCTGGAATTACGGATGGTTAGATTCGTTTTTTTCAAAAAGTGTCGCCTCGTGCGTTTAGATATACCAATTCTTAAAAGCTACGGAGATAATACACGTGGTTACCGGTACTAGATAAGCCTTGTTTTTATCTCCTTAAGGTTTAAATTAGGAAATCTAAAGAAGAGATCGGAAAATCAGCGCGGGCTGGAAGCGTTCAAAAGCGTTCAAATGGCGCTCATTTTTCAAGAAGTCATTGCATTGACTCGAGCTTAGGGCTTTCGAACTTTTCCAAATTCGAATTCGAACTAAAAACAACAAACAAATATTTATTGTTGTTTTGAAAAGAGAGATTGGTGTTTTGAAAAGAGATGGTGCTTGATGAAAAGAAACGAAGAAACCAGCTGAACTTGAGGAATGAGAAGAAAGAAGATCGAATTTTTATTCTTTCATCGACAGGCAAGGCTCAACAGAGTTGTTGCTTCATTGCAAGAAGAGGATCTAAGCTGAAGAAATGAACTGTATACATATGGTGGGAAAGCCATTCCTTTTGGTTTAGATTGAATCTTGGTAGTATGTTGAAGTGAGCATCACTGGACTTGTTATGTTGTATGTTTTGAATTGATGGGAACAAAAACATTTTGCGCTTTTGGATATGGCTAACCTGGAAGAATTTATTCCTCCCCTTATTCAGTGGAAGGAGAAATTTTGTTTGTCGTTGTTTTTGAATTTTGGCTTGACCGACCCTCGATGATGTGGGCTCTTTGGTTGTTTGTTTTTTATGAATACGCATCGATGGTCAGAGATATAGAACATTGACATGTGACTGTATTATAAAGGATTTTATTGTTGGTATAATGGTATGATTAATGGTACTGTAATGACTTGTAAAATGTCGAAATACAACGACAAAACATGACATTATGTTTATGAATGCATTTTAACTGTTTTAAATTCCTGTGCTACAGCCGAGAAAAAGTCACAGATTTTTTACTTTTATGTGAAGAATTTGCTCCTGTTTGTCAACAACTCGAGTAAGAGGGTAAAAGACTGCCAAGTACTTGCCTCCAGCAAACTTAAGATAAGAGTTTCCCAACTTTGAAAAAAATCACAGTCAGTAAAATTTTGAGGTTTTATTCGGTTAGTGTAAAACACAGGTCACAGGTCACAGGTCACGGGTCACAGGTCACAGGTCATACAAATTACAGACCGGAAAACTGTAACGCACTCGTAACATACAACCCATAACATACAACTCATAACAAAAGTTCCTGAAAATAATAGATGTAATGGAAATGTAATATCAAAATATGGTATTTAGAAGACTTAAACGACAAATCATCAACCCCAAAAATTGACAACAAATGACACTTAAATTATGTAAATAATGATGTTATCTCGAAGTATGAGGTTTTGTACACCAATTAACAATAAAATATCTATCATGCGTAATAGGATGCCAACGCTGCAAGTGGATATAGATTGACAGGTTTTGAAAACAATAAATACTCCAAGAGAGCTGTTTTAGAGAGATGAAAATAGTGACGTCATTTTATCAAAAATACGAAGCAGGGGATAAAAATAATAAAACATTTATAAAATAATAATCCCATTGACGCTATTTTCATCAATTCTTGTTATCATACCCAAGGTGATGCAGGAGATAAAATGAGATATGACATTAGTGATTGTGAAATAGCTATTTTCCTGTTAGGGGCTGTATAAGGCAAAGGTGAGATCGATATTCGAATATTTCTTTATTCTTTGTATATAACATTCGTAACATGCGTATAACATTGAAAGGATAACTTTTTTGCATGTGTGATATAGATGTAATATATAATACAAGTATCACAGGTCCGTGTTATACACGGCATAAAACGCGAAATCACGTGGTAAACACGTGGGATGATTTTTAGCTTTAAAATAGTTCTAGATCAATAAAATACCTTTGGAATTATATCATTGACATTAACAACTGTTTTTCAAACATTTTTTTTGTGTTTCGCAGTAATCAACGCTGACCTGTCAACACTGACCTGTGACCCGTGACCTGTGACCTGTGATCTGCGTTTTACACTAACCGGGTTTTATTTAGTGGAATCGTTGAAGAATACTTGCTATATCTAAGTTTTTTTAATCTGGTTTTCTTTATTTTTATCTCAGGATTTTACAGCGCTAATAGTTTAGATATAATTTTAGAACTTTGTTAAATTTTTCAGAATTTACGATGCAAAATGATACAATATTCCTAATTAATATGGTTATTGAATTTTGAAACTACATAAGTCAACTTATTTCTATTAAACTCTAGTCTTGATATCCTCTGTATTTCACATCCCTGTCTCAATAAACCGAGTGATGTTTAAAGTTTGTTTGACTTTTTTTTTATTCTTTGGGCTCTTTGCAAAGAAGACCTTTTGAAGAGGCTAGAGAGGTACAGTATTTTCCCTCCCGGGACGAAATTTTGCCAAGTTTGCCAGCGGGTCATGACACAGGGGTGTTTATGTTAGGAAAAAAGCTTTCGATTGTTGTTTTTATTCGAACGTTCGAAATTTAAAATTAGAAAGATTCGAAAGTTCGATTTTGAACGCAAGGAGTTCGAAACCGGAAGTAAAACGAGTCTAAAACAAAAACTAAGAAATAAAAATACTCAAGGCTCAGGGCGGACAAATGATTATTGAACTTTTCACAACGATTAATGAAAAAAATCATATAATTTTCCTCAGATCCGTAGAAGTAAACGTCGTAAGTTTGTACACCTGAAGTGTTTGAGTACATCTCTAAAGAGGCTCGCTCTTCCTGAACCTGAGCAGTTGTCGGGGTTTCGCGGGGTTTACATTTACGAATTGATTATGAATCTATTTTAACTTGCAATAGGCTCTTCCAGAAAATGTTCGCACATGGGGGGTGGAGGATATATTGTCCGGTGGGGTAGCCAAAAATCATAAAAATTTGCCTTGTCCTGGGGGTAAATTTGCTCTGTCCGGGAGTAATTTGGGTTGTCCGGGGGGTCAACTGATGCTTGTCTGGGGGTAAAACCTGCTTTCCGGGGGGCCAAAAGTCACTTTGTCCGGGGGGGGGGGGGTAAATCACTGAAAATTGTTATATCCTCCACCCCACATACTCAAATTTTTTCTGGGAAAGCCTAATTTCTAGTGTGTGACCCTATTGATATTTTGCTTGCAACTTGCGAATTGAGTGACTTGCCTGAATCGCTTCGCAATTCTTATACATATACACTAGTACTGGAAATACTTTGGTACAACACTGACTTTTATCACATCTGACTATCGCTTGAGCCGCCATCTTGAAACGGAAAGTGATATATACTATCCGTAGATCTAACACGATTTTTTCTCCTATCCGTAATTCCGTTTTCAGGGGATATTGGGTCATTAACAGTTAGGTAGGGTCAGGGTTGCTAGTAACGGCTTGTCACTGTGCCGGGTGCATACTCGGCGCCTTGGGCCCCGCAGGGTTGCTAGTAACGGCTCGAATTTCAGTCAGGTTAAAAAAGGGGTACTTTTACCCATATTATAATAACATTACCCCCGTCTTTTTTGTCATTCTATAAGTATTTTCAAATTTTGTCCTCTGTTGTGCGAGTGTGGCTCAACGGATAGCGTGATGGCTTCCGAAACCGAAGGTCTTTCTTTAGTGGTGGTTCGAATCCGACCCGGTGCGATGATTTGATTGGTCGAAAAATGATTGACAGGTATCAAAACTTAGTCAGAAATGAGAAACTAAGTCTCAAACAGTCAGTAGAAGCAAAGATACAGAAGAAAGATAGGAAAGGAAAAGGAGTAGAAGGAGTGTTAGATATACGGATAGTAGACGATCCTATCGTCTAGACTTAGGTCACTGTAAAAGGGAATAATTTGGAAGAGGGAATACCGCCCAGGGTGGAAAAATTTTCGGGGCGGAGTAAACAGTGGCGGTGGTGCTAACAGTCTAGACGATACCAATTCGGCGTTGTTGGGAAAAAATGTATTTTTACAGCTGTGTTCAGGGGGTAAATTCATACTTTGAAGTTTATAAATCGGGACAGCTGGGTTCTTAATTTCGCCATTTGGTAGATTGAAATGAAAAACCGTATCGATATTTTTTTGGGAAATCTTTTGAAGAAGAAAATGGATGATCCTGGGATTATTATCATGAATTCATGAATGAAATTTGGCTTAGACTGGATCGATATAAAGATCTTTCATCAGGTATAATTTCCAATCTTTATAACTGCATTAGTAGATATAACATTTCAATTACTTTAGTTCTAGATAGAAATAATGTAATCAGAATTTATTCAGATCTCAGTTCCTTTGAATATGGCAGACACAGAAGACCCTGCAGAGCCAAAAACACCCATTAAGACAATTTACCATCTTGATTCGGTGGCATCAGAACATTGTTGCGCACTTTGCTCTGAAAAGATCCTAGATCCTTACTACAGGAGAAAACTATACAAGTCCACGTCTGAAAATGCAGAAAAAACAGACGTCTGTAAAGAGATTGAAGATGTCATCGGTTCTCAGTTTGGTAGATTAGACTTGAAAATTGTTTGTCGAAAATGCTACCGACAAATACACTTCATCTCTTTAAAACGAGAAGAGCAGCTGGAAAAGTTCAGAAGGAATCAGACCAAAGTGAAGGAAGCATTTGTGATTTGCAAGTCAAAAAGAATGTCCAAGGATGGTGGTGGCCAGTCTAGCTCTAGGAAAAAGTTGGAGGTTGATGGAACTAGTGATACAGAGATTTCATCAGACGTTTTACCATTTGCCAATAATACTTTGCAAGAAAAGGAGTGTAAAGTAAGTATAAGATAGGCCTAGTTTTCAATAATAGCATGATGATAGCATATGTTATTTTTATGTTGAATGAAATAACATTTGATATGTTCTTATTTCCTTTAAAATTCAGTGATTATTACTTCTTATTTTATCTGCAAAATACTAGACTCAAAATGAAACCACATAGATTTCTTGAACCTTTTTAAATCCTTTTTAAAAGTTAAAAGTAATTTTTGGTCGTTAAATTTATTTGTTTTGTGTTCCTTCATGTCAAATAAATACACCATGATTTCAGGTCACTTTGGAATATGAAACAACGAAGGAAGATTGGTCACTATCAAGGAAAAAAGTTAAAATCATTAAATCTTTGTTAGACGGAAAAGTTGCAAATGTTTTATATTCACTCCATGCTAACCATCCTAATGAATTTAATGAAATATCATCAAAACTCCTTTCGAAAACCATCTCATCAGAGGTCAAAAAATTGTCTCAGTCTAAATTTTTCAATTCACAAGTCACGGATTCAATTCATCTAAAAGATTTTAAATTCGATTCACAATACAAGGACGCATCAACAAAGGCTCCATGCACACTCAAATTTATTGAAAATATCGGAACAAATCCAAGAATTGGAAGAAATAAACTGAAAACTAAACAGTCTTTGAGGCCATCTATTCTGACATCTCTCAATATTTTATTAAATTGCCGCAGTTGGCATTGCAATCTTTTCCCCTCTATTATTGGTTTAATACTGAAGAACGGCGATGCTGATAAGTTATGTATCAATCGTCTCAACTCGCTGTCTATGTCGGTATCTTACAACACAGTGATTTCAAAACAATTTGAATTGGAAAAATCTTTTCTTGATCCTGTCAAAGAGTGGGTTAAAACCTCAAAGGTTTGCAATTGTTTATTTATTGGGTCATCCAATAACGTTGAATTCAATTTCTCATACTGAAGGACTGAAATCTCTTCCTGTAATTCCCATTAGTTTGGTTTGAATAAATGAAAAGTTAAAGAGACTAAAGTCTAAAATAAAGCAAGGCAATTACTTTTTTTATTTTCTGGCTTACAGAATCGCCAACATTTTGTGCATTTTTGTTGTTAAAATGAAGTTCTAAGAAAAGATTTGTTTTCTAAGAATTGATTGCACTTTATTAGAGTGATCTTGACGATTGTCTTGGAATGATTAAAGAAATCGGAGCAATCGAGGATGATATTCCTATGATCAATGACGAGTTATCAAAATTTACACTTTCTGATGGTAGGGTGACTTATTAAAAACTACTAAAAACTAATTACTATAGGACAACCTAGAGCAAAGTTTTTATAAAGTGATTACCTTAAGTGGATAAATTTTTGCGTGGATTAATTTTTGCAAATTTTGGCCATTTTCGCAAAATTTAATCCACAGGAAAATTTTGAAGACCTTTCATTCGCAAAATTTAATCCACGTGGAATTTTTGGGAATTTAACAAGTCCACATGAAATTATCCACTTAAGGTATTTAAGAAAATGATTTTACTCCACTAAAGATTTTTAGTAATTATTAAATATATAGATTGAACAATAGGCTCTGCTGATAACTGGATAACCTAAGCATTTGGTATATAAAGGAAATTATCTTATATTTCAAAATTTATTCAAGACCTTGATGTCAGTTTCCTGGACAACTCAGCTGCGAAAGCAAATACAGTACAGATTTTGAATAGCAATGTTGATGATTATGATGTTCAAGGATCAAAGCTCCCCCTTGATTTGTTCAAACTTGGCGAACCACCCAACGAAGATCTTGATGACCAAGAAGACAACGACTACTTGATTCACTACGAGAGCTGGCAAATTGATAACGAGTCAACAATCCATGTAGATCCAACAACTCCTGTTAAAGAGATTGATTTCAGTATCCGTTTCTTATCAAAATTCATGTACATAGGTAAAAAAATTATGTCAACTCTGCCATAGGAGCTAAACTAATAATCAGCTAGATAATAGGTGGGATGATGTAACATAAAATTATTTGAATTATACTAGACCCAAGTCTGAAAATCTTGAAGAATCGCAATGCCCTGATGTTGTAATTCTATTAAATTCGTTTTCATATGCAGTACCTGTTTATTCTATTTAATTGATCAGGTGATAATTTGAACAAGCTAATTGGAACCAGGCACATGACGAAATCTAATCAAAACACAATGTTGAACATGTTCAATGCAATTGCAGTTTTGAACAGAGTACAAACCCCTTCTCATTTGTTTGGAATCCCAGCAAAACTACCCCAAAATCCCCAAGAAATCAACAAGGAAAATTACATTCCAACTGCTTCAGACAGGAAGAACCTTGTTGAAGAATTTGAGTTTTTAGTTGCAAAAGATCTTGTAAATTTGATTGGTGAACTTTCATGGGCAAAATCAAGTACCAAGACATGTATTCCTCATCCATATATGGAATTTACAAAAAAGAAATCAACCATTGTAAGTCACGTAGTATTACATTCAACAAAATTGGACCTTTTAAAAAGAAAAGTAATCATTAAATCTGCCTTAATACATCAAACTTATCTATTTTTTGTAATCACTTTTGAACCCTGCTTTAGCAGGAAAAATTCATGACTAAATTGATCTAATATTTGGGATTTTCACATCAGGTTTTCAACTTTCAAACCTTTTGAGTCTTGTACATTCATTTACACTATTTTTGTTGTGCTTTCTCTTTTCATGGACTTGCCAGAGTTACCATTATTTATTCCATTCCCTTATAACAAAGCATAAAGGGTTACACATACACACAAATAAATACCTTAAGGGAATTTTAATTTCGCGGGGATCGTATTTCGAGACAATTTTTTCCCCTTAATTCACGAAAATTAATCCTTGCAAAAATTTTAAAAACCTTTGGATTTTCCTCACAAAAATAAAGTTTTTTAGACATGTTTCCCTTGTTTTCAAAAAAATAAGCCAAATTTTTGCAAAACTTGCGAAATTTAAAGAATTGTTTTCTATAAGATAACGAAAAAATTGTGTACAATAATTTGCAGCCATTGTTTGTTTTTTACGTATTTTCTCTCAGAGTTTAAGTGGGTATATTTTATGGAACACACACACACACATACATACTAAAATAACCTTTTGTCCATTAGTATCCTTTTAGGGATTTTGAATTGTGATGAGACATCAAGTGAAGGAATGTTTGAAATTTTTGAGCATGCTTATCAGTTCGTTCCTGGGAATGGAAGTGACCATCAGCTGAAAACCTTTTTCATTGGTGATTTGAAAACTGTTGAACGAGCTCCAAATGTTCAATTGGAGCATCGAGATGGTAACACCTCATCTAAGAGATTCGAAGGATTCATTCCTTCACTAGCAGATTTTCACACATACGGAAACTACCTTGGGGTAATTAAAATTAATTTTCACCCTCTTTTTATAAGAACAGAAGGCTGAAAAATTGCAACAAGTAAGAACAATTTAAGAGCAAAATCTAAACCTGGAATTAGCTGAATCGTAATCAAATTCAGGGTCTCAATTTAACTAGAATGAAAGCAAAAACAAAAATTAATTCTTTTGAGTATTTTCATTAGGACTACCCACATTGTATTTTGTCTTCTTGATAACACTCGCTGACCCTTTTAATACTCTTCTCTGTCAGGTTCCCTTCCATACTTCCAAATTCCTTTTTAGCGTACTTATTTCTATGCTCCAATTCTCGATCAAGCTCAGAATTTGTTGATGGGAACCCTCTATTGTTCACTGAGCGATTCCACATCAGCTCGTGTGCGAGGGCAGGAGGTAAAAGATAATCTGGGCCAAGAGTTGCAAAGTGTAAAAAGCATACTTAGATTTGCTTGTAGTTTTGAAACACAGTACTAGCCATTTATGGAGTCTAATTATTCTCTCTCCATCACCATATTTTCTTGCGTTAATAAAGTTCTTAGCTAGGTATCCCATAAAGAGGGCATTTTTGGAATAATTTAAGATGTGATCTGAACCATCACTGTTACTGGTAACAAATGGCATGCTGGGTAAGAACTTGCTGACAAGTGTACTTACAAATTGTTTGAAAAGTTTTTCAGATTTTTCATGAACCATTTTTTTCCAGAACCAACGGTTATCAGCTTTTGCTTGTTTGTAAGCAGCTAATAAAAGTGCCTCTGAATACTTAATCAAGAGGTCTTCGCAATCATTCACAGCTTTCATTGGGTCTGCTTTAACTCCCCGAGCATTAAGGAAATTTCTAGCCTGAAAGAGGGTGCCCGTGTCACCAGACGATTGATTATTGTAAAGAAGCTTCCAGATGGACTAAAATTTAAAAATATTTTAATTCATTAGTAAAAGTTCATTCTGTGAAGGATATCACAGATAGGTTTGATTCAGAGGTTAAAGTCAGGCATGGAAGCGGGAGACATGTAAAACCAGACTAGAAAGGGGATATTTTGGAGCTTTCAAAGCAATTCGAAGAAAAACAACTGTTCAAATTTAAAGGCAATAGATCTCATCAAAAATTTCCATCTTTCCAGCATGAAATGTTTGAGAAGATAAAGGAGAAAGAATACAAGGAGTGGGTAACAAAGCTTGTAATGAAGTGGACACGTATGAATATTTATAGGAAGAGTCTAGACATCTACATACAAGACTAATTGACCTTTCACAACCATTTGAATTATTTTTAGACTTTTTATAGATTTTTGTATATACACGTTGTTGCAGTTTTGCCCAGTCACTCATACAGTTATTTATTTGAATATCCATAGTTTGTATTACTATTACATATTTTATACATTTTTTTTAGATACCTTAAGGGAACTTATTTTGGCGGGAACTAATTTTGGTGAATGATGAAGTTTTTTTAAATTTTGGTGGTTGGAACTGATTTTGGCGGATGATGGCCTAAATCTGTTCTAATTTGTCTTATTTTAAGCAATTTTGATGAATTTCAGGGATTATTTAAGCAAGAAAACAAAAAACTTTAATTTTGACGGAGACTTATTTTGGCAAGTGAGCAAAATATTTAATTTGTGTTTAATTTTGTCTAAATTTGCCAAATCCACTAAACTTAGTTCCCGCCAAAATAAGTTCCCTTAAGGTACTCGGAGTCAGATAGATCTTAAATGAATAAGATTATTTTCTAGATATGATTTGATTTAGAATCTGAAAGTTTCAGTATTTTCACATTTTTGTATATTGTTGATTCATGAATTTTTCTGCTCATTATTACTTTTTAAGTGTTTTAGTTTGGAAAAAAAGATTTAAGTTTGTTTTTCAGCGACCTATTCAAATAGTGTTGCATTAAAGAAAATGTAGAATTCAATTTTAGTTATCGTACTCAAGGTTTTTGATTATATTGCAAATTTTTTTAACATTGTTTTGTTTGATTTTACGTCTGCTTTTTGTCTAATAGAGATTTTTTGCCTTTTTTTAAACCAAAGACAATTTTTCACATACTCCGACATGATAGAAAAGTTCAAGAGTTTAAAAGTATGTAAATCTTCGTGATTTGCATGATCTCTAGCAATGGACTGAGTATTCTCGCAGCGTGAGTGTTGTGATCAATTGAATTTGACTTTTTCAATATCTCAAATCCCTTTTCAATTTTTTCACAGAAACAAAAAGTAAAATAAATGCTAAAATTTCAATTTGAATCGATAGATTGCAGCTTATCATTGTAAATTTCCAAAAAAATCATGGCAATTTTTAAATTTTTCTCCTGTGATAGATAACACAAATAATATCAAAAATATATCTATCATGTTTAGTTCCTGAAGAAAATCATTAGAAATTATCTTTTCCTACTTATGCTGTAAGAAAGAGTAAGACAGTTTAAAAAAAACAAAAAAATCTGAGTTCGATTCTCTGTCACAACTGCTACAACAATTTTAAACAAAGGAAAATTGAATCTCTCAAAAATCTGTCTAATAATCACAAATCAAAAAAAATCATGAAATGAAAAAATATTGAAGATGAAATAAAATTCTGAAAGGTTGAAAACAATAACAAACAGTATTATTTTTCAAGAAAATACAATAGAAGAGGCTGTAGAGGGACAGGAAACAGTTATGATAAATTGGATAAATTATGAATAGAAAAAATAGGCTGACATGTGAGCTTAATAAGATTGGTATAGTGTTTATCAGGATGTGGCTTTAGAAAAGAAGTAAAAAAGTACACTTGATAAAGTCTTGCTAATTACATTAGACTACTCTTAGGTGCCAAATAAACAGAGGGGTGGGAATAATTTCAAATTTTAATAAACGGGGGGACCTTATTGCCGGGAGGGGCTGGAAATTATACTTTTGAAAATTTCAGGGTAAATATAAGCCAAAATCAGGCTGTTTTGAGCAAAATAAGGGACCTTTCCTTTGACAGTTGTAAATATTTCGAAAATTAATAAACAGGGGGGAGGGGGCGTTTATTTGTCACCAAAGAGTACCCTGACCCCTTTGCTCACAGGGCAATTCCAGCTCTGGCATACTTCCAGTTCACAAATTTTGTAAAAACTCAAAAGGTCTTTTGAGCCTTACAGGATTAGACCAATGAATTGAATATTCAATGTTTTACTTATTCAAGATGGGTAAGGTATGAATTCTTTACATTTTGTCCATCACACAGTAATAACTGGCCAAGATCAACCTAGTTGACAAAGGAAATAAACTACAGTTGATGGACAAAATGCAACAGGCACCTAACAACCCATGTATATATTTGCCAGGACCACAGTTGACTGGCTGTTATCAAACTAAAATGAAATATACAAAAAACAAAATTTTATATATTTCATCCTCTAGCATATCATATGTGGTAAAGTTCTAGTGTTCATCATTCTCTATTTCTGGTTCCGATTCTGATTCTCCCTCCCGGCATTCCACTTGTTCTTCTACTTCATCATTAATAAGTTCATTATCTGGCAGTTCGATTTCGTCTCTCGATTGTAGAAGATCTACTAAAAATTCAGGTGATTCACAATTTCCACACTCACATCTTTGGTGACAAAAGTCACAACATGTATGTTTTGGTTGTATTTTGCTTGGTTTTGAATCATAAACCTCAAGATGAATTTCTCTCCTACAACGTTGAGTGTTTGTCACATAATCTCTAATATCCTTTTTCACATAGCGAGAAATGCAGCGTGGATAAAGCAGTAGTAAGGCAGAGCATTGAGCGTCATCTCTTCCTGCTCTACCAGATTCTTGGAAATATGAATCAAGATCTGATGGCACCCCAAAATGAATGATTCGATGTAGATCCTTGCAATCAATCCCCATTCCAAATGCTATGGTGGCTATCAAAATTCTCACCATACCATCAGGGTCTTGAAAGGCTTTGATTATCCTTTCCTTGATTTCTGGTCTCGTTGTGCGATGAAACATCGCAAATGGTCTTTCATCATACGTATAATCATTGTAGAATTCATTTTCAAAAGATGCTATGGTGGCTATCAAAATTCTCACCATACCATCAGGGTCTTGAAAGGCTTTGATTATCCTTTCCTTGATTTCTGGTCTCGTTGTGCGATGAAACATCGCAAATGGTCTTTCATCATACGTATAATAATTGTAGAATTCATTTTCAAAAGAGTCATATAGGTCTCTTAATCTGCTTCTGTCACAAAAGATAATGACCCTCTCTGCTTTGTAACCATTATCTCTTAGATTTTTGATCAATGGTGCAAATAAAGTATCACAATCTAAATTTTTTGTTTTTTTAACGTAATAAGTGATGTTAGACTTTCCAGGTGCCATAATTAGCAACTCTGGGGTAATCATTTGAAGGTTGGAAATAATAAATTCACGCGTAGACTTGGTTGCAGTAGCAGTCATTGCAACAAACGGTAATCTACGAGCCACAAATGACCGAATTTCAGCAAGTCTTGAGTAACACTGACGAAAAGCAGCCTTTTTTGGATTGTCCGATGTACCCCTGTAAGAAAATTAAAATGGTGACTTAGACTCAATTAGCAAATAATAAAAAAAATACCTTAAGGAGACTAATTTTTGCGGTAGACACCCACTTTTTGCCTAAATTCTTTTATTTTCCTAGGGGTTTTTAAGGATTTCTAGTATTTCCCATTTTGTGGAACTAATTTTCGCGGTAGACACCCCAAAACACGAAATATAGTTAGCTCCCGTGAAAACTAGTTCTGCGAAAATTAGTTCCCTTAAGGTATCATTGATAAAATTTTGTTCTTGGTGCCCTTTGTGGTGAAAATAACAATACTTTAAGCGTGCAAACTTTTGTGAGCATAAACTTTTAGGAAAAAGGGAAAAATTGACAAAAACTGTGAAAGTTTAAGTTTCTGCTCAGGAAAGTTTGTACGCCTGAAGTATCAAGTTGGCCAATAATAGTGCAGTGTTTTTCTTAATTTAATAGATAATTGGAGTCAAAAGGATGATCTTTTCTTATCTTTTAACAGAAATGAATTAGTGTGGATATGGGTGACTATCATCTCTAAAAAATAACTTCTGGTCCTGAAAATTAAAACACCACTTTTTATATTTTTTTAAAATACAGATTCCTTCTGAATTGACCTGCTCATTAGAGGTGGTGAAAGTACCCCTTCATAATACCCTTCATCTTAGAACGTTTCAAAAGTTTCATACCATTTTTCAATGCAGTGACTTTCATCCACAAAAACAGCTGATAATCTTGAATTGAATTCTTTCTTTTTCAAAAACTTTCTCCCAACATCTGATAGGATGGTTTCAGGTGAAACAAACAAGACGTGGACATCATTCAGCTCACTCAACTTCTAAACAGAAATAAGACTTACAGCAGATGATATCAAAAGATAGACTTGCCCCATGTTACAACCATCTTTTTGAGTTGAAAATAAAAATCTTTTTGAACAAGTTTTGGAATTAGAAACTGTTGACAGTAAACAATGCAAAACTTAAATTTATGAAAACTACTTATCTGTTAGTTGTGTATGTGTATAATGTGTAAATCTCGTGTTTGTGTTAATTGTCAATGTTTTTATGTGTTAGATACTTTTCCATGAAGTCATGCATGATAATTTTTATATGTTTAAAATTTCTCTATAACAAAAAATAAGATGCAAAGTTGTTGTAGTGTCATCGCTGACTGGTCTTTAACCCTCCTCACCCCGGGGTGCTCCTTGCATAGTGAATTTTTCTCTGCTGTGTCCGCTAAACCTATGTACATTCCTAAAATTCTATTTAAGAAATGAATTCAAAAATTTTGGACTAAAAATATGGTCAAGACAGCCATGGTGACTGCACATTCTGCCTAAAAGCGCAAGTCGGCCAAAACTTAAATTGCCATATGAAGAAGTACTTGGCCACTTGGGCTGAAACTTTGTATAGTAACTCATATTTGTATTAGTAACTCATATAAGGAAAACAATTTCATAAAAAATTCAGCAATTTTAAATTAGTTCTACTGGTCTTCGTAGGGGAAGCTGATAAGCCATTTTTGATTTTTCAGTCAATTTTGGCCAAATAAATCCAAAATGGAAGCCATTTTTGAATCTATTTAATGTGTATTTTCAAATATTCATTTTAATCAAACTCTGTACAAAAACAAAAAGTCCATACGATGATTGAGAAAAGTTATGACCAAATGTATTCCAAATCTTTGAGAATAATGAAACCTCAGCCCTTTTAGCTAAGAAGTGGAAATTTCATTAATCTTTTGTTTAGGTACCTTTAAGTCACATGATAATAGATAATAGAATGGCAATTATATGGTCTAGTCAGCTCTGTGATTTATTTGAAATGTGATCAGTAAAGAAAAGAAAGAATTGTTTTACGACCCCCTCTTCAAAAGAAAGACCCCCTGTTGTTCGCTTTTTTCGCCCCTTTTGCTACCGTCAACAGCTCTAACAACAGTCTGATAAAACTTGGGACAGCAATTCGGCCATCATTTCACTGAACCTCCAAAGTCATCTAACTAACATAGTCGCAAATCTAATATAAAGCAAAGTTGTTGTCAATACAGACCAGAAAGTCAACCATCTCATGATATGACCACTCGTCCCAAGTTAGAGCCGTTGACGGTATATTTCTACCCCTGTCTACCAGGTCTGATAGGTTCGTCTAAACATCAGCTACCCTTCTATTCCGAAGGACGGACAGCACCAGCAGGCAGGCAGGCAGCGTCAATCATTCACACATTTTTCGAGCCTCAGTGGAGCACCCCGTCGACAAGCAAGGGTAATTAGTACCCCTGGGTTGTCCTGGGTTGTCAGCCCAGCCAGCAACACCAAACTTACCAGGTCTTCAGACAAGCGTTTTGCTATGATCTCTTTCTTTTTTTAAATTGAAATCTGGTCTTCAATCAATGCTGTCAGTGGGGCAATGACCAGCGAAATTGTGGCCAATCTTGTTGATGAACCACCCTCAAGAGGTGGAAGTTTAGACAAAAAGAATGGCAAGCCTTGGAAAAGAAGACTTTTGCCATTTCCTGTCGGCTGACCAATGAAAAAATCCTGTTTTGGATTTGCAGCAAAAATTTCAAAAAACTTAAGTTGATATTCCCTCAAAGAAGGAAGACCAAACTTCAGCTTAATAGCTTCAAAAGCCTCAGAAAATTGTACATCCACAGCAGCCATTTTTCTTCGTCTCTTTCTATCGTCATTTGAGAGATGTTTTGTTTTCTAAATCCGAAAAGATATTCCCGCTCAAAACGTCCAAAAGCACACCTCCTGACTTCACGAAATTTTGCTCTGTTTTCCGTGGTTTTTCAAAATCCCGCTGACCTCTCTCAGAGGTCAGTCAGGCAAAATCGTTTGAGTGAAGATGCGCCAAATTGGTATCGTCCGTTTCTTCGAAACTCTCCCGCCGATTTTTTTCCCGTATACCGCCATAACGCCATGCCGCCATATTTTCCCGCCTTTACTATCATTGTAACGGACGATAACATCGTCTATACGGATAGTAGTTATCACCTACCTCTTGAAACACCACATTATGATCTGTTAAAACAACGTACGCTAAAAGTACCCAAAAAGTTAACCCGATCGGAAGAAAGTTGAGAAATCAAAGTGAGCAAATTATGATCTATAAAAACAACGTACGCTAAAAGTACCCAAAAAGCTAACCCGATCGGAAGAAAGTTTAGAAATCAAAGTGAGATCGGAAAATCGGATTTTTTTTTTGCCGTCTTATGATGATGGAACTGGAAAATTTTACCTATTTGAATGCTCAGCTTAGGCTGACCAATTATATTTTACATAATGATTGCACATAATCTAGATATGTCATCGATCATGAAAACATCGATAAATGTGTGTCAAATTACAACTAAAAATTGTTACTGAGTAAAACCTTGTGAACAGAGGAGCCGACCACAATCGAATTAGAAGACAAAACTGTTTCATGTGCAAGTTTAACCCACCTAGCCGTTAAACGTGGTGGAGGGAGGAACCTCCACCCGCCTGACTGGGAAAGTCAGAGGACAGGCTGGGATAGCCTGAGATTAGAGGCTGAGATAGCCTTGGATTGAAAAGCTGTGGCAGGATTGCGCGCTTTCAAAAGTGGTCGGAAGCTTCCGAAATGATAAAAAATGGGTCTTCACCCAAACCTTTTTATGTTTCAATTAGGAGCTGCAATTATATGTTTTCTCATCCTGACTTAGAAGTTTAAAGTCTATCGCTTTAGGTTTGCAGTCCATCAGGTATGTAAAATATGGAAATCAACCTCGAATTACTTTAACAGTACTTACTTTTGGTTACTTTTGGTTGTCTTCGAGCATATAGCTCTGGCAAAAATATTTTGATTAACACCAAAATCTTCGTTGAATTCAAAATTATTGAAGAAAAATGAATCACCAGAGAGATTTCATGTCTATAATTGAGTTTGAGTCAATTCTCCACCTATATGACCACTGATTTGGGGTTCATCGGGATTCGTTTTGAGGTGCTTACCCGGGGGGAGTACTTAGGCAAAAATGGATGATGGGTATGTGTGGACGGTAAGGGTCGGTTTTTTCACCTTTCAAAGTCTCTTTAAGGGTCGGAAAATTCAGAATTTTTAGGAAACTTTTTGATTTCCAGAGAAAAAATTGTGATAAAGTCTCTCTAAGGGTATGACTTTTTTCAAAAATCGAAAAAAAAAATTCAAAAAGTCTCTCTAAGGGTCACCTTTTTAGCAAAAATCAGTCTCTCTAAGGGTCGGGTTTCCGAGGTCCCGTCCGCACATACCCCTCATTCGCCAACCCTAGTACCCCCCGGATGCTTATATACAGTGCATTTTTGAATTTATCAACTGGAATATTTTTCCTTTTTTCACGTGGTTTCCACAGAGTAGCAAGAATAAGTACACACTTAAAAGAAAGGGTATGGCCTAACAACATGAAGCCAGATTATTGACGTCACTGTAGCTTTATAATTTGAAAATATTGACGTCAAATATATCTGTTTAAATATGACTTTTACTTCTTCGTTTTCAGAATGCTAAGAAATCGAGTTTGGATTCGAAATCGGCATGTCATGTTCAGTTTACACCCCTCATGTAAGTATCATTCCAAGTTTTTCCTGATTCTTCAATTACACCTTTCTCTTTTTTAAGAATATTTTTAAGAATGGCTCAACATTTGCAAAAAAAAATTAAAAAGATCTAATTTCAGACGAGGCTAAGGATAGACATTTTGCTTTCTGATGCTTTCGAAATTTTCTGTTGAGAAATTTTATCCTTTTGGTTTTTCTTAGCCTGTGAATAAATATCAATCTAACGTTCTCGATAAAACTACTTAAATTTAAAAGCGTTTGATACTTAATCATTATCTCCCGACATTTAGTCGAATGAAGAGGTGGCCAATTATTTTGGCTATGGAAGCCTTATGTTTTTATAGTTTTCTCTTATTAAAAAAATATGTACTTTTTGCATTTGTATCCTCGCTTGTATTTGCAAAGACAATTGTACTTAATACTCTTTCAGTTGTCGAACGAATTCCACGGTGTTTTGTGAATTGACTCTTGTCACAGGGCTTTTCCAAAAAAAACAGTATACCCCCTGTCACAAAATTGTTAATGAAAAAATTTCCCTACCAAAAGACTTCTTGCCCAAACGAGCAAGAATAAACACCAAATTCCAACAAGTGCATGGTAGAGTCCTGGCGTATTCCAACTCTTTTGTCCCAACCACCATTGACTGGTGGAACGAACTTCCGAATGAAGTGACCATGAATGATAACTTAACAACATTTTCTGACGAACTTCTAAAACATATTTAAATCTCATTTATCCAAACTATATATTTTTACAGCTATAGCCTTACAATGAATCTTTACTTCCACTTTCAAGTCTTAGCACCTTACCCTAGAACAATCTTTGTGTCATTAATTCATTCATTCCTGCTTAGCATCTACTAATCTCTTGCATTATTTCTGAGGATTACTCAATACTAGGAAGGAGTTTTATTTTATTTTATTTTGTATATATATCATTAAAAATTTTTACTTTGCACATTAATTCATTTTTCATATCACTTTTCTTATTTTTAAGTACTATAGCCTTAGTCTTAGCCTTAGTTAACTTTCTTTAACTCTTGCTCTAGTATTTATATTCTTTCCCTTAATTTTATTAAAACTTGTACATTATAACAATAATATTTATTTTAAACTTTAAATTTTATATGTGGCGAATATGGGCTCACGCCTAATGCTACTTAATTAAATAGATAGATAGATAGATAGATAGATGCTGAGGAAATCCATCCTCTGTGGCTGGAAATGCTGTAACCCGCCCTGGAATTCCAGGCAATTCCAGGTTTAAACCCCTTTTGAAGTCTGACTATTAGTATGATTTAAAAAGCTACCCCATGGAATTCCAGTTATATTTGACAGATATTTGTATCTCCCTATGGAATTCTGCCACATATCAAACCTTACCCCCTTGGAACGGAAATGGACCTCCTCAATGGGGGTGTACGGTATTTTTCTGGAAAAGCCTTGGAGATGTGTATATTCCTGATATACATGTAAGTCGGATAGTTTTGTATCCTTACTTACACCTCTGTCTTGGTGATTTGGTGTTGGGCGGGAGGGTTGATTGGTTAGTGACTTGGGTGGTGGGAGGAGGTAGAGCTCGAAAATGAAAGCTTGTCAGATACATCTTTTTGCAACAATATATCACCCTTTTGCATGCAAAACTTTTAACCATAAATCCTTTTGTATGTAGAATTTAGACTCTAAAAGACAATTCTTTTTCTCTGTCAGAGACGCCAAATGGAATATTTTTTTCCATACTCAAATCTCAAAGGGTTGTAAATTATCAACAGTCGCTCTTCCTAGATAATTATGGCAGAATTAATGAAATTGAAACCCTTTTAGACATGCTTAGGGACACTCTAAATGGCCTTACGTTTCCGTGCCTAATTTTCACCGGAAAAGGCTTTGTGGATCCTATTTTGGAACAAGTTGTCCAGGCTGAGTAAACGTTCCGCCTTTATTGCCGCCCTCAAGTTTTGATTTACTCCGTTAAAATTTGAAAACTGAATAATTGACGTCAATATCTTAAGAAAATGACGTCAAATATATGATGTTAAAAAAAAATAATTCTTAAGAAAGTTGCAAAGAATGAAGCAGTGTTTGAAGCGGCGAATTTTCAATGAAGCGACTTTTTGAGATTTTGAAAATCCTCGCAAAAATTGTGGTAAGAATATTGTAAAGGTTTCATTGCCTTTAGTTTAGAACCAGTCTCTTATAGTTCTCAAATGAATTGATAAGTTTTGAAATAAAAATGTACTGGAGGGAACTTTCAAAAAGAAATTACAAAAATCAATAAGCGGGTGGGGGGGTTGGAATAAGAATGTCCTGGGTGAAAAATGTTTGAATAATTAATAATTGCCCCCCCCGGCTATTAGGTACCCGAGAGTAAGCAGTTGCGCAGATGTTAACAGTTTTGCCTGCTGGCAAATAAGAATATGCCGTGAAGATTCAGAGAAGCTAACTTATCTACGGTTAAATCTGGCTAAAACTGCAATCTTTCAAGAAATATATTGAGAATTCCGGTTATTTTGACGTTTTTCGAGATTTAAAGTTCGGGCGAAAAAGCCGATTTTGGGCTATCTCTTTAATTCAATCAAATATTTCAATTTGAGACGGGTACGCAGACTTCCAGGCTATATTCGGAGCCTTACTGGACCATTTTTGAACTTTTGGATCGCGTTAAAACTCAGAGTTAAAACTCTACCCTTCGAACCTACTTTAGAGCACTTACAAATCGATTGTGGTTTCAAAACTTCCTGGGGAATTTCCCATTTGTCTCAAATATTTCTTGAAGGGTTGTGGCAATCAAGTACCTTGAAACCGTTTCTTAACTCGTTACCATCCTTTTCTCTGAATGGCATCAACCATGTGTTAGCCGATATTGTCATTTATTTTTAATCGAATTAAATACTCTTGTCTCCCGAATAGACGCCCCCCGCTTATTGCTAAGAGAAAAAAAATCCACCCCCCCGCTTTTATTAAGACCCCCCCCCCCGCTAATTAATTTTGAATAGTTTAATATTTTATTACAGTGTAGATAGACCTTAAACTTGTTAAAAATTTTCCTTTTTGTTAGTATTGGTTGTTATTTTGCGTGTTCATTTGTTAAAGTTTCTTTTTTGTTGCTGAAATTGATATCAGTTAAAAAAAATTCTGTCTTCAAATTACCCCCCCCCCCACACACTTATTCCATCCCCCCTGCTTATTAGAATTTATAAAATTTTCCTACCCCCTGCTTATTTGGACCCCCTGTCTATTCGGGAGACAAGAGTCAGTTGCTTTATGATTTTATTTTCAAGAGGTGTATCTGACAGGGTCGACTTGTGGTTATTTTTGACAATTCTCAGAGCGGATATAGTGGAAAAACTTTTTATTAAAAATCAATCTTTTATCTACTCTTAAATTTTTCTACCACTTTTCAAGGTGAAAGAGCGAAAAAAATTCAGTTTTTCTTTCGATTTTTCATACTGATAGGGTCCTAAAATTTACCAAACATTCATATTTGACAGGGTCCACTTTTCAAATTCCAGTGGCATGCAAAAAATTGACGTCACTAACTTTAACTTCAAAAAATTACGTCAAATACTTTTTTATTTTATTTTGAAAGTTAGATACTTTAGTAAATCAAAAGAGCAAATTTTGAACGCCGCTGATACAAATCGAACGAGAATTTCTCTTTGGACAAAATATTTGTAAGTTTGTTGTTTACGTATATAAAATCTCATCAAATGTTAGTAGGACTTTAAGTAGTGTTAGACTGATTTACAATGGTCTTTTTACTTGACCAGATCTTTGTTATTTGCTGTTATCAATGGGAATATGTGCTCTCCATCTTCGATTCTTTGGATATCAATGTGATTGAGACATGCGCGATAGAATTCTTACAGTTTGTCTCCACACGGAAGATAGGTATTTAAGAGAAGGGTATTTTTTAAAAGATTCATGGAACCAATAGAAATTTGCTGAAAAATAGCTGCCGTTCCTGTCTCATTTGATGTTTTAGTCTAATCGATGTAAACTTAAATCTCATACGGTACACCCCTGACCCACTATCGCAAGATTTATTTCACAAGGGGGGTAAACTGAAAATAAGCAATATGATCAAAATGGCCATACTTTCGCTTCAAGTATGTATCACATGTTGAATTGCGGTTGAGTTTGGATCCTAACCAAAAAAAGCCTAAAGACACCCTCTTCTTACAGACCTACTGGAACCCCTTCCCACTGGAAAAATTGGCCAGAACATCGGCCCCAGTGGAAAGTTTTTGTTCCCATCATAAATAATCAAATTAATCAATCCTCACTGTAAAATATTATGCTTTTATCCCATCCCCACTGAAATTTCTGATCTGACTTGAAAATAATAAAATTTAGATCCCCGTGATATTAAATAATATGGGAATGAAAATCCCCATCGAGCTTAAATCCGTTATTTTTACCCCCACTGGCTGAAAAAGTCTTACCGGGTCTTTGAGAATGGGGTGTCTAATGAATATTGCATGATGAATTTCCTAAAAAATTTAAAAATCATAACGTCTAATGAAATGGAAAACCACCATAAAATGCCTATCTATTTATGAGACTGTTCATCTAACGTTTCCAGATCATCTAAAAAGAACGACAAATAACTATTAAAAAGCGACAAAAAGAACGACAAATTTTTAAAGAACGACAAATTTCATATTTCACCGTCCACAACCCCGACCGAAAGTGACTGTACCACCCCTACTGATTCATTCCTTTTTGACTATCACGGGAACTGCATGTGGTTGAAAAGAACAGTATATTACGCATGCGTATAAGTATCTATTTGTGTGAGCTGGAAACATTACATGAACTAACCCTTATGAAAAAATGCACAATTGCTTTTGTAATTGATAATATGCAGGCTGAATTGTATTGTAATATTTATTCGTCCTAAGTAAGTTCATAACGTAGCAACAATGGCATTCTAAAATTTAAACAACTTAAAAAATTGACGTAAAACACTCATTTTAAAAACAAAACTGACGTCAAATAGAAATTATCTTGACTATTTCATTAAATTTTATTTTTGTAGGTTGGTTAATTGGTTGTTCGAATTGCGGTGGTATATTTCTATGTTTTTGATTGGTCTCAACAAGATTCGTAAGTCCAATTTAAAACCTTTGTCTGCAAAACAGAGATTTACGGAGCAGGTTTGTTATTTTTTATATATTATTCTGTCTAATTATTTGATCGTTCATTCTATATATCGGTAAGGGAGGTTTCAGAAGGCTTGTTCAATATTTTTGGTCAGTTCCCAGCTGGTACACAAAATTGGTTCAACGTTCATCTAACGTTATTTGGACGTTGTGAACATTAGATTACCCTTAGATTAACGTTGAAACAACGTTGTGTGCCAGCTGGGTTGTGTATTATTTGATTATTCATTCGTCTTTAGTTTTTCATTCGGGAGATTACGGGAGGGAGAGTTTACACTTTATGAATTTTAGAGTTAGATAAAATATTATAAATGTATGGCAAGTTAATTAATTGGAATGGTGGATTCAACAGAGAGGTATACAATTTATTTTTCAATGTTTCTTTTCTGTTCATACCTAGTATCTTCTTAAGTGGGAGTTGGCTTATATGTTTTAGCATGTTCATTCTTCTTATATGCAAAGAAGGTTTCAGAAGGGAGAGGGTAGGTAACGTTTGTTTTCATGCTTTATAAATTCCAGAATTAGACAAAACTATTGGAAATGTTGCAAGTTGAATGGAATGGTGGATATAATTAATAGGTATGAATTTTTATTTTCAATATTACTATTCTGTTCATACCTCGATTTCTTAAACGTGAGTTTTATATTTTTTGGTTTTCATTCTTTTTGTCTGCAAGGGAGGTCCTTTTTAGAATATTCATTATTTTGTGTGCGAGGGAGGATGCAGAAGGGGGGATAGTTACCAATTTGCTTTTATACCTTATGAATTTTAGAATTAGAAAAAATATCTTTGATGTTTTAAGTTAAATGGAATTGTAAATGCAAATAAAAGGTATGAATCTTTATTTTCACTGTTTATGGTCTGTTTGTACCTAGTCTTCTTAAGTGTGAGTTGTATGTTTTTGGATCATTCATTATTTTGGTCTACAAGGGAGGTTTCATAAAGGGGAAGTGTATACCTTATGAATTTTAGAATTAGAAAAAATATCTTTGATGTTTTAAGTTGAATGGAATTGTAAATGAAAATAAAGGTATGAATCTTTATTTTCACTGTTTCTGGTCTGTCTATACCTAGTTGTCAAGTCTGACTTTTTTGGTTTTTGATTATTCATATTTGTTTTCTGCTAGAGAGGTTCTGGAAGGGGAATACTTAACGATTTGCCTTCATGCTTTATAAATTTTAGAGTTAGATAAAATAAAACAATTAAAAGTTGAATGGAAATGTGGATAGAAGTAAGAGGTATGAATCTGTTTATGTTTAATTTCTTTGTCTTGTTTGTATCTACTCTTGATGATCTGTCTTTTTCAGAATATTCATCATTTTGTCTGCAAGGGGAGTATGCAGGAGGGGGGTGGGGGTAGTTACCAGCTTGCTTTTATGCCTAATACATTTAAGAATTAGAAAAATTCCTATGAATATCATGATATGGTAGAATCAAATAAAAGGTGGTATGAATCTTTATTTTTATTATTTATTGTCTGTTTGTACCTATTTTTCTTAAGTGTGAGTTGAACTACCTGGATATTCGTTCTTTTCGTCTGAAAGGGAGATTACGAAAGGGGGCGTTTATGTTTTATTGACTTTAGAATTATGGATAAAATATTCTTTCTGACTGGATAAAATATTATAAATGTTGCATACTTGAGTGTAGTGTTTGAATGCAACTAAGAGGTATGAAATTTAATTTCAATTGTTTATGGTCTATTTGTACCTTGTCGGCAAGAGAGTCCACCATGTTCTATTACTCATTCTTCCTATTTTGCATTGGAGGTTTAAGAGGCGGGGGTAGTTAACGATTTATTTTCATGCTATATTGATTTTAGAGTTAGATAAAATATAATGTTGCAATTTGAGTGCAGTGATGAATTCAACTAAAAGGTATACAATTTTATTTCAATTGCTTATGATCTTTTTTTACCTTGTCCTCGAGAGAGACTGCTATGTTTTTTCTTTTCTTTTATCTATTCTTTTATTCCACACGATGGGTTTTAGAGGGGGGATAGTCAACGATTTATTTTCATTCTTTACCAATTCTAATGTTTTATAAAACTACTAGGAATGTCTCAAGTTGAATGCAATGGTGGAAGTAAGAGGTATGGTTCTTTATGTTCAATTTTTGTTGTTTTGTTTGTATCTCGTCTTTTGACGTTGACCTGTCTGACTTTTTATTACCTATTATTTTTGTCTGTAAGGGTGGTTTCAGATTTTTCAGATATTTCAGATATGGATTGGTTGTTACCGATTCTCCTTTAGTTTTCTTAAGATTGAGTCGTGTATTTGTTTGACTATTCATTCTACATGTCGGTAAGGGTAGTTTTAGGAGGGGATTAGATAACAATTCGCTTTCATGCTTTATGAATTTTAGAGTTAGATAAAACAATTAAAAGTTGAATGGAAATGTGGATAGAAGTAAGAAGTATGAATCTTTTTATGTTTAATTTCTTTGTTTTGTTTGTAAGTCTTGATGTCTTTTTCAGAATATTCATTATTTTGTCTGCAAGGGAGGTGGCAGAGGGGAGGATGGTTACCGAGTGGCTTTCAAACTTTATTAATTTCAGACTTAGAGAAAATATTATGAATGCTATATAAGTTGAATGATATGGTAGATGCAAATAAAAGGTATGAGTCTTTATTTTCATTATCTATGGTATGTTTGGACCTAGTCTTTTTGAGCGTGAGTTTAATATTATTTGATCGTTTGTTTTTATGTCGGTAAGTAAGGTTTCAGGAGGGGGATGGATAACAATTTGCCTTATGCTTTATGAATTTTAGAGTTGGTGTTCAATTTTTTAAATGGTGCATGTTTAATGGCATGTTAGATGCAACTGAAAGGTATGAATTTTTATTTTTACTATTTTTTGTTTGTTTATACCTATTCTTGTTAAGTGTGAGGTGAGGTATATATATTTTTATATTCGTTTTATCTGTCTGAAAGGGAGATACGGAAGGGGGTGTTTATGGTTTATTGACTTTAGAATTATGGATAAAATATGATAAATGTTGCAAATTGAGTGGTGTGGTGAATGTAACTAAGAGGTATGAAAGTTTATTTCAAATGCTTATGGTATTTTTTGTACCTTATCGTCAAGCGTGACTACTACGTGTTTTTATTTTTGATTATTCATTCTTTATTTTGCATTGGAGGTTTGAGAGGGGAGGTAGTTAACGATTTATTTTCATGCTATATCAATTTTAGAGTTAGATAAAATATGATAAATGTTGCAACTTGAGTGGAGTTGAGTGTAGAATGCAGCTAAGAGGTAAGAAATTTTATTTCAAATGTTTATGGTCTGTTTGTACCTTTTCATCAATTGGGACTATGATGTTTATATTATTTAGATTATTCATTCGTTATTTTTTTGCATGGGAGGTTTGAGAGGGGGTAGTTAGCGATTTATTTTCATTCTATATCAATTTTAGAGTTAGATAAAATATAATGCTGCAACTTGAGTGCAGTGATGAATGCAACTAAGACGTATGCAATTTTATTTCAATTGCTTATGATCTGTTTTTACCTTGTCCTCAGGCGTGACTGCTATGTTTTTTCTTTTATTTTATATTCCACACGATGGGTTTTAGAGGGGGGATAGTCAACGATTTATTTTCATTCTTTACTAATTTTAGAGTTTTAACAAACTACTAGGAATGTCTCAAGTTGAATGCAATGGTGGAAGTAAGAGGTATGGTTCTTTATGTTCAATTTTTGTTGTTTTGTTTGTATCTCGTCTTTTGACGTTGACCTGTCTGACTTTTTATTACCTATAATTTTTGTCTGTAAGGGTGGTTTCAGATGTTTCAGATATGGATTGGTTTTACCGATTCTCCTTTAGTTTTCTTAAGATTGAGTCGTGTATTTGTTTGACTATTCATTCTATATGCGGTAAGGGAGGCTTCACGAGGGGGCTAGATAACAATTGGCTTTCGTGCTTTATGAATTTTAGAGTTAGATAAAACATTTAAAAGTTTTCCAAGTTGAATGGAATTGTAGATAGAAGTAAGAGGTATGAATCTTTTTATGTTTAATTTCTTTGTTTTGTTTGGATCTAGTCTTGATGTCTTTTTCAGAAGATCCATTATTTTGTCTGCAAGGGAGGCTGCAGAGGGGAGGATGGTTACCGATTTGCTTTCAAACTTTATTAATTTTAGACTTAGAGAAAACATTATGAATGCTATATAAGTTGAATGATATGGTAGATGCAAATAAAAGGTATGAGTCTTTATTTTCATTATCTATGGTATGTTTGGACCTAGTCTTTTTGAGGGTGAGTTTAATATTATTTGATCGTTTGTTTTTATGTCGGTAAGTAAGGTTTCAGGAGGGGGATGGATAACAATTTGCTTTATGCTTTATGAATTTTAGAGTTGGATGAAAATTTTTTAAATGGTGCATGTTGAATGGCATGTTAGATGCAACTGAAAGGTATGAATTTTTATTTTTACTATTTTTTGTCTGTTTATACCTATTCTTGTTCAGTGTCAGTTGAGGTATTCATATTTTTATGTTCGTTTTATTCGTCTGAAAGGGAGATACGGAAGGGGGTGTTTATGGTTTATTGACTTTAGAATTATGGATAAAATATGATAAATGTTGCAAATTGAGTGGAGTGGTGAATGTAACTAAGAGGTATGAAATTTTATTTCAAATGCTTATGGTATTTTTTTTACCTTGTCGTCAAGCGTGACTACTGCGTGTTTTTATTTTTGATTATTCATTCTTTATTTTGCATTGGAGGTTTGAGAGGGGAGGTAGTTAACGATTTATTTTCATTCTATATTAATTTTAGAGTTAGATAAAATATTGTAAATGTTGCAACTTGAGTGGAGTGTTTGAATACAACTAAGAGGTAAGAAATTTTATTTCAAATGTTTTTGGTCTGTTTGTACATTGTCGTCAAGCGTGACTACTACGTGTTTTTATTTTTGATTATTCATTCTTTATTTTGCATTGGAGGTTTGAGAGGGGGTAGTTAACGATTTATTTTCATGCTATATTGATTTTAAAGTTAGATAAAATATAATGTTGCAACTTGAGTGCAGTGATGAATTCAACTAAAAGGTATGCAATTTTATTTCAAGAATGTCTCAAGTTGAATGCAATGGTGGAAGTAAGAGGTATGGTTCTTTATGTTCAATTTTTGTTGTTTCTTTGTATCTCGTCTTTTTACGTTGACCTATCTGACTTTTTATTACCTATTATTTTTGTCTGTAAGGGTGGTCTCAGATGTTTCAGATATGGATTGGTTTTACCGATTCTCCTTTAGTTTTCTTAAGATTGAGTCGTGTATTTGTTTGACTATTCATTCTATATGTCGGTAAGGGAGGTTTCACGAGGGGGCTAGATAACAATTCGCTTTCATGATTTATGAATATTAGAGTTAGATAAAATAAAACAATTAAAAGTTGAATGGAAATGTGGATAGAAGTAAGAGGTATGATTCTTTTTATGTTCAATTTCTTTGTTTTGTTTGGATCTAGTCTTGATGTCTTTTTCAGAAGATTCATTATTTTGTCTGCAAGGGAGGTTGCAGAGGGGGGGGGGATGGTTACCGATTTGCTTTCAAACTTTATTAATTTTAGACTTAGAGAAAATATTATGAATGCTATATAAGTTGAATGATATGGTAGATGCAAATAAAAGGTATGAGTCTTTATTTTCATTATCTATGGTATGTTTGGACCTAGTCTTTTTGAGGGTGAGTTTAATATTATTTGATCGTTTGTTTTTATGTCGGTAAGTAAGGTTTCAGGAGGGGGATGGATAACAATTTGCCTTATGCTTTATGAATTTTAGAGTTGGATGAAAATTTTTTTAAATGGTGCATGTTGAATTGCATGTTAGATGCAACTGAAAGGTATGAATTTTTATTTTTACTATTTTTTGTCTGTTTATACATATTCTTGTTAAGTGTGTGTTGAGGTATATACATTTTTATGTTCGTTTTATTCGTCTGAAAGGGAGATACGGAAGGGGGTGTTTATGGTTTATTGACTTTAGAATTATGGATAAAATATTATAAATGTTGCAACTTGAGTGGAGTGTTTGAATGCAACTAATAGGTAAGACATTTTATTTCAAATGCTTTTGGTCTGTTTGTACCTTGTCATCAAGCGTGACTACTACGTGTTTTTATTTTTGATTATTCATTCTTTATTTTGCATTGGAGGTTTGAGAGGGGAGGTATTTAACGATTTATTTTCATTCTATTATAATTTTAGAGTTAGATAAAATATTATAAATGTTGCAACTTGAGTGTAGTGTTTGAATGCAACTAAGAGGTATGAAATTTTACTTTAAAAGCTTTTGGTCTGTTTGTACCTTGTCATCAAGCGTGACTACTACGTGTTTTTATTTTTGATTATTCATTCTTTATTTTGCATCGGAGGTTTGAGTGGGGAGGTAGTTAACGATTTATTTTCATTCTATATTAATTTTAGAGTTAGATAAAATATTATAAATGTTGCAACTTGAGTGGAGTGTTTGAATGCAGCTAATAGGTATGAAATTTTACTTTAAATGCTTATTGTCTGTTTGTACCTTGTCATCAAGCGTGACTACTACGTGTTTTTATTTTTGATTATTCATTCTTTATTTTGCATTGGAGGTTTGAGAGGGGAGGTAGTTAACGATTTATTTTCATTCTATATTAATTTTAGAGTTAGATAAAATATTATAAATGTTGCAACTTGAGTGTAGTGTTTGAATGCAACTAAGAGGTATGAAATTTTACTTTAAAAGCTTTTGGTCTGTTTGTACCTTGTCATCAAGCGTGACTACTACGTGTTTTTATTTTTGATTATTCATTCTTTATTTTGCATCGGAGGTTTGAGTGGGGAGGTAGTTAACGATTTATTTTCATTCTATATTAATTTTAGAGTTAGATAAAATATTATAAATGTTGCAACTTGAGTGGAGTGTTTGAATGCAACTAAGAGGTAAGAAATTATATTTCAAATGCTTTTGGTCTGTTTGTACCTTGTCATCAAGCGTGACTACTACGTGTTCTTTTTTTTGATTATTCATTCTTTATTCTGCATTGGAGGTTTGAGAGGGGAGGTAGTTAACGATTTATTTTCATTCTATATTAATTTTAGAGTTAGATAAAATATTATAAATGTTGCAACTTGAGTGGAGTGTTTGAATGCAACTAAGAGGTAAGAAATTTTATTTCAAATGCTTTTGGTCTGTTTGTACCTTGTCATCAAGCGTGACTACTACGTGTTTTTATTTTTGATTATTCATTCTTTATTTTGCATTGGAGGTTTGAGAGGGGAGGTAGTTCTATATTAATTTTAGAGTTAGATAAAATATTATAAATGTTGCAACTTGAGTGGAGTGTTTGAATGCAGCTAATAGGTATGAAATTTTACTTTAAATGCTTATTGTCTGTTTGTACCTTGTCATCAAGCGTGACCACTACGTGTTTTTATTTTTGATTATTCATTCTTTATTTTGCATTGGAGGTTTGAGTGGGGAGGTAGTTAACGATTTATTTTCATGCTATATTAATTTTAGAGTTAGTTAAAATATTATAAATGTTGCAACTTGAGTGGAGTGTTTGAATGCTAACTAATAGGTAGAGTGTTTGAATGCTAACTAATAGGTAAGACATTTTATTTCAAATGTTTTTGGTCTGTTTGTACCTTGTCATCAAGCGTGACTACTACGTGTTTTTATTTTTGATTATTCATTCTTTATTTTGCATTGGAGGTTTGAGAGGGGGTAGTTAACGATTTATTTTCATGCTATATTAATTTTAGAGTTAGTTAAAATATTATAAATGTTGCAACTTGAGTGTAGTGTTTGAATGCAGCTAAGAGGTATGAAATTTTACTTTAAATGCTTATTGTCTGTTTGTACCTTGTCGTCAAGCGTGACTACTACGTGTTTTTATTTTTGATTATTCATTCTTTATTTTTTGCATGGGAGGTTTGAGAGGGGGTATTGAACGATTTATTTTCATGCTATATTAATTTTAGAGTTAGTTAAAATATTATAAATGTTGCAACTTGAGTGGAGTGTTTGAATGCAACTAAGAGGTAAGAAATTTTATTTCAAATGCTTTTGGTCTGTTTGTACCTTGTCGTCAAGCGTGACTACTACGTGTTTTTATTTTTGATTATTCATTCTTTATTTTTTGCATGGGAGGTTTGAGAGGGGGTATTTAACGATTTATTTTCATGCTATATCAATTTTAGAGTTAGATAAAATATTATAAATGTTGCAACTTGAGTGGAGTTTTTGAATGCAGCTAATAGGTATGAAATTTTACTTTAAATACTTATTGTCTGTTCGTACTTTGTCGTCAAGTGGGACTATGATGTTTCTATTATTTAGATTATTCATTCGTTATTTTTTTGCATGGGATGTTTGAGAGGGGGTAGTTAACGATTTATTTTCATGCTATATTAATTTTAGAGTTAGATAAAATATAATATCATAAATGTTGCAATTTGAGTGGATTGGTGAATTCAAATAAGAGGTATGAAATTTTATTTCAATTGCTTATGATTTGTTTGTACTTTGTCGTCAAGCTTGACTGCTATGTTATTTGATTTTGAGTATCCATTCTTTTATTCCACAAGATAGATTTTAGAAAGGGGATAGTTAACGATTTATTTTTATTTTTTATGAATTTTAGAGTTTCATAAAACTATTAGGAATGTCTCAAGTTGAATGCAATTGTGGAAGTAAGAGGTATGATTCTTTATGTTTAATTTTTGTTGTTCTGTTTGTATCTTGTCTTTTGAGGTTTCGTCGGTACGGATAGTTTCAGGAGGGGACAAGATAACAATTCACTTTCATGCTTTATGAATTTTAGAGTTAGATAAAACAATGAAAAGTTGAATGGAAATGTGGATAGAAGTAAGAGGTATGATTGTTTATATTCAATTTGTTTCTTCTTTTTGTATCTCGTCATTTGACGTTGGCCTGTCTTACTTTTTATTACTTGTTATTTTTGTCTGTTAGGGTGGTTTCAGATTTTTCAGATATTTCAGATATGGATTGGTTTTACCGATTCTCCTTTAGTTTTCTTAAGATTGAGTCGTGTATTTGTTTGACTATTCATTCTATATGTCGGTACGGATAGTTTCAGGAGAGGACAAGATAACAATTCGCCTTCATGCTTTATGATTTTTAGAGTTAGATAAAACGATTAAAAATTTTCCAAGTTGAATGCAATGGTGGAAGTAAGAGGTATGATTCTTTATGTTCAATTTTTGTTGTTCTGTTTGTATTTCGTCTTTCGACGTTGACCTGTCTGACTTTTTATTACTTGATAAAAAAAGTGAAAACTAAAAATTTAATTTTATTCATGTTTGACGTTTCGGTGTCTTCTTTGCACCATGATCACAAGTATAGTAAAAAAAAATCAAATTTCAATTTACAACATTCAAAAAATCACAAAATTAAAAAATTACTACCAGGTAATTACAAGTTGTTAAATTTCACAATTATTTTTGTCTGTATGGAGTGGTTGTTACCGATTCTCCTTTAGTTTTTATAAGATTGAGTCGTGTATTATTTGATCGTTCGTTTTTTATGTCAGTAAGGGAAGTTTCACGAGAAGGCTAGATAACAATTCGCCTTTATGCTTTATGAATTTTAGAGTTAGATAAAACAATTAAAAGTTGAATGGAAATGTGGATAGAATTAAGAGGTATGAATCTTTTTATGTTAAATTTCTTTGTTTTGTTTGTATCTAGTCCTTTGATAACCTTTTGTTTTTAGAATATTCATTATTTTGGCCGCAAGGGGAGTATGCAGAAGGGGGGGGGGTAGTTACCAGTTCTCCGTTAAACTTAATAAATTTTAGAATTAGAAAAAATAATTATAAATGTTATAAGTTGAATGTTATGGTAGAAGCAAATAAAAGGTATGAATCTCTATTTTCACTATCAATGGCATGTTTGGACCTAGTATTCTTAAGCGTGAGTTTCATATTATTTGAGCGATTTTTTTCTGTTGTTGGTAAGGGAGGTTTCATGAGGGGGGATGGATAACAATGGTGCCTCTATGCTTTATATTTTAGAGTTGGATAAAAATTTTATTAATGATGCATGTTGAATGTCATATTAGATGCAACTGAAAGGTATGAATTTTTTTTTCCACTTATATTGGTCTGTTTATACCTTGTCTTCTTAAGTGTGAGCTAAATTATATATTTTTTTGATATTAATTATTTTTGTCTGCAAGGGAGATTACGGAAAGGGGCGTTTATGCTTTGATGACTGAAGAATTGGAGAAAGTATCTTAAATGTTGAATGGAGTAGTGATAAAATAAAGAGGTATTAAATTTCATGTTCAATGTTTCTTGTCTGTTTGAACCTAATCGTCTAGTATGAATTCTGTCTTTTGGATTATTCATTCTTTTTCCCGCAAGAGAAGTTTCAGAACGGGATGGTTTACGATTTTCCTTCATACTTTATAAATTTTAGAGCTACATAGAAATGTTGGAAGTTGAATGGAATAGACATGCTTGTAAGAGGTATGAATCTTTCCCTTTAATTTTTTTGGTATGTTTATACTTAGTCTTCTTTAGTGTGACTTATATGTTTTTAGATTATTCGTTAATTTTGTCTGCTAGAGAGGTTTAATAAGGGGCGGAGTTTACAATTTGCCTTCATGCTTTATGAATTTTAGAGTTAGATAAAAGAATTGAAATAGTTGCAATTGAATGCAGTTGTGGATGAAAGCAAGAGGTATGAATCTTTTTATGTTATTTTATTTTTTTGCAAGAAGGGCTTTAGAAGGGGTATGGTTAACGATTTGCCTTCATGCTTTATGAATTTTAAAGTTAAATAAAACTATTGAAATTGCTGCA
Organism: Clytia hemisphaerica; assembly: GCF_902728285.1. Taxonomy (NCBI): domain Eukaryota; kingdom Metazoa; phylum Cnidaria; class Hydrozoa; order Leptothecata; family Clytiidae; genus Clytia; species Clytia hemisphaerica. The sequence continues at coordinate 2,036,863 of NW_027103851.1, read as the reverse complement.
ATTGAATGCAATTGTGGATGAAAGTAAGAGGTATGATTCTTTATTTTCCTTTTATTTTTTCGAAGGAAAATTTACAGAGGGGGGGGGATGGTTAACGATTTGCCTTCATGCTTTATAAATTTTAGAGCTAGATAAAAAAATTGAAATTGCTGCAATTGAATGCAGTTGTGGATGGAAACAAGAGGTATGAATCTTTTTATGTTATTTTAATTTTTTTGCAAGAAAGGCTTTAGCAGGGGTATGGTTAACGATTTGCCTTCATGCTTTATGAATTTTAGAGTTAGATAAAACTATTGAAATTGCTGCAATTGAATGCGATTGTGGATGAAAGCAAGAGGTATGATTCTTTATTTTCCTTTTATTTTTTCGAAGGAAAATTTACAGAGGAGGGGGGCATGGTTAACGATTTGCCTTCATGCTTTATAAATTTTAGAGTTAGATAAAAAAAATTGAAATTGCTGCAATTGAATGCAATTATAGATGAAAGCAAGAGGTATGATTCTTTATTTTCCTTTTATTTTTTCGAAGGAAATTTTACAGAGGGGGGGGGGCATGGTTAACGATTTGCCTTCATGCTTTATAAATTTTAGAGTTAGATAAAAAAAATTGAAATTGCTGCAATTGAATGCAATTGTGGATGAAAGAAAGAGGTATGATTCTTTATTTTCCTTTTACTTTTTCGAAGGAAAATTTTCAGGGGGGCATGGTTAACGATTTGCCTTCATGCTTTATAAATTTTAGAGCTAGATAAAAAAATTGAAATTGCTGCAATTGAATGCAGTTGTGGATGGAAACAAGAGGTATGAATCTTTTTATGTTATTTTATTTTTTTGCAAGAAAGGCTTTAGAAGGGGTATGGTTAACGATTTGCCTTCATGCTTTATGAATTTTAGAGTTAGATAAAACTATTGAAATTGCTGCAATTGAATGCAATTGTGGATGAAAGCAAGAGGTATGATTCTTTATTTTCCTTTTATTTTTTCGAAGGAAAATTTACAGAGGGGGGGGGCATGGTTAACGATTTGCCTTCATGCTTTATAAATTTTAGAGTTAGATAAAAAAAATTGAAATTGTTGCAATTGAATGCAATTGTGGATGAAAGCAAGAGGTATGAATCTTTATTTTCCTTTTATTTTTTCGAAGGAAATTTTACAGAGGGGGGGGGCATGGTTAACGATTTGCCTTCATGCTTTATAAATTTTAGAGTTATATAAAAAGAAATTGAAATTGCTGCAATTGAATGCAATTGTGGATGAAAGCAAGAGGTATGACTCTTCTTTTTCCTTTTATTTTTTTTTACAAGAAAGTTTTAAGAAGGGGGTATGGTTAACGATTTGCCTACATGCTTTATTAATTTTAGAGTTAGATAAAAAGAAATTGAAACTGCTGCAATTGAATGCGATTGTGGATGAAAACAAGAGGTATGATCCTTTAGTTTCAATTCTTTAGTCTGCAATGGAGGGTTTCAAAGGGGGGGGGGGGGGTATTTAACGATTTTGTTTTCATGACAAATTTTTTTAGAGTTTAATAAAACCTATGAAATCTTTGCAATTGAATGCAATTTCGGATAAAAGCAAAAGGCATGATTCTTTATTTTCCTGGCATACAGGAAAACTGGGAGCCGGGAGGCGGGAGGCTGAACCGGGAGCCGGAAGTCGGGAGTCTGAAATTGAAAGTGGGAGGGGGGAGGCTGAAAACGAAAGTGGGAGGCGGGAGGCTTAAAACGAAAGTGGGAGGCGGGAGGCTGAAATTGAAAGTGGGAGGCGGGAGGCTGAAAACGAAAGTGGGAGGCGGGAGGCTTAAAACGAACGTGGGAGGCGGGAGGCTGAAAACGAAAGTGGGAGGCGGGAGGCTGAAATTGAAAGTGGGAGGCGGGAGGCTAAAATCGAAAGTGGGAGGCGGGAGGCTAAAATCGAAAGTGGGAGGCGGGAGGCTCAAAACGAAAGTGGGAGGCGGGAAACTGAAAACAAAAGTGGGAGGCGGGAGGCTGAAAACAAAAGTGGGAGGCGGGAGGCTGAAAACAAAAGTGAGAGGCTCAATTATAAGGCCACGCACAAACGTTTTTGGTCAAGGGATAGGTAACAAAGAGCGGAGAAAAATCAGATCATTTATTTTTTATAAACACACACAATCCATCAAAAAAATATTTCAAATAGTATGTTATCATCCGTTTCTGTTCAAAAAAAGTGTTTCCCCGATTTACGTTTTCGGCAAAACATTCCCGAACGGATTTCTAGAACCTAGCATCGCTTATATGGCTAGCGCTAAGCAAGTATCAGTTGTTATTCTGACCGGAATACTCTCAAATGATTACGCCAGTATCGACAAAATAACAATGAAAATCCTTTGTATGCGCGAATGAAAATGTTTTACGCAATTACATTACGTCATTTTTTATTACTTTTTATGGTAATATAAAAACATTTGCTCTCGCACGATAGATACGATTAATTAGCCCAGTCGGCAGAGCATCAGGTACAATGTCAGATGGTCCAGGGTTCGTATCCCCCACACGTATTTTTTTTTCTTTTCTAAACTAATCTATCCACAGGGATCAAAAATATTTCAGACCTAATCAAAAATATTGATTTTTCAAGCACGGAGGACGAGAAATTTATCTTTTTAAATAGCTGACCTTGTTGTTGTCCTTAAATCTTTTGATACTTTTGATACAATTTTCATCCAAAATCTGTCTTTGAATCACAAAGTTCCAATACACTTTCCTCGAGATATACATGGGGGGATATTGGCAAAAAGGGGTACGGATGCTCCGGGGGGGTACTAGGTTTGCGAGGTGACAGGTATGTCCGAGGCAAAAATCGAAAATCGCCCCTTTTGAGAGACAAAATTTTGATGATTTTGGGACCCTTTGAGAGATTTTTTCCCTAAATTTAGTTTAAAAGTCTGTACTAGACGGACACGGTCCTCCGCCTACTTTTTGAAGTGTTAAAAATTGGTTGGCTAGTCAGACAGGCTAATAAAGTTTTTTCTGAAACAAATATTCTTTTGACACTTTTTGCCGGACAAAATTGGTGAAATCATCATTCTGAGCAGTTTTCCAAGAGAAAAATAAATAAAATCTGTATTTCCAATTAAATAAGACAGGCTTTTGAATTTTCGCATGGGAAATTGATTTTCTGTGTGTTTCTCAAGGGAATAATAATCTCCTTTTTCAAAAAGAAAAATTCAATTAATGATTGCTCAAGGAATTTCAGTTATTTTGTATTTTTTGCAAGGGAAATACCTTTTCTTTCAAAAGAAAATCAATAAAGTGCTGTGATTTTCCTTGGAGAATACGACAGAAATGATTTCCTTTGGAAATTAGCTATAGGGAACAATTGATTTTCCTTGAAAAATACGTGAAAATTGATTTTCCTGGGAAAGAACGGAACAAAGGATTTTCCTTGGAAAATACGCAACAACTAATTTTCCTCAGAAAATACGGACCAGTGATTTTCCTTGGAAAATACGATCTAGTGATCTTCCTTGGATAATACGTAATAACTAATTTTCCTTGGAAAATACGCAACAACTAATTATCCTTGAAAAATACGCAACAACTAATTTTCTTTGGAAAATACGCAACAACTAATTTTCCTTGGAAAATACGCAACAACTAATTTTCCTTGGAAAATACGGACCAGTGATTTTCCTTTGAAAATACGGTCTAGTGATCTGCCTTGGAAAATACGCAATAACTAAATTTCCTTGGAAAATACGCAATAACTAAATTTCCTTGGAAAATACGCAACAACTAATTTTCCTTGGAAAATAAGGGACAACTAGTTTTCCTTGAATTAATTATTTTAATCTCTTATCTTCTAATCTTTCTTATCCTTTCGGGCTGACCTTCCAGCACAGCTGGTTTATTTCCTTTTAATCCTTAGGAAGCGTTTCTCTTTATAAAAATAATTTTACATAAAAATATAGCATGCTTTTGATTCGAAACTGCTGATACAAGATTTAATTACAAAAAAATTTAACATGATAGTAATCGAGTGTTATATATATTTAGTGCAATTGGCTCTTGCATGTTGGAAATAATCTAAAATCATTTCTTTAAGAAGTCAATACCTACTTGACAGGGTAAAATTATAAAAGTCGGCAAAATAAAGGTCTCATGATAATCATCGTTCACTTCTCTTGCACATCAGCTGCGTGGCTGAGTGGATAAGTCGATGAAACGGCAACTTAAGGGTAATGATTATAGAGTTTGAATCCTATACGGGTGCAACGAAAATTGTGTTATTTTGTCTATATTTTGTCAACATTGATCAAACTTTTTCTGGTTTTATGAGCTCTTATTGATATTTTTGAAAATTTCCGATTAAATTTTAAGAAACAAAAATTGGGGGGGGGGCAGTCAGGCATCTGCAGGTAGACGGGTATCTGCAGCGGTTTAGGCTATCTGATATTCCGATGGCGTATTGGCGGCCGCCCATGCTAAAGCTCTAAAGGAGCGGACCTATAGAGCAAAGCGTGTCGTAGCATATTTCCACATCTGGTACCAGATAACGGTTAAGGGTATGTTTTCCAATTTATCAGAAATGCACTGTGAGGGTGGACTTTTGATAAATGCACTGTAAGGGTGCGATTCTAAAAGCCAATTTTTTGGCCGCACATACTGTCAATTGGTAATGTGATTGACAGGTCTAGAAAATGATTGACAGGCCGCCGGGTTAGATATTTCCGTGAGCAATCTCGTTATATTTATCAAAAAGTAATATACTTGTGGAAAGCCCAATTAGTCTACTTTTTCGAATGCTGTCATGGAATTTTTTTAACAATTAAATAGAACGGGGTTTCCTCTGATGTAAACAAACCTCGAGTCCTATCCTGAAAATTGACATTGAGCGTAGAAAAAAAGACAAATGAAAGTATTTTCCTTTTTAATTCATATTTCCAATAATTAAAGACTAACTTGAAAACACCAAGAGTGAAATGTAGCTAAATGATTAGAACGCCTTGCGACTTAGAATTTTTTTTCAAAACTGAAAATTTGACCCCGGCTCGAACTACCAAAATCTCTTGTCAATGATTCTAAGTCCGGCACGCTAGCAGTGTACTATCGAGCCGATGCAATACCCGCGCAATTTAAAAATCCTTATAAAAAACACTACTGCATATACTGGTGAACTGACCTTGGACCTCATGGGCTAGGCTAACTGTTTAGATCAATTACATACTCCAGGCTCCGTAAGGATCCTTATTATAATTGAAAAAGCGTATACTAACAAACGATACGGAACTCGTGAGAGTGCTTTTTAAACCGTTGTCTTTGTTTATCTTCACAAGATTTTGTTTATCTTTGCAACTTGGTTCTCGCTTTCGGCCTTTCGTCTATTCGTTTTCAGCCTATATCACCTTCGATTTCAGCCTCCCAACTCCCACCTCCCGCCTCCCAGCTTTCGTTTTCAGCCTCCCGCCTCCCACTTTCAATTTCAGCCTCCCGCCTCCCACTTTCGTTTTCAGCCTCCCGCCTCCCACTTTCAATTTCAGCCTCCCGCCTCCCACTTTCGTTTTCAGCCTCCCGCCTCCCGCCTCCCGCCTCCCACTTTCGATTTCAGCCTCCCGACTCCCGGCTCCCGGTTCAGCCTCCCGCCTCCCGGCTCCCAGTTTTCCTGTATGCCATTTTCCTTTAATTTAATTTTTTCGCATGCAAAGTTACATGGGGGGGGGCATGGTTAACGATTCGCATTTATGCTTCATGAATTCTAGAGTTAGATAAATAAATTGAAATTGCTGCAATTGAACGCAGTTGTGGATGAAAGCAAGAGGTATGATTCTTCTTTTTCCTTATATTTTTTCGCATGCAAAGTTACAGGGGGCATGGTTAACGATTCCACTTTATGCTTCATGAACTTTAGAGTTATATAAAAAGAAATTGAAATTGCTGCAATTGAATGCAATTGTGGATGAAAGCAAGAGGTATGACTCTTCTTTTTCCTTTTATTTTTTTTTACAAGAAAGTTTTAAGAAGGGGGTATGGTTAACGATTTGCCTTCCTTCGTTTTGAATTTTAGAGTTAGAAAAAACTATGTATTGGAATTGTGCTGCAATTGAATGCGATTGTGGATGAAAGCAAGAGGTATGATTCTTTATTTTCCTTTTATTGTTCACAGGAAAGGTTACATAGGGGGCATGGTTAACGATTTGCGTACATACTTTATGAATTTTAGAGTGAGATATAAAAAGAAATTGAAATTGCTGCAATTGAATGCGATTGTGGATATAAGCAAGAGGTATGAATCTTTTTCTTTTACTTTGTTTTTTTGCAAGAAAGGTTTTAGAAGGTGTATGGTTAACGACTTGCTTTCATGCTTTATGAATTTTAGAGTTAAATAAAACTATTGAAATTGCTGCAATTGAATGCAATTGTGGATGAAAGCAAGAGGTATGATTCTTTATTTTCCTTTTATTTTTTCGAAGGAAAATTTACAGAGGGAGGGTCATGGTTAACGATTTGCCTTCTGATTCATGCTTTATAAATTTTAGAGTTAGATAAAAAAAGAAATTGAAATAACTGCAATTGAATGCAATTCTGGATGAAAGCAATAGGTATGGTTTTTATGATTTTTATTTTTACAAGAAAGTTTTATTAAGGGGGCATGTTTAACGATTTGCCTACCTTCGTTTTGAATTTTGGAGTTAGATAAAACTATTGGAATTGTGTTGTAATTGAATTCAATTGTTGATGAAAGCAAGAGGTATGATTCTTTATTTTCCTTTAATTTTTTCGCATTCAAGGCTACAGGGGGAGGGGCATGGTTAGCGATTTGCCTTCATGCTTCATGAATTTATTAGAGGTATATAAAACTATTGGAATTGTTTCAATTGAATGCAATTGTGGATGAAAGCAAGAGGTATGATTCTTTATTTTCATTTATTTTTTTCGCATGCAAAGTTACAGGGGGGGCATGGTTAACGGTTTTGCCTTTATGCTTTATGAATTTTAGAGTTAGATAAAACTATTGGAATTGCTGCAATTGTGGATTTTAGGCATGTATACTTTTGTATTCCAGGACTAACCGTACATCCTGTGCCAAAGTTCAGGAGTTGCCATAAAGCCATTATGGTAATAACTGGGAGGGCACATTGCTATACATTGTATTCCAGGACTAGGTAAAACACAACATCAAAAAGTTGAATGCAATGGTAAATGCCTTTTGTGTCACAGGTATGAATGTTTAGTTTTATTTTTTTCGTCCGTTCAAATCTATTTACCAGCTAATGATCTGTATATGTTTACATTAAACTTTATTATGATAGGATCTGAAATTTCTTAATAAAGTAGATAGACCTTTCTATTTTTGCTTCGTTCATTCTAATTCATGGAATGAAGACTTCAATGCGCTTTCCTTCGAGCCTGAACCATTCATGTCTTTAAAACCACATTGCTTACCTGGTTTGCAGAAAACACTTTTGAACACGAATGGTTCAGTTTTCAAAGTTTTTAAAAACATCGAATGTCTTGTTGAAGCCGACTGTTAAAAAAAGTCCCGACTGGCTAACTTTCCCGATCTTTTCCCGATTTTTTAACCCGATTTTCAACCCGATTTTTATCTGATTGGTTCCGACATGACATTGCAAGAGCTTCAAAATCGTCTTGAAAAACACCTTGGACTCAGAAACTTACCGGTGTTTCAGGTAATGCATTTTGTCTTGGATGTTATAGAGAAAATCAAGAGTTGATTTATGGAAAATACCAGGTATGAATTATCGGGTCAAATGTTTTTGGTCCTATTTACTGAAATAGGCTCCTTCTAGCTTTAGTTCTTTCATCGTTCCTGTTTGTACAAGCTTTAGGGAAATGCCAGTGTTTTTATCTACAGGAGAGAGGTTTTACGGGAATGGTTATTAACTGGCAATTTAATTTCATATACGGTAATTGAAAAGGTTAAAAATTGAAGGGTTTTTTGAAGGCATTGCTTAAGAGGGATGTAAACAATCTCTGGTTTGTTATGTTTTCCATGTTATGGTTTCAGGTACTTAACGTCGATTATGCAAGTGCGTACAGATTTTTTCAGGCCCAAATGTTCTGATAAAATGGAATGTAATCCATCGAAATGTTTTGATCAAAGGGACAGGACAATTACACCAAAGTAAGTCCTTTGTTTGAAAGACTCACTCACTAAATTATGCTTTATTTTATAGGTTTCTAAGGGTAGGGGGTGGGCTAGCTTACAATAGAATATTTCTTATTATAAGACTTGCTCAATTGTAGCCTAGTCCACACTTTACTATTTCTTCCAATATCTCATCGGATGATGTCTTTTTTTTAGTTTCGTAAGCTGTAAGGGAGGGGCGCATGCTTTTGACGGCGTGGCAGTTTTAGCTGTCTTAATGGTTATTCAAAAAAAGATATGCCGATACTTCGGTGTTTAAGACCGTACGCTCCCACTATAAGGTGATCTAATGTTTTTTGGTTTGTTTGGTTACATTTTTAAGTATTAGAAATAGTTTAAGTTATGTGAAGAAAGTTTTCTTAAAATATAAAAGCACGACAGATATTTTAGGGGAATAGTTAACCCTTCACCCACGTATATTTTTAAGTTTTAAAGCTACAATAGAATAATAGCAATACAATGCAATAAACAATTGCAATGAACTGGTTGAATGCAGATTTATTGAATAGGTATGAATGCTTGATTTTAATATGTTCGATGTGATTGGGAATATTAGCAAAATTCTGTTTTTCTTTATTTTCGTTTATCAATGTTTGGGTTCCTTAACGATTAGAGTTCTAACTTTGACCTTTAGGTTACATAATTCTGAAAGGATTGAAAGGATTTTTGAGGGATTAGTTAATAAGCGGCTGCATGATTCTCCTGGGGGGTTGGGCATTGATCTTGACGACCGACGGGGACGTGCCGCTGGAGTTTGAAAAGTGGACCCTGCCAGGTATAAATGTTTTGTAATTTTGCGACCCTGTCGGAAGGAAAATCGAAAAAAAATCCCCGTTTTCACCCGAAAAGTGGCAAAATGACGAAATTTTCTAATGTAACTAATCTTAGAATAAGCAATATCGCTCTTGATGAAGCCAAAATCTTAGCCCTTATTCGCGCACTTACGACTAACAAAGCGCATGGTTGGGATGACATCTCCATACAGATGATTAAAATCTGTGATGAATCCTTGGTTAAACCTCTTATGAAGATCTATCAATATTCTTTAGATTTTTGCATTTTTCCATCAAACTGGAAAAGAGCAAATGTTGTTCCTGTGTACAAAAACAAAGGGGACAAGAGCGTTGTAAAAATTATAGACCAGTGTCTCTTCTGCCTATTTTTGGAAAAATCTTTGAAAAATGCATCTTTGACTCCGTCTACACCTATTTCGAAAACAACAATCTTTTCACAAATTCCCAGTCTGGTTCCCGCAAGGGTGACTCTTGTGTGTCTCAGCTGTTATCCATAACACACGACATCCTGAATGGTTTTGATGTTGATCCACCCCTAGATACTCGTGGAGTGTTCCTTGATATTTCCAAAGCTTTTGACAGAGTTTGGCACGATGGTTTAATTTTCAAACTTAAGTCATATGGTGTTTCTGGCTCCCTTCTCTTATTAATCCAGAATTTTCTACACGGGAGACGGCAGCGGGTTGTTCTTGATGGTCAAGCTTCTGCTTGGACGGAAGTCTTGGCAGGTGTACCTCAGGGATCTATTCTCGGACCCCTCTTTTTTTTGATTTACATTAATGACCTCCCTGAAGGAATCATTTCCATGATCAAAATTTTTGCTGATGACTCATCCTTGTTTTCGCTTATCCTAGACCATATTCTCAAGAACTGAACAGTGACATGCAGAAGATAAGTGAGTGGGCTCATCAATGGAAAATGTCCTTCAACCCTGATCCTTCTAAACAGGCAGTTGAAGTGTACTTTACCCGGAGGTTAAATCCAGCTGACCCCCCAGAAATTATTTTCAATAATGCAGCCATTGCAGTTCAGGATCATCAAAAACATCTTGGTCTCATACTTGATCAAAAGCTGGCCTTTGACCGTCACCTTGATGAAAAAATAAAAAAAAGCTAATCAAGGTATTGGTCTTATTCGCAGACTTCGTAAGTTTCTACCCAGGGAATCTCTTGTCACTATATACAAAACCTATGTTAGACCACACCTAGATTATGGAGATATCGTATATGATCATCCTGGTAATTCTACATTTTCTGAAAAACTCGAGTCTGTTCAATATGATGCCTGTCTTGCAATTACTGGATGCTTCAGAGGAACATCCAGAGAAAAAATATACCTTGAGCTAGGCTTTGAAAGCCTGGCAGACAGACGGTTAATTAGAAGACTCGTATTTTTTTATAAAATAATCAATGGCTTTGCTCCTGCTTATCTTACGAATATTCTTCCTCCCCAGAGAGGAGAGGAAGAACGCAATGCAGGGCGAAGGATAAAACCACCACTCGAGGCACCTTTCTGTAGAACCGAGCGTTATCGTGCCTCTTTCTTTCCTTTTTGCATAAATGAATGGAATAACCTCGGAGATCATATACGAAATCTTCCCACTATTAAGTCTTTCAAGCAAGCAATTCTCCGATTTCTCAGACCCAGTGCTAACTCAATTTTCAGAGCTAGTGACAACGATGGTGTTGTTCTCCTTAACCGATTAAGGGTTGGTTTCAGTCATCTTCGTGAGCATAAGTTCAGGCATAATTTTGCAGACACAGTTGACCCCTTCTGCAACTGTCGACAAAATTCAGTAGAAACAACACAGCATTTTTTGATGCATTGCTCTGATTACTCTAATGACAGACTTGTGATGTTTGACAGCCTTCTTCAACTTGACATAACCTTGTTTCCATTTAATCCCAAAACATTGTGTAGAATACTTCTTTATGGCGACCCCGATTTTAGCATTGTCCAAAATCACGATATATTAAGTATAACAATAAAATTTATCTGTGATACAAGCCGTTTTGGGGGACCGTTATTTTAGTCTTTTACTCTAACTGCTCTCCAAGCTCTTTTTGTTTTTGTTTTTTATTTTTTGTTAGTATTTATCCTCTGTAGTAAGTTTTTATTTTTTATTTTTTATTTTTTTTTTCTCCCCATGCATTTATCAATTGATTTATTAATTTATTGTTAGCTTAGTTTGGGTTCCTTCCTCCTGGCGGTATGATCTGGTGGTCCTTTTGCGGGAGGTTAGGAAACCTTAGTTTTTGTACTATTTGTTCGTGTTACATATACTATAGATAAAAAAAAAAAAAAAAAAAAAAAAAAAAAAAAAAAATCTAATTTTCACTTTGAAAATTGTCCAAAATAGCCAAAAGACGACCCTGTCGGATACAAATGTTGAAAATTAGTAAATTCGGAATCCTGTCAGATATCTTCAGAGCCCAAATAAGGGACCCTGACCAGCGGCACGTCCCTGTTCCGAATTTCGCCTGAGTGCTTCCCCCGGGATGATTATTCTCTGGTTTATTGTGTTTCTATGCTTTCAGGTAATTCACCTGGAATATCTAATAGTGAAAAATAACGCTGCAAAAATGGTTATGAAAGTTCCTTTGTTGTGATGACATGGAATGCAATCCATCAATTTTTATGATCCAAGGGACCCCAAAGTAAGACCTTTATTTTAAAGACTTCACGCACCGAACTATGAATCATTTTATAGGTTTCTAAGGGTAGGGGGTGGGCTAGCTTACAATAGAATATTTCTTATTATAAGACTTGTTTAATTGTAGAAAAGTCCACCCTCTACTATTCCTTCAAATATCTCATCGGATGATGTTTTTTTTCTTTTAGCTTCGTAAGGGTGTAAAGGGAAGGGAGTGCGTGGTTTTGACGGTGTTACGGTATTAGCCTTTTTCTATCAGTGCTTCAGCGTTGAATAAAAGTAGTGCTATTTCGGTATCAAAATTTCCATGCACTGACAAAATCGACAAAGTTTATAATTTTTAAATTAAAGAAATTTTTATGTCGGTTTTGACGCTTATTCAAGAAAAATGTGCTGGTATTATGGTGTTATAAGTTTGCGACCCCCGTACTCCTCCACTAGGTATGATGATCTATTTTTAGTTTATATTTATAAGTTTATATAAGTTTGTATTCATTATAAAGTTATATTTAGAGATGCGATGGGTTCATCCCATATGTATATATGATATATGAAAATGTTTGCATTCGGGAATAGTATCGCTCGGCAGGTAAGGAAAATCTTTGTAATTGTAAATATCGGGTATTCCTTAAAATGAGACCGTATTTTATATTTGATGTTGTAGGTGTGTATCATCTAAGAATCTTGAGAGCTCTTTACCCGGAAAAGTACCAATTCAAAATTTATAAAAAGGCAGCCTATATAACATTATTAAAAGATTCTTTACATTATTAGTAAGTCTTTTGAAGTAGACTGATCACAAATTTTTGACGTAAAAAGATCTAAGTGACATCAAATATTTTTTGAAAATATCTTTTTCAGTCACAGTTTGTTAACAATTTTTCAGTTGATTGAAATTTGAAATTAACTTGGTTCTCTTTGGCTTTTCATGAAAATATGAACATATCTCAAAAAGTGTACCATGGTAAGCATTTTCCAAAACGTTCTTTTTATCTGGTTAGATGACATTCATCATGTAGCTTTGAATGAACCTTTTTATTTAAATGTGGAAGTTTTTACACCTTAGGAAGTGTTGAAAAGGAATGGAAAAGAATCGAGCCCTTTTATAAGAATGAATTTATAATAATTCATTATATCCTATCCCTATTTTTCAATGGGTCAATTTTGTTGATATTGATTAGAATGAAAAATCGAACGTTCAATTCTTTTGCTCAGCCGTTTCATTGTTTCACGTTTCACTCTGTTCTACTAGATTTTATCAAAATGTTTGTGTTTGTTTTCCTTAGATATATAATATGTTCGATAGTTTTTCGTTAATAAATCTTAATAACCACTTTTCATCTGTTGAATATCGGCTTATTTTCTTAACTGAAAACCTACCAGCTCTTTGATACAAGTGTAACCCCATTAGTCGGGCTAGTACACCCCTGTTTCACAGCCCCGGTGGAACTTTTTTCTTCAGTGGGGATAAAAATTCCAATCGAATTCAATTCCAACCGGGATATAAATTCTTTTGTTCCAAAGTTAAAAAGTCCAGTGGGGATGGTTTTTGAGTGCAATATTGATTTTCAGATGGGGATGAAATCAAAGTTAATTTCCCAGTGAGACTGAAATTTCAGGGTATTTTTTTCCAACGGGGACAAAATTTTGCTAAATTCTCCAGTGCTTGTGTAATTATATCGGAATAAAATGATACACCCCTGTCTCAGCTCTAGTGGAACTTCTGCCCACATTGGGGATGAAAGATTATATCAAAATCCTAAATGGGATAGAAATTTCCTTGTTATCAGGTAAAAAAATCCAGTTGAGATGGTTTTTAAGAGCAATTCTTTCCTATTGAGTTTGAAAATTGGTATGAAAAAAGAGTAAATTTTCCATTGAGGCTAGAATTGTCCAGGGTGTTCTTCCCCGGGGGACTAAGTTTTAGCCGAGTTTTACATTTTGTAGGGGGTTTCACATGGTTTCTGACACAGTGGTGTAATGATACAGATTAGGATCTCTATAGACGGTTCTCGAAAGACAAGCAAATACAAATGTATCGGGGAATAGCATGATTTAGAGTATAATGTGCTCTAAAAGATATCTTGAATTGAATATTCCAGGAAGTCACTTAACTTAAAAATGCAGGACAGTGAAATTTGCCTTAGCTTTTGTGCAATTCTTTAATGAATCAAAATATGTTTATCGTGGGCAGTGGCTAGGGTCGGACTAACTGGCTCTAGAATGGAGAAGTAAGGCGCCTCCTTCCCTCCACTAGCTTTTTGGTGAACATACTTTGGTTTGTAGTTTGTACCTGATGAATGCAAGAACATAAAATTATCGTATTGATTGAAAACCCTAATAGGGTGGAAACACCCTAATACGCTCGCTCCGTATTTGGTTTGACGGAATGTGTACTGGTAATAACTGTATCATTACGCAGCGATTTTAACACCGAATCGCTCATTCTTGAGTTCATATGTCCGATATTGATTAGTAGTTATTTTAGTAAGCCATGGACCTGACCTTTAAGAGATTTTACCTCCAAAATCCAAAAGTAAAATGATTCTAGACTAAAAACAGGTCATTAAGAGCAATTCAGCTTTTCATAGCTGAGAATATTTTCAAAAATAAACATAGGAGATGGGCGTCCGAAATATTTTTCGGAAATTCATAGGGGATGGGGTGAAATTTATTCCGGACCTTCAAAAGTAGATATGTTTCATCTGATATTTTAAGAGTCGGGTGGTGTTCACTTGGGAATAGTATATTTTTTACTCATTATTTATTATCGAGAACTTTTATAAAATTTTTATAATAATTGTTTCATAAAAAAAAGTATTTTGAGTAAATCAAGGAGCAATAAATTTGTAAGAAAGATTAGACCGATAAATTTACTTCATTGAAAACAATGCCTCATCTGCCTTTCTATCACATAAAGTAAAAACATATCTGTCACAGAGACTCAATCTGCTTGGGGAGCTTTTTAGTCTCTGCGGGAGGCTTGGGATTATAACAAAGGGTGTGAAGGGGCCCCCGCAAACCAGGTCTTGTGTTAAAGGTCATCCGGCCCGCGGAAAATTGGCCGTCGGTAAAGTTATCCGGTCCGCAGAAATCGAAGTCGGTTTTCATAAATCAAAAATATAACTTGAAAAAAGATAACTCAAAAAAAATAACTCAAAAAAAATAACTCGGCCTCAATTTCCGCGGACCGAATAAATTTTCCGACGGCTAATTTTCCGCGGGAAAGATGACTTTTTAGGCGACCGAATAACTGTTCCTACGGCCGGATGACTATTCCGACGATCAATTTTCCGCCGGCCGGATAGCATTTCCGCCGGCCGGACGACTATTCCGCCGACTGAATTTCCGGCGAATTCTGACCCGGATCCCCCCCTGATAGTATTCGTAGGAAACATTTGTTAGAGGGGTTTATTATTGTTTAAATGTCTGCATTTTTTTTACGCGCAGGATTTTCCCTTAGCCAGTTTTTATTTTACACTCATTTACTACGATCCTGTCACATGACATTGAATTTATCTCTTTAAAGCATATTTAGACAGGGGAGTCAATAATTTTAGCAGAATTGGATTGGGAATAGATCGAAATTTTCAATGGGCATTATACGCATTTTCTCATTGGGGACAAAAAAAAGGCCATTTTTAAACTTCCGTGGGGAATCTGTTGGCTTTATTGCCTTCACCGGGTGGATAGGAAGAGCTTAAAATTTTCAATGGGTATATGAAATTTTTCGCTTGGAGAATAAAGGCTACCGAGGGAAACTTGTTGGTCTTTCTGTCTCTCACCGGGGCTGTGATATAGTGGTATTCTTATTCAATTTTCGTCCATTTGATTCGAAACCCAAACAGTGTGACTGAATCGGATCCTTCTTGCCCAGCTGGCACACAACGTTGTTTCAGCGTTTATTTAACGCTCACAATGTCCATATGACGTTAGATAAACGTTCATCAGTTGTAACAACGTTGTGTGCCAGCTGGGTGGTAATATCTTCTTCCTTTTCATTAAACAAAACAATACAAACATATAAATGACAATATAAGAATGACATGACATTGGCAAAAGACGTTGCTCTTCGGATACTCATTGAGGTAAGCTCATTCGTAAATACTTTTTTGAATTTCATGAAACTCTATCCATTGAATAAGAGAGGTCTTTATGGAGAATTCGCCGATATTTACGCTATTTGTAAAATCAAAGCTTTGGTTGATAAAAATAACCAGTCATTTCCTTAAAAAGTGAATTTCAACCATTTATTCTTGAGCATTCAAATTTTTTCAATAACTAATTTCTCTGACGTCAGAAATTAATCAAAACAAAAGTGACGTCAAATACTTTAATATTTCATTATTCATGTTACAGATTTTATTTAAAATATGAGAAATGTTGACAGACAAAAAAGATGGGCTGTTGATTTGGTATCATTGATAATTTAGCTAGTGAGTATGATTTATCATTAACAAAAGAAGTGCAAATCTTTTCCTCTAGATTTCTTTTTCTTTGCGATAATAACTTTGCCTGAAAAGTATACGCGATGGAAATATTAATGATAGCGATTTAAAATAAAAAAGCCCTTATAGCTAAAAAAAATTCGCAGAAGATAAAAGAAGACATCGCTGTCTTTTCACTCATCCCTTTTAAAAAATCATTTCACCAAGGCACTTATCTCTGATTGAGGATTTTAATTTGCAGGAGAAAATATCATAATAACATTTGAAAGTTTTACATCTAGTAAAAATCTACCCTCTGTCTTAATGAAATGAGCGCCTGGTTGACCTGTGTGGTATACGCTGTTTACCATCTCTGATACAGAAAATAATTGTTTGTTTTCTTTAATTTAGAAATGTTGATTTTCCCTGATAGCCCTGACATCTAAATGTTCCAAAAGGATTAAATTGGTATGGTAAGTCTTGTATTTTTCGTTATACCTTTGATACGCTCCCTCCTCAAATACCCGGTACACGTTTTTTTATAAGAACAAACTATAGAGGAACATAAGGCTTCGATGGCCAAAATGTTAAGAACAAGTTAAGAAAATTTTAAGGCTTTGCAGATTCGAAAACACCCGATTCTTTAGGAGAATGTGTAAAAATGGTCACAAAATGGAGAAAATAAGAACATTTTAATGGACTTAAAACTCAAAAAGTTAAGAACATCAGCTTCAAAAATTTAGGATGTTCTTATAAAAAAACGTTTAGTATGTTTTTCAGCCAGTGTGGGTCAAAATAACGGACTGAATTTTATTTGATTATTTCAGCGGGACATAAGTTGGATTATAATTTTCCACTGCGGACAATATTTTGCCCACTTTGAGCGGGTTCCCCGTTTATTTATTTTCTATATGTCCCTAATTCAGAATACTTGATTTAAAAAACGTTTTTATGCCTCTCTTTGATTGCGAACCCTACTATACCGAAATAAGAAATACTTTCAATTGGTTTGACTTTGAGATCTCCAAAAAAAAACTATAAAAATTGAGATCTTTTACATCGATTTTCACTGGGACAGGGGGAAAACTTTCAGATTCAAGTATTCGCTCAAGAATTAACTAACCTTGCGTATGCCGGCCATTCTGTAGCAATATTCAATTTTTTGAATATTTAGTTCGATTCAATCTTTGATTCTGATATTTAGTTCAATCCAATCCCTCATATTTGGTTCAATCCCGATATTTGGTTCAATCCAATCCTTCATATTCAAATTCAATCTTTTAAATTCAAATTCAATCCTTCCTATTCAAATTCAATCCTTCTTTATTCAAATTCAATCTTTTTCATTCAAATTCAATCCTTCATATTCAAATTCAATCTTTTTCATTCAAATTCGATCCTTCATATTCAAATTCAATCTTTTCCATTCAAATAATTCTATCCTTCATATTCAAATTCGTTCTTTCAAATTCAATCTTTTTCCATTCAAACTTTTCGAAATTTCATTCAATCTTCCTGGGTACGATTGGATTCAAAAAGAGTTCGTCTCCAGACTTCCGCCCAGCCGCGTACTTCGTGTGTGCATGTTTCGTTCATTCAATTTTTGACGACATTTTTGGTCAAAAAATTGAATTTCGATGGCAATATTCAATTTTCAATTTTCGAGTTAAAAAATTGAAAATTGAATTTTGATTGCAAATTTCAATTTTTGTTTTGTTTATTGCCAGAAAAGAACTGAAATTTCCAATATCATCTTTGATTTTCGAATATAAACTTCTTACATTGAAAATTGAAAATAATATTTTCAAATACTGAAAATTGTGTCGTAAGAAATTGAAATTGACAAAACCAAACCAATTTTTTATCACGCTTGCTTTTCCAGTAAAAACAGATGCTCAAAAGTAGTGTTTCATCGGTTTTATTGTTATTTGTTGCTGTCTAGTTTCCAGGTCTTTTGCAGCTTAATTTAGTTTTGGGTTCTATAAATACATTATGGCATAAATTTCACGCTGGAGCAATTTCCTTTACGTAATATTTAACTCTTCGGATACTCTTTGGTCTTTGTCTGGCCTTTTCTATTTGACTACACTCTTTTTTTATAAGAACAATTTCAAAAGAAGGCTGGAAATTGGCCTAAATCTAAGAACATATTAAGAACCCGGGGGGGGTACTAGGGCAAGGTGGGTTATGGGGATGCTCCGCTGGTTAGGGTACGTTTTTTAACCTCCACGAGTCCCAGGTAGGGCCGCAAAAACACCAAAATAGAAAAATCAGTCCCTCGTAGGGTGCCTATTTTTGGAAAATTTGGGGAAAAAGTAGAAAATTTTGGAATTTTAGTCCCGTTCAGGGTCACTTTTTTCGCAAATTTCGAGTCCCACGAAGGGTCCATTTTTCGAACCTCAGCGGAGCACCCCCGTCGGTCGACAAGGGTAGTACCCCCCCCCCCGGATTAAAAAAAATGTGAGCCTCAGATTTCAGATTTTAAAAAGGTACTGACTTTAGCCGATTTTTTTTTATTAGAACACCTATAATTCGGCTGAGTCTGGATGTGCTTATTTACTCTCGCCACTTCCATTTCAGCTCTTAATGAAGTAAACGCGTGTGTAATCGATACATTAAGAGAAAAATTAGACTAACAAAGAAGAGACTGAATAAAACTATTGTTTCCTTTGTCTTCTTTGTAACTGGTTGTAAATCATTTTCAACTTTCAATTTTTTCACCCGAGACGTTTTTTTACAAATTGGTTTGGTTTTGTCAAATTCAATTCTTCACGACAAAATTTCAGTATTTGAAAATATTATTTTCAATTTTCAATACAAAAAGTTTATATTAGAAAATCAAAGATGATACTGGAAATTTCAGTTCATTTCTGGCAGAAATAAAAATAAAATTGAAACTTTCAATCAAAATTCAATTTTCAATTTTTTGACTCAAAAATTGAAAATTGAAAATTACCATCGAAATTCAATTTTTTGACCAGAAATGTCGTCAAAAATTGATTGAACGGAACATGCCTGCATGGTACTTTATGTTTTTTTTTTTTTTTTCGGAGATAATAATAACTGTTGCGTGAATTTCTTCGAATTTAATCTAAAAACTATTTATTCTATTTATTCTTTTGTATTTTCATTTTCATTTTTAAGTTTAGGGGGAAGAGCAATTTGTACATATTGAAGCCAAATAAATGTGAAATAAAGTAAATAAATAAAAAAAGCTAGTCCATTTAAAGTCTGTTTTAAAATAATTGGCAGTCCGTAACTTTTTAGTTCATTAGAAACATTTTTGCATCAACCCATTACGTGATTACTGATCGCAGCAAGATCGTGAATATTCAAATCAAATATTAACCCAGCTGACATACAAAGTTATTTCAACGTTCATCTAACGTAATATGGACGTTATGCATTAGATAAACGTTGAAACAACGTTGTGTGCCAGATGGGAACCCCTGAATCTACATGAGAGGTTAATTTATGCCAATCTCGGCAATTTCTTTTGGATCTAACAGAATCACTGATACAGGGATGTCATTTTCGTGTCTCGGCCTACTGATGTATTTGCCGTCCAACCCAGTGTAATATAAAGATTATCTTCCGATTTGGTGACACATCTCTTTTAAGTAAAATACCCTGACTGAAGAATTTCATAATGTATCTAATCGAATACAATACAGGAAACAATAATAGGAGTGGTCGAGAAAAGAGTACTTAACTTTTTTCCCGAACTAACAATTAAAGGAAACTTTAATTGAATTCGTACTAAATTAAAAACATCTTGCTTCCCAGCTGGCACACAACGTTGTTTTAACGTTTCTTTAACGTTCACAGCGTCCATTTAACGTTGGATTAACGTTGAAACAACGTTGTGTGCCAGCTGGGTTAAGAGAAAGAGATGTGAAACAATAATTTTATTTCGAATAAAAGTAAAATCGAAGAAACATAGGGGAGCCCTTTTGGATTGTTAATCTTTCATATATCATAAATTAAAGTTGACAGTGAAAATTACCACCCAACAAAATTCTAATTTGTTTTCTGTTGCCTTGCCTGATTGGAATGATTACACAAAGTTACAAAGAACTTTGACCGTCGCCGTATTAAACTGAAGGAAAAAGTGAAAGGAGGAATGTTAATGTTTGCTTGTAATAAATCTAAGGGTTTTAAATTAGTCCTAATTTATGAATAACTCCCTCGCATTAAATGAGAGAAATCACGGTAGCTTGCGTTATTGCAACTTTTCAAGATCAGAAATTAAAATCATATTGTTACGGAAAATCCAATTTCCAAAACCTTTTGATAAATTTTCAAATTTACCTTATTTTACAGTAATCAAAATAAAGGTAAAGTTTTACTCCTGGTAAAAATCTACCCTCTGTCTTAATGAAATAAGCGCCTGGTTGACCTGTGTGGTATACGCTGTTTACCATCTCTGATACAGAAAATAATTGTTTGTTTTCTTTAATTTAGAAATATTGATTTTCCCTGATAGCCCTGATATCTAAATGTTCCAAAAGGATTAAATTGGTATGGTAAGTCTTGTATTTTTCGTTATACCTTTGATACGTTCCCTCTCAAATACCCGGTACACGTTTTTTTCTATTAGAACAAACTATCTATAGAAGAACATAAGGCTTCGATGGCCAAAATGTTAAGAAGAAGTTAAGAACATTTTAAGGCTTTGCGGATTCGAAAACACCCGATTCTTTAGGAGAATGTTTAAAAATGGTCACAAAATGGAGAAAATAAGAACATTTTAATGGACTTAAAACCCAAAAAGTTAAGAACATCCGAAGGCTTCAAAAATTTAGGATGTTCCTATAAAAACACGTTTAGTATGTTTTTCAGCCAGAGTGGGTAAAAATAACAAACTGGATTTTATTTGATTATTTTAGCGGGATATAAGTTGCATTATAATTTTCCACTGCGGACAATATTTTGCCCACTTTGAGCGGGTTTTCCGTTTATTTCTTTTCTATACGTCCCTGATTCAGAATACATGATTTAAAAAACGTTTTTATGACTCTCTTTGTTTGTAAACCCTACTATACCTAAATAAGAAATAGTTTCACTTTGAGATCTCCAAAAAAAAACTATAAAAGTTGAGATCTTTTACATCGATTTTCACCGGGACAGGGGCAACACGTTCAAATTCAGGTATTCGCTCAAGAATTAACTAACCTTGCGTGAATTTCTTCGAATTTAATCTAAAAGCTGGTCTATTTAAAGTCTATTTTAAAATAATTGAAAGTCCGTACCTTTTTAGTTCATTAGAAACATTTTTGCATCAACCCGTTACGTGATTACTGATCGCAGCAAGATCGTGAATATTCAAATCAAATATTAACCCAGCTGACATACAACGCTGCTTCAATGTTCATCTAACGTTATATGGACGTTATACATGAGATAAACGTTGAAACAACGTTGTGTGCCAGCTGGGAACCCCTGACTCTACATGAGAGGTTAATTTATGCCAATCTCGGCAATTTCTTTTGGATTTAAACAGAATCACTGATACAGGGATGTCATTTTCATGTCTCGGCCTACTGATGATGTATTTGCCGTCCAACCCAGTGTAATATAAAGATTATCTTCTGATTTGGCGACGCATCTCTAATAAGTAAAATACCCTGGCTGAAGTATCTAATCGAATACAATATAGGAAACAATAATAGGAGTGGTCGAGAAAAGAGTAGTTAACTTTTTTCTCGAACTAACAATTAAAGGAAACTTTAATTGAATTCGTACTAAATTACAAACATCTTGCTTAAGAGAAAGAGATGTGAAACAATAATTTTATTTCGAATAAAAGTAAAATCGAAGAAACATAGGGGAGCCCTTTTGGATTGTTAATCTTTCATATATCATAGATTAAAGTTGACAGTGAAAATTACCACGCGACAAAATTCTAATTTGTTTTCTATTGCCTTGCCTGATTGGAATGATTACACAAAGTTACAAAGAACTTTGACCGTCGCCGTATTAAACTGAAGGAAAAAGTGAAAGGAGGAATGTCAATGTTTGCTTGTAATAAATCTAAGGGTTTTAAATTAGTCCTAATTTATGAATAACTCCCTCGCATTAAATGAGAGAAATCACGGTAGCTTGCGTTATTGCAGTTTTTCAAGATCAGAAATTAAAATCATATTGTTACGGAAAATCCAATTTCCAAAACCTTTCCTTTTACCTTATTTTACAGTAATCAAAATAATGGTAGAGTTTCAAAAATCAGGTTTAACTAAAATTGACGTCACTACTCTATAAAAATTGACGTCAAATACTATATTTTTCATTCATTCGAAAATCATTGAACAAAATTGAAATCTAATCTTTTTTTAATTAGATCAAGAAGACGCTTGTTTTAATCTAAAGTTTTATAAAAAGTAAATCGGTAATTTGAGAAATCTTCTGTATATTTTGTTTTCGATTTTCAAAATTTGCTTCATAATTTGCTTTTCAAAAATCTTTTACTCAAAAGTCAACAGATTTATATTGAAAGCACATAAGAACTGTGCAATACTTGGCAATTTTAGTACCTCTTACTTAATTTTCTCTTTATTGTAGTGATGACTTTTGACTTTGATTTGGTGTTATCAGCAAAGGGCTTAAAAGACTCAAAGGAAGTTCAGGTATTCTTAATTTGTTTAGTTCAAGTCCCTGACGCGCAGTCTGACTGAATACTAGGTGGCGTTAGCCCGACTTTTCATGCTGAGGATAGAGGGTAGGCTTGAAAGGAAAGTCAGTCAGAACCTCTAAATGCAGCGCGCGTGCGTAAAAAAAGTTGCAGATTTTTCGAGAAAGAAAACAAAATAAATGAACATTGGATTTCAATCAATGGTCACCTGGATTTTTTTGAAACCTTGGACAAGATAAAGATGATTGAAAGTCATGGAAGTCGATGAAATGATTTTTTCCGCGGAATAATGAACAACTGGTACGAACTTTATAACAAAGACTTGTCGAGATGAATTTCACTTTGAAGACGTCAACAAATTTTAAGCTTAGTCCAAGCTTTCAGACTTTGGCTTATCGAAATACTTTTAACACGCAAGGCTTCACCGTAACAGAAATTGCTTTAAATAAACACGTCACACTTTTATAACTATAAGGGTCGGATTGAAAATTTATCTAAGTTAAGGGTGGGACTTGAGCATATTTTTAAGTTTAGTATTTTGTTTTACGTAGAATCTTACTAGTATGTTAAGTTAGAAATAAGGTCTCGTTTTAAAAAGTTTTGCCGGCAAAGAAAAAAAAAGTATTATGCAGAGGACCACATGAACGTTTTCAAGACGCAAAGAACTTCAAAACTGAAATCACTTACACAGTATATTATCGATAAATCATGGAATGGGAAGAAAGAAATTGGATGATAGAGGTAAGATTTTTTACATCTTTTTACTCAATTATTGTTAAGTGTATTTTATTTTTGATTTTTAAAATTGGCTTCATAAATTTCTTTTCATAAACTTGCTTGGTCCAAATTCTACGGATTTGTATTCAAGGCACATAAAAACCGTACAATATATCATAATTTTTATACCTTACATTTATCTTTTCTCTTTATTGTAGTGATGACTTTTGACTTTGATTTGGTGTTATCAGCAAAGGGCTAAAAGACTCAAAGGAAGTTCAGGTATTCTTAATTTGTTTAGTTCAAGTCCCTGACGCGCAGTCTGACTGAATACTAGGTGGCGTTAGCCCGACTTTTCATGCTGAGGATAGAGGGTAGGCTTGAAAGGAAAGTCAGTCAGAACCTCTAAATGCAGCGCGCGTGCGTAAAAAAAAGTTGCAGATTTTTCGAGAAAGAAAACGAAATAAATGAACATTGGATTTCAATCAATGGTCACCTGGATTTTTTTGAAACCTTGGACAAGATAAAGATGATTGAAAGTCATGGAAGTTGATGAAATGATGTTTTTTCCGTGGAATAATGAACAACTGGTACGAACTTTATAACAAAGACTTGTCGAGATGAATTTCACTTTGAAGACGTCAACAAACTTTTAAGCTTAGTCCAAGCTTTCAGACTTTGGCTTATCGAAATAGTTTTAACACGCAAGGCTTCACTGTAACAGAAATTGCTTTAAATAAACACGTCACACTTTTATAACTATAAGGGCTGCATTGAAAATTTATCTAAGTTAAGAGTGGGACTTGAGCATATTTTTTAGTTTTGTATTTTTTTACGTATAATCTTACTAGTATGTTAAGTTAGAAATAAGGTCTCGTTTTAAAAAGTTTTGCCGGCAAAGAATAAAAAAAGTATTATGCAGAGGACCACATGAACGTTTTCAAGACGGAAAGAAATTCAAAACTGAAATCAATTACACAGTATATTATCGATAAATCATGGAATGGGAAGAAAGAAATTAGATGATAGAGGTAAGAATTTTTACATCTTTTTACTCAATTATTGTTAGGTGTATTTTATTTTTGATTTTTAGAATTGGCTTCATAAATTTCTTTTCATAAAATTGCTTGGTCCAAATTCTAAGGATTTGTATTCAAGGCACATAAAAACCGTGCAATATATCATAATTTTTATATCTTACATTTATCTTTTCTCTTTATTGTAGTGATGACTTTTGACTTTGATTTGGTGTTATCAGCAAAGGGCTAAAAGACTCAAAGGAAGTTCAGGTATTCTTATTTTGTTTAGTTCAAGTCCCTGACGCACAGTCTGACTGAATACTAGGTGGCGTTAGCCCGACTTTTCATGCTGAGGATAGAGGGTAGGCTTGAAAGGAAAGTCAGTCAGAACCTCTAAATGCAGCGCGCGTGCGTAAAAAAAAGTTGCAGATTTTTCGAGAAAGAAAACGAAATAAATGAACATTGGATTTCAATCAATGGTCACCTGGATTTTTTTGAAACCTTGGACAAGATAAAGATGATTGAAAGTCATGGAAGTTGATGAAATGATGTTTTTTCCGTGGAATAATGAACAACTGGTACGAACTTTATAACAAAGACTTGTCGAGATGAATTTCACTTTGAAGACGTCAACAACCTTTTAAGCTTAGTCCAAGCTTTCAGACTTTTGCTTATCGAAATACTTTTAACACGCAAGGCTTCACTGTAACAGAAATTGCTTTAAATAAACACGTCACACTTTTATAACTATAAGGGTCGCATTGAAAATTTATCTAAGTTAAGAGTGGGACTTGAGCATATTTTTAAGTTTAGTATTTCTTTTACGTAGAATCTTACTAGTATGTTAAGTTAGAAATAAGGTCTCGTTTTAAAAAGTTTTGCCGGCAAAGAATTAAAAAAGTATTATGCAGAGGACCACATGAACGTTTTCAAGATGGAAAGAACTTCAAAACTGAAATCAATTACACAGTATATAATCGATAAATCATGGAATGGGAAGAAAGAAATTGATGATAGAGGTAAGATTTTTTACATCTTTTTACTCAATTATTGTTAAGTGTATTTTTTTTTTGATTTTTAAAATTGGCTTCATAAATTTCTTTTCATAAACTTGCTTAGTCCAAATTCTACGGATTTGTATTCAAGGCACATAAAAACCGTGCAATATATCATAATTTTTATATCTTACATTTATCTTTTCTCTTTATTGTAGTGATGACTTTTGACTTTGATTTGGTGTTATCAGCAAAGGGCTAAAAGACTCAAAGGAAGTTCAGGTATTCTTATTTTGTTTAGTTCAAGTCCCTGACGCGCAGTCTGACTGAATACTAGGTGGCGTTAGCCCGACTTTTCATGCTGAGGATAGAGGGTAGGCTTGAAAGGAAAGTCAGTCAGAACCTCTAAATGCAGCGCGCGTGCGTAAAAAAAAGTTGCAGATTTTTCGAGAAAGAAAACGAAATAAATGAACATTGGATTTCAATCAATGGTCACCTGGATTTTTTTGAAACCTTGGACAAGATAAAGATGATTGAAAGTCATGGAACTCGATGAAAAGATTTTTTTTCCGTGGAATAATGAACAACTGGTACGAACTTTATAACAAAGACTTGTCGAGATGAATTTCACTTTGAAGACGTCAACAAATTTTAAGCTTAGTCCAAGCTTTCAGACTTTGGCTTATCGAAATACTTTTAACACGCAAGGCTTCACTGTAACAGAAATTGCTTTAAATAAACACGTCACACTTTTATAACTATAAGGGCTGCATTGAAAATTTATCTAAGTTAAGAGTGGGACTTGAGCATATTTTTAAATTTAGTATTTTTTTACGTATAATCTTACTAGTATGTTAAGTTAGAAATAAGGTCTCGTTTTAAAAAGTTTTGCCGGCAAAGAATAAAAAAAGTATTATGCAGAGGACCACATGAACGTTTTCAAGACGGAAAGAAATTCAAAACTGAAATCAATTACACAGTATATTATCGATAAATCATGGAATGGGAAGAAAGAAATTGGATGTTAGAGGTAAGATATTTTACATCTTTTCACTCAATTATTGTTAGGTGTATTTTATTTTTGATTTTTAAAATTGGCTTCATAAATTTCTTTTCATAAACTTGCTTAGTCCAACTTCTAAGGATTTGTATTCAAGGCACATAAAAACCGTGCGATGTATCATAATTTTTATATCTTACATTTATCTTTTCTCTTTATTGTAGTGATGACTTTTGACTTTGATTTGGTGTTATCAGCAAAGGGCTAAAAGACTCAAAGGAAGTTCAGGTATTCTTATTTTGTTTAGTTCAAGTCCCTGACGCACAGTCTGACTGAATACTAGGTGGCGTTAGCCCGACTTTTCATGCTGAGGATAGAGGGTAGGCTTGAAAGGAAAGTCAGTCAGAACCTCTAAATGCAGCGCGCGTGCGTAAAAAAAAGTTGCAGATTTTTCGAGAAAGAAAACGAAATAAATGAACATTGGATTTCAATCAATGGTCACCTGGATTTTTTTGAAACCTTGGACAAGATAAAGATGATTGAAAGTCATGGAACTCGATGAAAAGATTTTTTTTCCGTGGAATAATGAACAACTGGTACGAACTTTATAACAAAGACTTGTCGAGATGAATTTCACTTTGAAGACGTCAACAAATTTTAAGCTTAGTCCAAGCTTTCAGACTTTGGCTTATCGAAATACTTTTAACACGCAAGGCTTCACTGTAACAGAAATTGCTTTAAATAAACACGTCACACTTTTATAACTATAAGGGTGCATTGAAAATTTATCTAAGTTAAGAGTGGGACTTGAGCATATTTTTAAGTTTAGTATTTTTTTACGTAGAATCTTACTAGTATGTTAAGTTAGAAATAAGGTCTCGTTTTAAAAAGTTTTGCCGGCAAAGAATAAAAAAAGTATTATGCAGAGGACCACATGAACGTTTTCAAGACGGAAAGAAATTCAAAACTGAAATCAATTACACAGTATATTATCGATAAATCATGGAATGGGAAGAAAGAAATTGGATGATAGAGGTAAGATTTTTTACATCTTTTTACTCAATTATTGTTAAGTGTATTTTATTTTTGATTTTTAAAATTGGCTTCATAAATTTCTTTTCATAAACTTGCTTAGTCCAAATTCTAAGGATTTGTATTCAAGGCACATAAAAACCGTGCAATATATCATAATTTTTATATCTTACATTTATCTTTTCTCTTTATTGTAGTGATGACTTTTGACTTTGATTTGGTGTTATCAGCAAAGGGCTAAAAGACTCAAAGGAAGTTCAGGTATTCTTAATTTGTTTAGTTCAAGTCCCTGACGCGCAGTCTGACTGAATACTAGGTGGCGTTAGCCCGACTTTTCATGCTGAGGATAGAGGGTAGGCTTGAAAGGAAAGTCAGTCAGAACCTCTAAATGCAGCGCGCGTGCGTAAAAAAAAGTTGCAGATTTTTCGAGAAAGAAAACGAAATAAATGAACATTGGATTTCAATCAATGGTCACCTGGATTTTTTTGAAACCTTGGACAAGATAAAGATGATTGAAAGTCATGGAACTCGATGAAAAGATTTTTTTTCCGTGGAATATTGAACAACTGGTACGAACTTTATAACAAAGACTTGTCGAGATGAATTTCACTTTGAAGACGTCAACAAACTTTTAAGCTTAGTCCAAGCTTTCAGACTTTGGCTTATCGAAATAGTTTTAACACGCAAGGCTTCACTGTAACAGAAATTGCTTTAAATAAACACGTCACACTTTTATAACTATAAGGGTCGCATTGAAAATTTATCTAAGTTAAGAGTGGGACTTGAGCATATTTTTAAGTTTAGTATTTTGCTTTACGTAGAATCTTACTAGTATGTTAAGTTAGAAATAAGGTCTCGTTTTAAAAAGTTTTGCCGGCAAAGAATAAAAAAAGTATTATGCAGAGGACCACATGAACGTTTTCAAGACGGAAAGAAATTCAAAACTGAAATCAATTACACAGTATATTATCGATAAATCATGGAATGGGAAGAAAGAAATTGGATGATAGAGGTAAGATTTTTTACATCTTTTTACTCAATTATTGTTAAGTGTATTTTATTTTTGATTTTTAAAATTGGCTTCTTAAATTTCTTTTCATAAACTTGCTTAGTCCAAATTCTAAGGATTTGTATTCAAGGCACATAAAAACCGTGCAATATATCATAATTTTTATATCTTACATTTATCTTTTCTCTTTATTGTAGTGATGACTTTTGACTTTGATTTGGTGTTATCAGCAAAGGGCTAAAAGACTCAAAGGAAGTTCAGGTATTCTTAATTTGTTTAGTTCAAGTCCCTGACGCGCAGTCTGACTGAATACTAGGTGGCGTTAGCCCGACTTTTCATGCTGAGGATAGAGGGTAGGCTTGAAAGGAAAGTCAGTCAGAACCTCTAAATGCAGCGCGCGTGCGTAAAAAAAAGTTGCAGATTTTTCGAAAAAGAAAACGAAATAAATGAACATTGGATTTCAATCAATGGTCACCTGGATTTTTTTGAAACCTTGGACAAGATAAAGATGATTGAAAGTCATGGAACTCGATGAAAAGATTTTTTTTCCGTGGAATATTGAACAACTGGTACGAACTTTATAACAAAGACTTGTCGAGATGAATTTCACTTTGAAGACGTCAACAAATTTTAAGCTTAATCCAAGCTTTCAGACTTTGGCTTATCGAAATACTTTTAACACGCAAGGCTTCACTGTAACAGAAATTGCTTTAAATAAACACGTCACACTTTTATAACTATAAGGGTCGCATTGAAAATTTATCTAAGTTAAGAGTGGGACTTGAGCATATTTTTAAGTTTAGTATTTTTTTACGTAGAATCTTACTAGTATGTTAAGTTAGAAATAAGGTCTCGTTTTAAAAAGTTTTGCCGGCAAAGAATAAAAAAAGTATTATGCAGAGGACCACATGAACGTTTTCAAGACGGAAAGAAATTCAAAACTGAAATCAATTACACAGTATATTATCGATAAATCATGGAATGGGAAGAAAGAAATTGGATGATAGAGGTAAGATTTTTTACATCTTTTTACTCAATTATTGTTAAGTGTATTTTATTTTTGATTTTTAAAATTGGCTTCTTAAATTTCTTTTCATAAACTTGCTTAGTCCAAATTCTAAGGATTTGTATTCAAGGCACATAAAAACCGTGCAATATATCATAATTTTTATATCTTACATTTATCTTTTCTCTTTATTGTAGTGATGACTTTTGACTTTGATTTGGTGTTATCAGCAAAGGGCTAAAAGACTCAAAGGAAGTTCAGGTATTCTTAATTTGTTTAGTTCAAGTCCCTGACGCGCAGTCTGACTGAATACTAGGTGGCGTTAGCCCGACTTTTCATGCTGAGGATAGAGGGTAGGCTTGAAAGGAAAGTCAGTCAGAACCTCTAAATGCAGCGCGCGTGCGTAAAAAAAAGTTGCAGATTTTTCGAGAAAGAAAACGAAATAAATGAACATTGGATTTCAATCAATGGTCACCTGGATTTTTTTGAAACCTTGGACAAGATAAAGATGATTGAAAGTCATGGAACTCGATGAAAAGATTTTTTTTCCGTGGAATAATGAACAACTGGTACGAACTTTATAACAAAGACTTGTCGAGATGAATTTCACTTTGAAGACGTCAACAAATTTTAAGCTTAGTCCAAGCTTTCAGACTTTGGCTTATCGAAATACTTTTAACACACAAGGCTTCACCGTAACAGAAATTGCTTTAAATAAACACGTCACACTTTTATAATTATAAGGGTCGGATTGAAAATTTTTCTAAGTTAAGAGTGGGACTTGAGCATATTTTTAAGTTTAGTATTTTGTTTTACGTAGAATCTTACAAGTATGTTAAGTTAGAAATAAGGTCTCGTTTTATAAAGTTTTGCCGGCAAAGAATAAAAAAAGTATTATGCAGAGGACCACATGAACGTTTTCAAGATGGAAAGAACTTCAAAACTGAAATCAATTACACAGTATATAATCGATAAATCATGGAATGGGAAGAAAGAAATTGATGATAGAGGTAAGATTTTTTACATCTTTTTACTCAATTATTGTTAGGTGTATTTTATTTTTGATTTTTAAAATTGGCTTCATAAATTTCTTTTCATAAACTTGCTTAGTCCAAATTCTAAGGATTTGTATTCAAGGCACATAAAAACCGTGCAATATATCATAATTTTTATATCTTACATTTATCTTTTCTCTTTATTGTAGTGATGACTTTTGACTTTGATTTGGTGTTATCAGCAAAGGGCTAAAAGACTCAAAGGAAGTTCAGGTATTCTTAATTTGTTTAGTTCAAGTCCCTGACGCGCAGTCTGACTGAATACTAGGTGGCGTTAGCCCGACTTTTCATGCTGAGGATAGAGGGTAGGCTTGAAAGGAAAGTCAGTCAGAACCTCTAAATGCAGCGCGCGTGCGTAAAAAAAAGTTGCAGATTTTTCGAGAAAGAAAACGAAATAAATGAACATTGGATTTCAATCAATGGTCACCTGGATTTTTTTGAAACCTTGGACAAGATAAAGATGATTGAAAGTCATGGAACTCGATGAAAAGATTTTTTTTCCGTGGAATAATGAACAACTGGTACGAACTTTATAACAAAGACTTGTCGAGATGAATTTCACTTTGAAGACGTCAACAAATTTTAAGCTTAGTCCAAGCTTTCAGACTTTGGCTTATCGAAATACTTTTAACACGCAAGGCTTCACTGTAACAGAAATTGCTTTAAATAAACACGTCACACTTTTATAACTATAAGGGTCGCATTGAAAATTTATCTAAGTTAAGAGTGGGACTTGAGCATATTTTTAAGTTTAGTATTTTTTTACGTAGAATCTTACTAGTATGTTAAGTTAGAAATAAGGTCTCGTTTTAAAAAGTTTTGCCGGCAAAGAATAAAAAAAGTATTATGCAGAGGACCACATGAACGTTTTCAAGACGGAAAGAAATTCAAAACTGAAATCAATTACACAGTATATTATCGATAAATCATGGAATGGGAAGAAAGAAATTGGATGATAGAGGTAAGATTTTTTACATCTTTTTACTCAATTATTGTTAGGTGTATTTTATTTTTGATTTTTAAAATTGGCTTCATAAATTTCTTTTCATAAACTTGCTTAGTCCAAATTCTAAGGATTTGTATTCAAGGCACATAAAAACCGTGCAATATATCATAATTTTTATATCTTACATTTATCTTTTCTCTTTATTGTAGTGATGACTTTTGACTTTGATTTGGTGTTATCAGCAAAGGGCTAAAAGACTCAAAGGAAGTTCAGGTATTCTTAATTTGTTTAGTTCAAGTCCCTGACGCGCAGTCTGACTGAATACTAGGTGGCGTTAGCCCGACTTTTCATGCTGAGGATAGAGGGTAGGCTTGAAAGGAAAGTCAGTCAGAACCTCTAAATGCAGCGCGCGTGCGTAAAAAAAAGTTGCAGATTTTTCGAAAAAGAAAACGAAATAAATGAACATTGGATTTCAATCAATGGTCACCTGGATTTTTTTGAAACCTTGGACAAGATAAAGATGATTGAAAGTCATGGAAGTTTATGAAATGATTTTTTTCCACGGAATAATGAACAACTGGTACGAACTTTATAACAAAGACTTGTCGAGGTGAATTTCACTTTGAAGACGTCAACAAATTTTAAGCTTAGTCCAAGCTTTCAGACTTTGGCTTATCGAAATACTTTTAACACGCAAGGCTTCACTGTAACAGAAATTGCTTTAAATAAACACGTCACACTTTTATAACTATAAGGGTCGCATTGAAAATTTATCTAAGTTAAGAGTGGGACTTGAGCATATTTTTAAGTTTAGTATTTTTTTTACGTAGAATCTTACTAGTAAGTAGTATGTTAAGTTAGAAATAAGGTCTCGTTTTAAAAAGTTTTGCCGGCAAAGAATAAAAAAAGTATTATGCAGAGGACCACATGAACGTTTTCAAGACGGAAAGAAATTCAAAACTGAAATCAATTACACAGTATATTATCGATAAATCATGGAATGGGAAGAAAGAAATTGGATGATAGAGGTAAGATTTATTACATCTTTTTACTCAAGTGTATTTTATTTTTGATTTTTAAAATTGGCTTCATAAATTTCTTTTCATAAACTTGCTTAGTCCAAATTCTAAGGATTTGTATTCAAGGCACATAAAAACCGTGCAATATATCATAATTTTTATATCTTACATTTATCTTTTCTCTTTATTGTAGTGATGACTTTTGACTTTGATTTGGTGTTATCAGCAAAGGGCTAAAAGACTCAAAGGAAGTTCAGGTATTCTTAATTTGTTTAGTTCAAGTCCCTGACGCGCAGTCTGACTGAATACTAGGTGGCGTTAGCCCGACTTTTCATGCTGAGGATAGAGGGTAGGCTTGAAAGGAAAGTCAGTCAGAACCTCTAAATGCAGCGCGCGTGCGTAAAAAAAAGTTGCAGATTTTTCGAGAAAGAAAACGAAATAAATGAACATTGGATTTCAATCAATGGTCACCTGGATTTTTTTGAAACCTTGGACAAGATAAAGATGATTGAAAGTCATGGAACTCGATGAAAAGATTTTTTTTCCGTGGAATAATGAACAACTGGTACGAACTTTATAACAAAGACTTGTCGAGATGAATTTCACTTTGAAGACGTCAACAAATTTTAAGCTTAGTCCAAGCTTTCAGACTTTGGCTTATCGAAATACTTTTAACACGCAAGGCTTCACTGTAACAGAAATTGCTTTAAATAAACACGTCACACTTTTATAACTATAAGGGCGCATTGAAAATTTATCTAAGTTAAGAGTGGGACTTGAGCATATTTTTAAGTTTAGTATTTTTTTACGTAGAATCTTACTAGTATGTTAAGTTAGAAATAAGGTCTCGTTTTAAAAAGTTTTGCCGGCAAAGAATAAAAAAAGTATTATGCAGAGGACCACATGAACGTTTTCAAGACGGAAAGAAATTCAAAACTGAAATCAATTACACAGTATATTATCGATAAATCATGGAATGGGAAGAAAGAAATTGGATGATAGAGGTAAGATTTTTTACATCTTTTTACTCAATTATTGTTAAGTGTATTTTATTTTTGATTTTTAAAATTGGCTTCATAAATTTCTTTTCATAAACTTGCTTGGTCCAAATTCTACGGATTTGTATTCAAGGCACATAAAAACCGTACAATATATCATAATTTTTATATCTTACATTTATCTTTTCTCTTTATTGTAGTGATGACTTTTGACTTTGATTTGGTGTTATCAGCAAAGGGCTAAAAGACTCAAAGGAAGTTCAGGTATTCTTAATTTGTTTAGTTCAAGTCCCTGACGCGCAGTCTGACTGAATACTAGGTGGCGTTAGCCCGACTTTTCATGCTGAGGATAGAGGGTAGGCTTGAAAGGAAAGTCAGTCAGAACCTCTAAATGCAGCGCGCGTGCGTAAAAAAAAGTTGCAGATTTTTCGAGAAAGAAAACGAAATAAATGAACATTGGATTTCAATCAATGGTCACCTGGATTTTTTTGAAACCTTGGACAAGATAAAGATGATTGAAAGTCATGGAAGTTTATGAAATGATTTTTTTTCCACGGAATAATGAACAACTGGTACGAACTTTATAACAAAGACTTGTCGAGGTGAATTTCACTTTGAAGACGTCAACAAATTTTAAGCTTAGTCCAAGCTTTCAGACTTTGGCTTATCGAAATACTTTTAACACACAAGGCTTCACCGTAACAGAAATTGCTTTAAATAAACACGTCACACTTTTATAACTATAAGGGTCGCATTGAAAATTTATCTAAGTTAAGAGTGGGACTTGAGCATATTTTTAAGTTTAGTATTTTGCTTTACGTAGAATCTTACTAGTATGTTAAGTTAGAAATAAGGTCTCGTTTTAAAAAGTTTTGCCGGCAAAGAATAAAAAAAGTATTATGCAGAGGACCACATGAACGTTTTCAAGACGGAAAGAAATTCAAAACTGAAATCAATTACACAGTATATTATCGATAAATCATGGAATGGGAAGAAAGAAATTGGATGATAGAGGTAAGATTTTTTACATCTTTTTACTCAATTATTGTTAGGTGTATTTTTTTTTGATTTTTAAAATTGGCTTCATAAATTTCTTTTCATAAACTTGCTTAGTCCAAATTCTAAGGATTTGTATTCAAGGCACATAAAAACCGTGCAATATATCATAATTTTTATATCTTACATTTATCTTTTCTCTTTATTGTAGTGATGACTTTTGACTTTGATTTGGTGTTATCAGCAAAGGGCTAAAAGACTCAAAGGAAGTTCAGGTATTCTTAATTTGTTTAGTTCAAGTCCCTGACGCGCAGTCTGACTGAATACTAGGTGGCGTTAGCCCGACTTTTCATGCTGAGGATAGAGGGTAGGCTTGAAAGGAAAGTCAGTCAGAACCTCTAAATGCAGCGCGCGTGCGTAAAAAAAAGTTGCAGATTTTTCGAGAAAGAAAACGAAATAAATGAACATTGGATTTCAATCAATGGTCACCTGGATTTTTTTGAAACCTTGGACAAGATAAAGATGATTGAAAGTCATGGAACTCGATGAAAAGATTTTTTTTCCGTGGAATAATGAACAACTGGTACGAACTTTATAACAAAGACTTGTCGAGATGAATTTCACTTTGAAGACGTCAACAAATTTTAAGCTTAGTCCAAGCTTTCAGACTTTGGCTTATCGAAATACTTTTAACACGCAAGGCTTCACTGTAACAGAAATTGCTTTAAATAAACACGTCACACTTTTATAACTATAAGGGTCGCATTGAAAATTTATCTAAGTTAAGAGTGGGACTTGAGCATATTTTTAAGTTTTGTATTTTTTTACGTATAATCTTACTAGTATGTTAAGTTAGAAATAAGGTCTCGTTTTAAAAAGTTTTGCCGGCAAAGAAAAAAAAGTATTATGCAGAGGACCACATGAACGTTTTCAAGACGGAAAGAAATTCAAAACTGAAATCAATTACACAGTATATTATCGATAAATCATGGAATGGGAAGAAAGAAATTGGATGATAGAGGTAAGATATTTTACATCTTTTTACTCAATTATTGTTAGGTGTATTTTATTTTTGATTTTTAAAATTGGCTTCATAAATTTCTTTTCATAAACTTCCTTAGTCCAAATTCTAAGGATTTGTATTCAAGGCACATAAAAACCGTGCAATATATCATAATTTTTATATCTTACATTTATCTTTTCTCTTTATTGTAGTGATGACTTTTGACTTTGATTTGGTGTTATCAGCAAAGGGCTAAAAGACTCAAAGGAAGTTCAGGTATTCTTAATTTGTTTAGTTCAAGTCCCTGACGCGCAGTCTGACTGAATACTAGGTGGCGTTAGCCCGACTTTTCATGCTGAGGATAGAGGGTAGGCTTGAAAGGAAAGTCAGTCAGAACCTCTAAATGCAGCGCGCGTGCGTAAAAAAAAGTTGCAGATTTTTCGAGAAAGAAAACGAAATAAATGAACATTAGATTTCAATCAATGGTCACCTGGATTTTTTTAAAACCTTGGACAAGATAAAGATGATTGAAAGTCATGGAAGTTGATGAAATGATGTTTTTTCCGTGGAATAATGAACAACTGGTACGAACTTTATAACAAAGACTTGTCCAGATGAATTTCACTTTGAAGACGTCAACAAATTTTAAGCTTAGTCCAAGCTTTCAGACTTTGGCTTATCGAAATACTTTTAACACGCAAGGCTTCACTGTAGCAGAAATTGCTTTAAATAAACACGTCACACTTTTATAACTATAAGGGTCGCATTGAAAATTTATCTAAGTTAAGAGTGGGACTTGAGCATATTTTTAAGTTTAGTATTTTTTTTACGTAGAATCTTACTAGTATGTTAAGTTGGAAATAAGGTCTAGTTTTAAAAAGTTTTGCCGGCAAAGAATAAAAAAAGTATTATGCAGAGGACCACATGAACGTTTTCAAGACGGAAAGAAATTCAAAACTGAAATCAATTACACAGTATATTATCGATAAATCATGGAATGGGAAGAAAGAAATTGATGATAGAGGTAAGATTTTTTACATCTTTTTACTCAATTATTGTTAAGTGTATTTTTTTTTGATTTTTAAAATTGGCTTCATAAATTTCTTTTCATAAACTTGCTTAGTCCAAATTCTACGGATTTGTATTCAAGGCACATAAAAACCGTTCAATATATAATAAATTTTATACCTTACATTTATCTTTTCTCTTTATTGCAGTGATGACTTTTGACTTTGATTTGGTGTTATCAGCAAAGGGCTAAAAGACTCAAAGGAAGTTCAGGTATTCTTATTTTGTTTAGTTCAAGTCCCTGACGCGCAGTCTGACTGAATACTAGGTGGCGTTAGCCCGACTTTTCATGCTGAGGATAGAGGGTAGGCTTGAAAGGAAAGTCAGTCAGAACCTCTAAATGCAGCGCGCGTGCGTAAAAAAAAGTTGCAGATTTTTCGAGAAAGAAAACGAAATAAATGAACATTGGATTTCAATCAATGGTCACCTGGATTTTTTTGAAACCTTGGACAAGATAAAGATGATTGAAAGTCATGGAAGTTGATGAAATGATGTTTTTTCCGTGGAATAATGAACAACTGGTACGAACTTTATAACAAAGACTTGTCGAGATGAATTTCACTTTGAAGACGTCAACAAACTTTTAAGCTTAGTCCAAGCTTTCAGACTTTTGCTTATCGAAATACTTTTAACACGCAAGGCTTCACTGTAACAGAAATTGCTTTAAATAAACACGTCACACTTTTATAACTATAAGGGTCGCATTGAAAATTTATCTAAGTTAAGAGTGGGACTTGAGCATATTTTTAAGTTTAGTATTTTTTTTACGTAGAATCTTACTAGTATGTTAAGTTAGAAATAAGGTCTCGTTTTAAAAAGTTTTGCCGGCAAAGAATGAAAAAAGTATTATGCAGAGGATTACATGAACGTTTTCAAGACGGAAAGAAATTCAAAACTGAAATCAATTACACAGTATATTATCGATAAATCATGGAATGGGAAGAAAGAAATTTGATGATAGAGGTAAGATTTTTTACATCTTTTTACTCAATTATTGTTAGGTGTATTTTATTTTTGATTTTTAAAATTGGCTTCATAAATTTCTTTTCATAAACTTGCTTAGTCCAAATTCTAAGGATTTGTATTCAAGGCACATAAAAACCGTGCAATATATCATAATTTTTATATCTTACATTTATCTTTTCTCTTTATTGTAGTGATGACTTTTGACTTTGATTTGGTGTTATCAGCAAAGGGCTAAAAGACTCAAAGGAAGTTCAGGTATTCTTATTTTGTTTAGTTCAA
Source organism: Clytia hemisphaerica (assembly GCF_902728285.1). NCBI lineage: Eukaryota > Metazoa > Cnidaria > Hydrozoa > Leptothecata > Clytiidae > Clytia > Clytia hemisphaerica. The sequence goes on along the minus strand of NW_027103851.1, from coordinate 1,999,124 downwards.
GTCCCTGACGCGCAGTCTGACTGAATACTAGGTGGCGTTAGCCCGACTTTTCATGCTGAGGATAGAGGGTAGGCTTGAAAGGAAAGTCAGTCAGAACCTCTAAATGCAGCGCGCGTGCGTAAAAAAAAGTTGCAGATTTTTCGAAAAAGAAAACGAAATAAATGAACATTGGATTTCAATCAATGGTCACCTGGATTTTTTTGAAACCTTGGACAAGATAAAGATGATTGAAAGTCATGGAACTCGATGAAAAGATTTTTTTTCCGTGGAATATTGAACAACTGGTACGAACTTTATAACAAAGACTTGTCGAGATGAATTTCACTTTGAAGACGTCAACAAATTTTAAGCTTAGTCCAAGCTTTCAGACTTTGGCTTATCGAAATAGTTTTAACACGCAAGGCTTCACTGTAACAGAAATTGCTTTAAATAAACACGTCACACTTTTATAACTATAAGGGTCGCATTGAAAATTTATCTAAGTTAAGAGTGGGACTTGAGCATATTTTTAGTTTAGTATTTTTTTTACGTAGAATCTTACTAGTATGTTAAGTTAGAAATAAGGTCTCGTTTTAAAAAGTTTTGCCGGCAAAGAATAAAAAAAGTATTATGCAGAGGACCACATGAACGTTTTCAAGACGGAAAGAAATTCAAAACTGAAATCAATTACACAGTATATTATCGATAAATCATGGAATGGGAAGAAAGAAATTGGATGATAGAGGTAAGATTTTTTACATCTTTTTACTCAATTATTGTTAGGTGTATTTTTTTTTGATTTTTAAAATTGGCTTCATAAATTTCTTTTCATAAACTTGCTTAGTCCAAATTCTAAGGATTTGTATTCAAGGCACATAAAAACCGTACAATATATCATAATTTTTATATCTTACATTTATCTTTTCTCTTTATTGTAGTGATGACTTTTGACTTTGATTTGGTGTTATCAGCAAAGGGCTAAAAGACTCAAAGGAAGTTCAGGTATTCTTATTTTGTTTAGTTCAATATCCTGACGCGCAGTCTGACTGAATACTAGGTGGCGTTAGCCCGACTTTTCATGCTGAGGATAGAGGGTAGGCTTGAAAGGAAAGTCAGTCAGAACCTCTAAATGCAGCGCGCGTGCGTAAAAAAAGTTGCAGATTTTTCGAGAAAGAAAACGAAATAAATGAACATTGGATTTCAATCAATGGTCACCTGGATTTTTTTGAAACCTTGGACAAGATAAAGATGATTGAAAGTCATGAAAGTTGATGAAATTATGTCTTTTTTCCGTGGAATAATGAACAACTGGTACGAACTTTATAAAATAGACTTGTCGAGATGAATTTCACTTTGAAGACGTCAACAAATTTTAAGCTTAGTCCAAGCTTTCAGACTTTGGCTTATCGAAATAGTTTTAACACGCAAGGCTTCACTGTAACAGAAATTGCTTTAAATAAACACGTCACACTTTTATAACTATAAGGGTCGCATTGAAAATTTATCTAAGTTAAAAGTGGGACTTGAGCATATTTTTAAGTTTAGTATTTTTTTACGTAGAATCTTACTAGTATGTTAAGTTAGAAATAAGGTCTCGTTTTAAAAAGTTTTGCCGGCAAAGAATAAAAAAAGTATTATGCAGAGGACCACATGAACGTTTTCAAGACGGAAAGAAATTCAAAACTGAAATCAATTACACAGTATATTATCGATAAATCATGGAATGGGAAGAAAGAAATTGGATGATAGAGGTAAGATTTTTTACATCTTTTTACTCAATTATTGTTAAGTGTATTTTATTTTTGATTTTTAAAATTGGCTTCATAAATTTCTTTTCATAAACTTGCTTAGTCCAAATTCTAAGGATTTGTATTCAAGGCACATAAAAACCGTGCAATATATCATAATTTTTATATCTTACATTTATCTTTTCTCTTTATTGTAGTGATGACTTTTGACTTTGATTTGGTGTTATCAGCAAAGGGCTAAAAGACTCAAAGGAAGTTCAGGTATTCTTAATTTGTTTAGTTCAAGTCCCTGACGCGCAGTCTGACTGAATACTAGGTGGCGTTAGCCCGACTTTTCATGCTGAGGATAGAGGGTAGGCTTGAAAGGAAAGTCAGTCAGAACCTCTAATTGCAGAGCGCGTGCGTAAAAAAAAGTTGCAGATTTTTCGAGAAAGAAAACGAAATAAATGAACATTGGATTTCAATCAATGGTCACCTGGATTTTTTTGAAACCTTGGACAAGATAAAGATGATTGAAAGTCATGGAAGTTGATGAAATTATGTTTTTTTTCCGTGGAATAATGAACAACTGGTACGAACTTTATAAAAAAGACTTGTCGAGATGAATTTCACTTTGAAGACGTCAACAAATTTTAAGCTTAGTCCAAGCTTTCAGACTTTGGCTTATCGAAATACTTTTAACACGCAAGCAAGGCTTCACTGTAACAGAAATTGCTTTAAATAAACACGTCACACTTTTATAACTATAAGGGTCGCATTGAAAATTTATCTAAGTTAAGAGTGGGACTTGAGCATATTTTTAAGTTTAGTATTTTGTTTTACGTAGAATCTTACTAGTATGTTAAGTTGGAAATAAGGTCTAGTTTTAAAAAGTTTTGCCGGCAAAGAATAAAAAAAGTATTATGCAGAGGACCACATGAACGTTTTCAAGACGGAAAGAAATTCAAAACTGAAATCAATTACACAGTATATTATCGATAAATCATGGAATGGGAAGAAAGAAATTGGATGATAGAGGTAAGATTTTTTACATCTTTTTACTCAATTATTGTTAGGTAAATTTTTTTTTGATTTTTAAAATTGGCTTCATAAATTTCTTTTCATAAACTTGCTTGGTCCAAATTCTACGGATTTGTATTCAAGGCACATAAAAACCGTACAATATATCATAATTTTTATATCTTACATTTATCTTTTCTCTTTATAGCAGTGATGACTTTTGACTTTGATTTGTCGTTATCAGCAAAGGGCTAAAAGACTCAAAGGAAGTTCAGGTATTCTTATTTTGTTTAGTTCAAGTCCCTGACGCGCAGTCTGACTGAATACTAGGTGGCGTTAGCCCGACTTTTCATGCTGAGGATAGAGGGTAGGCTTGAAAGGAAAGTCAGTCAGAACCTCTAAATGCAGCGCGCGTGCGTAAAAAAAAGTTGCAGATTTTTCGAGAAAGAAAACAAAATAAATGAACATTGGATTTCAATCAATGGTCACCTGGATTTTTTTGAAACCTTGGACAAGATAAAGATGATTGAAAGTCATGGAAGTTGATGAAATGATGGTTTTTCCCTGGAATAATGAACAACTGGTACGAACTTTATAACAAAGACTTGTCGAGATGATTTTCACTTTGAAGACGTCAACAAACTTTAAGCTTAGTCCAAGCTTTCAGACTTTGGCTTATCGAAATACTTTTAACACGCAAGCAAGGCTTCACTGTAACAGAAATTGCTTTAAATAAACACGTCACACTTTTATAACTATAAGGGTCGCATTGAAAATTTATCTAAGTTAAGAGTGGGACTTGAGCATATTTTTAAGTTTAGTATTTTTTTTACGTAGAATCTTACTAGTATGTTAAGTTGGAAATAAGGTCTAGTTTTAAAAAGTTTTGCCGGCAAAGAATAAAAAAATTATGCAGAGGACCACATGAACGTTTTCAAGACGGAAAGAAATTCAAAACTGAAATCAATTACACAGTATATTATCGATAAATCATGGAATGGGAAGAAAGAAATTGGATGATAGAGGTAAGATTTTTTACATCTTTTTACTCAATTATTGTTAGGTAAATTTTTTTTTGATTTTTAAAATTGGCTTCATAAATTTCTTTTCATAAACTTGCTTGGTCCAAATTCTACGGATTTGTATTCAAGGCACATAAAAACCGTACAATATATCATAATTTTTATATCTTACATTTATCTTTTCTCTTTATTGTAGTGATGACTTTTGACTTTGATTTGCTGTTATCAGCAAAGGGTTAAAAGACTCAAAGGAAGTTCAGGTATTCTTAATTTGTTTAGTTCAAGTCCCTGACGCACAGTCTGACTGAATACTAGGTGGCGTTAGTCCGACTTTTCATGCTGAGGATAGAGGGTAGGCTTGAAAGGAAAGTCAGTCAGAACCTCTAAATGCAGCGCGCGTGTGTAAAAAAAAGTTGCAGATTTTTCGAGAAAGAAAACAAAATAAATGAACATTGGATTTCAATCAATGGTCACCTGGATTTTTTTGAAACCTTGGACAAGATAAAGATGATTGAAAGTCATGGAAGTTGATGAAATGATGGTTTTTCCCTGGAATAATGAACAACTGGTACGAACTTTATAACAAAGACTTGTCGAGATGATTTTCACTTTGAAGACGTCAACAAACTTTAAGCTTAGTCCAAGCTTTCAGACTTTGGCTTATCGAAATACTTTTAACACGCAAGCAAGGCTTCACTGTAACAGAAATTGCTTTAAATAAACACGTCACACTTTTATAACTATAAGGGTCGCATTGAAAATTTATCTAAGTTAAGAGTGGGACTTGAGCATATTTTTAAGTTTAGTATTTTTTTTACGTAGAATCTTACTAGTATGTTAAGTTAGAAATAAGGTCTAGTTTTAAAAAGTTTTGCCGGCAAAGAATAAAAAAAGTATTATGCAGAGGACCACATGAACGTTTTCAAGACGGAAAGAAATTCAAAACTGTAATCAATTACACCGTATATTATCGATAAATAATGGAATGGGAAGAAAGAAATTGGATGATAGAGGTAAGATTTTTTACATCTTTTTACTCAATTATTGTTAGGTGTATTTTTTTTTTATTTTTAAAATTGGCTTCATAAATTTCTTTTCATAAACTTGCTTGGTCCAAATTCTACGGATTTGTATTCAAGGCACATAAAAACCGTACAATATATCATAATTATTATATCTTACATTTATCTTTTCTCTTTATTGTAGTGATGACTTTTGACTTTGATTTGCTGTTATCAGCAAAGGGCTAAAAGACTCAAAGGAAGTTCAGGTATTCTTAATTTGTTTAGTTCAAGTCCCTGACGCGCAATCTGACTGGATACTAGGTGGCGTTAGCCCGACTTTTCATGCTGAGGATAGAGGGTAGGCTTGAAAGGAAAGTCAGTCAGAACCTCTAAATGCAGCGCGCGTGTGTAAAAAAAAGTTGCAGATTTTTTGAGAAAGAAAACGAAATAAATGAACATTGGATTTCAATCAATGGTCACCTGGATTTTTTCGAAACCTTGGACAAGATAAAGATGATTGAAAGTCATGGAAGTTGATGAAATGATGGTTTTTCCCTGGAATAAGGAACAACTGGTACGAACTTTATAACAAAGACTTGTCGAGATGATTTTCACTTTGAAGACGTCAACAAACTTTAAGCTTAGTCCAAGCTTTCAGACTTTGGCTTATCGAAATACTTTTAACACGCAAGGCTTCACTGTAACAGTAATTGCTTTAAATAAACACGTCACACTTTTATAACTATAAGGGTCGCATTGAAAATTTATCTAAGTTAAGAGTGGGACTTGAGCATATTTTTAAGTTTGTATTTTTTTACGTAGAATCTTACTAGTATGTTAAGTTAGAGATAAGGTCTCGTTTTAAAAAGTTTTGCCGGCAAAGAATAAAAAAAGTATTATGCAGAGGACCACATGAACGTTTTCAAGATGGAAAGAAATTCAAAACTGAAATCAATTACACAGTATATTATCGATAAATCATGGAATGGGAAGAAAGAAATTTGATGATAGAGGTAAGTTTTTTACATCTTTGTACTCAATTATCGTTAAGTGTATTTTTTTTGATTTTCAAATTTGGCTTCATAAATTTCTTTTCATAATACACCAAATTCTACGTTGTATTCAAGGCACATAAAAACCGTACAATATATATTAATTTTTATACCTTACATTTATCTTTTTTCTTTATTATAGTGATGAGTTTTGACTTTTATTTGGTGTTATCAGCAAAGAGCTAAAAGACTCAAAGGAAGTTAAGGTATTTTTATTCATCTTAAGTTATGTTACACAAAGTTTCACCTTTTAAATAGGTGACGTGTTTCATTTAAATGAGACAGTCTGACTGAAAACGGCGCTCCTCCGAATTTTCATACTGAAAACGATGTTACGTGTTTTAAGAAATGTCTGTCAGAACCTCTAAATGCAGTAGACACCCTTGTCTTGCAACCCTGATGGAACTTTTCTCACAGTAGAATTAAAAACTTTCATCTAAATCCCGTTTGGGATAGAATTTCTATTGTTCCTGAGCTTAAAATATCTAGTGGGGTTTGTTTTGGACTGCAAATCTTTGCATTGAATTGCAATTGGAGAGGAAATGAAAATCACTTTCCAAGTGGGGTAAAAATTGTAGGGTATTTTGTCAAACGGGGACAAAACTTTCAGTGGATTTAGTTCCAAAAGGGTCTTTGATACAGTGGTGTCACTAGTGAAAGGAGTTGCAGCAAAAAATGAATAATTCGCAACCTTAATTTTAAAAAGGCCTAAGTCCATAGCCATTTAACTTTAAAAAGGCCTAAGTCCAAAGCCATTTAATTTTAAAAAGGCCTAAGTCCAAAAGAGGTGAGTTTTAAAAAGGCCTAAGTCCAAAGCCATTTAATTTTAAAAAGGCCTAAGTCCAAAAGAGGTGAGTTTTAAAAAGGCCTAAGTCCATAGCCATTTAATTTTAAAAAGGCCTAAGTCCAAAGCCATTTAATTTTAAAAAGGCCTAAGTCCAAAAGAGGTGAGTTTTAAAAAGGCCTAAGTCCATTTTTCACATTTTTAGAAAAAGCCAAAAAACTTTTGTTGCTTATAACTTGCTACATATCTATTTTCTACTGTCGATGTAATGTTTTTCTGGTTTTTATGCCTAATACAAAGTTTTTTAAGCTTGCATTGGTCCAATATGACATTTTTATGTTGAGTGGGGCTCAAAAGTAATGATGTATTGGACTTAGGCCTTTTTAAAACTTAAAAAGTTTTCTGAAAATTGGACTTAGGCCCTAGTTTGTTTTAATCAATTGGGCCGAAGTCCAACAAAAGTTCTATTAAAGGGCCTAAGTCCACAAATTTCATTTCTGCCCTTAATTACTGTAGGAAATAATAAAAGTAATACGACTAGATCCTCGAATTGTTTCAGAAAATTAATGGGCCTAAGTCCTAAGAAAGTTTTATCAAAGGGCCTAAGTCCACAAATAATGAATTTCTTCCCTTTTTTAATACTGTAGGAAATAACGATAAAATGTAATTCAAAAGTCATTCAAAATTTTAACACAAAAGAGTTTAAAGAATGTTATGAGCCCATTTACCATTAATCATCACATTAGGCATGCCTAGAGTCTTGTAACATAGCATATCATAGTGTGCACGGGGGGTGTAGAATCCCAGAATAGTGGGGGGGTTTTGTTGATTTGGGTCGAAAATTTTCAGGTGGGATTTGGGGTTTTCCAGGTTTTAGGTGGGAGAAATAAGTTAAGGTGGGACTTTGGGTGTTTTGGAAAAAGTTAAAGTAAAATTTTCTTATTTTCAGATTTTATGATATATTTTTTATATATTTCATAAATGTATATAATAGACATATTAATATATCATATGTAATATATTGCATCTTCATATTACGGTAAAGAATGTTTTGTTCCTCGGATTAGAATTTTTTTTTTTGTTTTTAGCTGGGATCTGGGAGTCTGGGCTGAAGGTGGGAATTTTAGGATAAGGTGGGACTTGAATTTTCAGGTGGGACCTGGAACCCCCTTGCACACTATGCATATAAAAGATTGTTGTTCCTGGTTAGGTTAAAATCAACGTTTTGCGCAATTTATTTTTTTCGTTCATACTTCAAGCTTGATTATTGCAGTTCTGGCTTTTTTTAGCTATTTGATTGAAATGAAAGGGAGCTTTTTTTGTTGTGAGATTATACATAAGAAATATTTTTCCATTCTGCTTAGTATCTGTGTACTATACACAGGGGGTGTTAGGGTTAAACTTCAAATTGTTTGCTTACTATTTGTGTACTATTCTGCAGTTTTGGGACAACAATCAAGTACATATAGTACCATTACAGTTTACTACAGTAGGACACTAGATATGGTTGGTCAAAGTTATGTATTGAGTTAGGAAGTTCAAAAAAAGATATTTTAATCGGAATCTGGTCAAGAGATTTGAGTGCTATACTTATTTCTGTTTTCCAATAAAAGTGAGCTTTTCCTTTGAGGTCATAGAATACAGAATGTATTAAAGCCTTAAGCAACCTTAAGATTTAAGTGAAAGTGAAGAAAAACTTGCTAAAGTAAAAAAAAACCATCTTAACCAGTTTTCAAGTAAGGCAGTTAAGGAAAATTCATTATCAGTAATTTTTAAGGATAACTTTATGTAAATGAAATACCTTATTACACGAATATTACTAGGCAAGTATTCAACGGCAACCACACCTTGTTTTAATTAAGGGGGTTTTTATTAACACGAAAATTTTCAATTGGTGTTAAAAAAATGACTAGTAATATTCGTGTAATAAGGTAAAAACTTTTCAGTCAGTCAGTCAGTCAGTCAGTCGATGTCCGACTGAAAATCTTTTGTGTCGGTCATGACGTCCGAATGAAATCTCTTACTTAGCTTATTCTTTTAATACTCGCTTCCTTTGTAGCTCTCAAAAGTGTTTCTAAAGTTTACTTTAATTGACTGCGTTCTTGGTAATTTTATTAACGGTTGTTTCTAAGATCACTTTTTTATTGACTGGTTTTCTCAATAACTTTCAAGAGTGTTTCTGAGATCACTTTTATCGATTAGCTTTCTTCACAACTTTCAAGGGTGTTTCAAAGTTAACTTTTATCGACTCGCTTTCTTCGTAACTTTCAAGAGTGTTTCTAAGATCACTTTTATCAACTCGCTTTCTTCGTAACTTTCAAGGGTGTTTCTAAAATCATTTTTGTCAACTTGCTCTCATTGTAACTTTCTTTGTTTCTAAGTAAGATCACTATTGGCAATAGACCTTATCGGAGTTTTTGATTTTTCTAAAAAAGCGATGCATTGTGGGATTGTTTCGAGTGTTTTACAATAGAAATCTCTTAGGAATTCCTCAAGGGAATTCTATTGTAATACACTCGAAACAATCCCACAATGCATCGCTTTTTTAGAAAAATCAAAAACTCCGATAAGGTCTATTCATTTTCTTCGTAACTTTCAAGAGTGTTCCTAAGATCACTTTTAACAACTCGCTTTCTTCGTAACTTTCAAGAATATTTCTAAGATCACTTTTTTACTGACTCTCTATCTTCGTAACTTTCAAGGGTGTTTCTAAGATCACTTTTATCGAATCAATTTCTCTGTTACAGTAACGAATTGTTCCAAGGTCACTTTTATTTTACCTACTTGCTTTCTACGTAACTTTCAAGACTGTATAATTTTAGAAAAAAATATACACTGAATGGCCGACAGGATTTTGAGTTTGACAGACAGGATTTCATTTCTGTCGGACATGATGTCGGATTGACTAAAAATATTTATTTGCAGCCCTGAACACAAAATAGCTTGTTTTTTCAACCAAGTATGATATAGTGATATACTAGATAATATTAGAATAATTAACAAAATTCAAAAGCTCTACTGAAAAGTAAGTTACATGGAAAGGTTTCAGTAAAAACACAAGAAAAAGTTTGATAAATTGACTTATAAAAGCTAGACTGTCAATCAAGCACATGCAAGATATCAAAGGCAAGATAGGAAACAGAAATGAAAGATAAAGAAAGGAAAGGGAAATCAAACATAAAACGCTTGTGTGCTGCATGACCAGCATCGCTACAGGACTTATGCTGAACTACCTACACAATTAAGTTTGATTATAGTAGACCAGGTTTGTGCAGCACCTGACCCAATTTTTGCAAACAGAACTTTTTTTGAAATGGAGCACAAGGTGCCACGAAATCAAAAACAAAGAAACCTCAGGTTATGCAGGGCAAGGACGCCAGACCTTGAGACTGAGACTAGTTCAGCCCGCATACCCACGGCAAATAATGGAAGATTCTTAAATGCTAAAACACCCAAAGTCCCATCAGGAAAATTTAGGGGGGAGTAAACAACACTATGCAACCCACTGACCACCCCAATAAAAAATCTTCAAAAATCTCCCCCACCTGGGTTTTTACATGATCACCCCACCCTTGCAAAGGAATCTCCTCACTTTGCACCTGGGTGAAATTCAAGGTAGTTTCAGTCACCCCATTCAATCTTTCAAACAAAAGCTTTTATAAGCTTTCCTAAGCTTCAAACAAAATTGCTTATAATGCAATAGATCGTAAAAAAACACAAACCTTGAGAATATACATACAATACCAAAGAAATTGACCAAAAAAACATTGACAACTGAAAACCTGTCATACTAAACTATTTTGATCCATTTAGGCCCTTTTAATGTGGACTAGATCCTTTGAGTATGGACTTAGGCCCTTTGAGTATGGACTTAGGCCCATTAAACATGGACTTAGGCCTTTTTAAAATTAAAGTTTTCTTTTGCAATGGACTTAGGCCCATGATCTATAAACACTGGATGGACTTAGGCCTTTTTAAAACTAAACACACTTTTTATCTAACCTTCATCAAGAATTTTTAAGGCCTTTTAAGCATAAAATCTTTACATTATACACATCAAAAGAAAGCTAGTGACTCATAGATGCAGAAAGTACAAAAAACTCATTTTTCATAAAAATGGACTTAGGCCTCTTTAAAATTGAGGGGTAAGTGGACTTAGGCCTTTTTAAAATTGAGGGGTAAGTGGACTTAGGCCTTTTTAAAATTGAGGGGTTAGTGGACTTAGGCCTTTTTAAAATTAAGGTTGCGAATTGAAGTCTCTAAGAAATGCGACTCGGATTTTTTGGTAGCAAAATGACAAGCTATCAAAGCGACATATTTTACCTGAAATTTGCGCTATTCTTAAGTCTCGTGTCTTTTTTATAAATTTTATATAGGTAATGGCGATCTGTTAAAAAGGAGAATATTCAAATGAAATCTTATTTGAAAATTTCGGCGTTTGAACCTTTCCTTGTACGTAACTGAATATAAAATCAACTATCCATAGAAATATTAAACTCATACAAATACCTAAACTATTAAGATTCTAACTATATTATTCATGATGAAAAAGAATTTATTAGGATAATATTTTCAAAAATTTAAGGTTGGCTTTTGAAAGGTCAGTGCCTCTATTTTAGAGAGAAACCTATCTTATTACACATTTAATGTAAAAACTGCCTTTTAGATATGTATGCTGAAAACTTGGAAATTGAAGCCATTTTAAAACTTGTCACTGTAATTATAGTGTTAAAGTTTTCCACTAAATTTTACACAGTTAGTTCAAATATACATAATTTCATTTTAGGTCTGTGACCTATGTTATATGTGTATTTGTTTTCAAGAAAATTGACCTACTAACAAAATGAAAAAGTTTAATTAAGATTTGATTCATACTAAACCTTTTCAAATTTTCAATAATTAATGGCAATCTGTTAAATATGAGACTAGTTAATTGAAATCAATTTCGGCAATTTTGGTCTTTGGAGCCTTTCCTTGTACGTACCTAAATTTTGAATCGACTAACAATGAAAATTTTAACCATGCAAATACGTACATAAAAAGGAAAGGGGTCAGTGGCGGGTCTAAATTATTAAAATTCAAAATATATATTTAATGATGATTAATTACATTTTCAAATAAATCCATTTTGAGGTTACCATTATACAAAAAATTAAAAATTAAGATAATGCGTTCAGCATCCTTCAATAAGTACGCTTCTTTGCTTCTAAATGTATTTTATTATTGCCACAAAGATGGTGTTTTATTCTTATTATCTTGTAATACTGTAATATTTTCACAAAATTGAAGATTGGCTTTTGAATGTCCAGTTCCTCTTTATTAGAAAAAAAGTTTTTTTATTACTCACTTAATGTAACAATCGCATTCTAGTTTAGGTTACGACTCTAGATTATTCTATGAATGCCAAAAAATATTGGTTCACGAAGAAGACGAGAGTGATATGTATATGTTGTCAAGTTTTTAGAAGTTTGTCACTGTATGTTTGCAGCTTTTAATACACTTTCAACAGTAGTTCTTTATGATGATGATGTTTAAAAACACTGCAAAAATTAAGTTTCATTTTAGGTGTGTGCCATATGTTATATGTGTATTTGTTTTCAAGAAAATTGACCAACAAACGAAATGAAAAAGTTTAATTAAGATTTGATTGATACTAATCCTTTTCAACATTATAATAAATTTTCAATAATTAATGGCAATCTTTTAAACATGAGACTAGTTTTTTGAAATCAATTTCGGCAATTTTGATCTTTGGAGGCTTTCCTTGTATGTAACTAAATTTTAACCATGCAAATACGTACATAAAAAGGAAAGGGGTCAGCGGTGGGTCTAAATTAATAAAATTCAAAACATATATTTAATGATGAGAAAAAATTTATTAGGATAACATTTTCAAATAAATCCATTTCGAGATTAACATTATATAAACGAACTGAAAACCAATATAATGCGTTCAGCATCTTATAATAAGTACGTTCCTTTGTTTCTAAATGTATTTTATGATTGCCACAAAGATGGTGTTTTATTATGATTATCTTGTAATAATTGTAACATTTTCACAAAATTTAAGATTGGCTTTTGAATATCCAATTCCTCTTTTTTAGAGAAAAATTTATCTTATTACTCACTTAATGTAACAATCGCATTTTAGTTTAGGTTACGATTCTAGATTGTTCTATGAATGCCAAAAAATATTGGTTCAAGAAGACGAGAGTGACATGTATATGTTGTCAAGTTTTTAAAAGCTTTTCACTGTAGAATTGCAGCTTCTTAATACATTTTCAACACTAGTTACTTATATTGATGATGTTTAAAAACACCTCAAAAATTAAATTTCAATTTAGGTCTGTGAAATATGTTATATGTGTATTTGTTTTCAAGAAAATTGACTAATTAACAAAATAAAAAAGTTTAATTAAGATTTGATTCATACTATACCTTTTCAAGATTATGATAAATTTTAAATAATTAATAACAATCTGATAAATATGAGACTAGTTATTTGAAATCAATTTCGGCACTTTTGGTCTTTGGAGCCTTTCCTTGTACGTAACTAAATTTTAAATCGACTAACAATGAAAATTTAAACCAAGCATAATACGTACATAAAAAGGAAAGGGGTCAGTGGCGGGTCTAAATTATTAAAATTCAAAATATATATTTAATGATGATTAAATACATTTTCAAATAAATCCATTTTGAGGTTACCATTATACAAAAAATTGAAAATTAAGACAATGCGTTCAGCATCCTTCAATAAATACGTTTCTTTGCTTCTAAATGTATTTTATGATTGCCACAAAGATGGTGTTTTATTCTAATTATCTTGTAATACTGTAACATTTTCACAAAATTTAAGATTGGCTTTTGAATGTCCAGTTCCTCTTTTTTGGAAAAAAATTTTCTTATTACTCACTTAATGTAACAATCGCATTTTAGTTTAGGTTACAACTCTAGATTGATCTATGAATGCCAAAAAATATTGGTTCAAGTAGACGAGAGTGAAATATATGTGCTGTCAAGTTTTTAGAAGCTTGTCACTGTAGGTTTGCAGCTTCTTAATACACTTTCAACAGTAGTTATTTATGATAATGATGTTTAAAAACACTGCAAAAATTAAGTTTCATTTTAGGTCTGTGACATATGTTATATGTGTATTTGTTTTTTAGAAAATTGACCAATTAACGAAATGAAAAAGTTTAATTAAGATTTGATTGATACTAAACCTTTTCAACATTTTAATAAATTTTCAACAATTAATGGCACTCTGTTAAATATGGCACTTGTTAATTTCGGCAAATTTAATCTTTGGAGCCTTTCCTTGTATGTAACTAAATTTTAAATCAACTAACAATGATAATATTAACCATGCAAATACGTACGTAAAAAGGAAAGGGGTCAGCGGTGGGTCTAATTTATTAAAATTCAAAACATATATTTAATGATGAGAAAAAATTTATTAGGATAACATTTTCAAACAAATCCATTTCGAGATTAAAACATTATCCAAACGAATTGAAAACCAATATAATGTGTTCAGCACCCTTTAATAAGTATGTTCCTTTGTTTCTAAATGTATTTTATGATTGCCACAAAGATGGTTATTTATTATGATTATCTTGTAATAATTGTATCATTTTCACAAAATTTAAGATTAGCTTTTGAATGTCCAGTTCCTCTTTTTTAGAAAAAAAATTTTCTTATTACTCGCTTAATGTAACAATCGCATTTTAGTTTAGGTTACGACTCTAGATTATTCTATGAATGCCAAAAAATATTGGTTCAAGAAGACGAGAGTGATATGTATATGTTGTCAAGTTTTTAGAAGTTTGTCACTGTATGTTTGCAGCTTTTAATACACTTTCAACAGTAGTTCTTTATGATGATGATGTTTAAAAACACTGCAAAAATTAAGTTTCATTTTAGGTGTGAGACATATATTATATGTGTATTTGTTTTCAAGAAAATTGACCAACAAACGAAATGAAAAAGTTTAAGTAAGATTTGATTGATACTAATCATTTTCAACATTATAATAAACTTTCAATAATTAATGGCAATCTTTTAAATATGAGACTAGTTATTTGAAATCAATTTCGGCAATTTTGATCTTTGGAGGCTGTCCTTGTACGTAACTAAATTTTAAATCAACTAACAATGAAAATTTTAACCATGCAAATACGTACATAAAAAGGAAAGGGGTCAGCGGTGGGTCTAAATTAATAAAATTCAAAAAATATATTTAATGATGAGAAAAAATTTATTTGGATAACATTTTCAAATAAATCCATTTCGAGATTAACATTATATACGAATTGAAAACCAATATAATGTGTTCAGCATCCTTTAATAAGTACGTTTCTTTGTTTCTAAATGTATTTTATGATTGCCACAAAGATGGTTATTTATTATGATTATCTTGTAATAATTGTATCATTTTCACAAAATTTAGGATTAGCTTTTGAATGTCCAGTTCCTCTTTTTTAGAAAAAAAGTTATCTTATTACTCACTTAATGTAACAATCGCATTTTAGTTTATGTTACGACTCTAGATTATTCTATGAATGCCAAAAAATATTGGTTCAAGAAGACAAGAGTTATATGTATATGTTGTCAAGTTTTTAGAAGTTTGTCACTGTATGTTTGCAGCTTTTAATACACTTTCAACAGTAGTTCTTTATGATGATGATGTTTAAAAACACTGCAAAAATTAAGTTTCATTTTAGGTGTGTGACGTATATTATATATTATATATGTATTTGTTTTGAAGAAAATTGACCAACAAACGGAATGAAAAAGTTTAATTAAGATTTGATTGATACTAATCCTTTTCAACATTATAATAAACTTTCAATAATTAATGGCAATCTTTTAAATATGAGACTAGTTATTTGAAATCAATTTCGGCAATTTTGATCTTTGGAGGCTTTCCTTGTACGTAACCAAATTTTAAATCAACTAACAATGAAAATTTTAACCATGCAAATACGTACATAAAAAGGAAAGGGGTCAGCGGTGGGTCTAAATTAATAAAATTTAAAACATATATTTAATGATGAGAAAAGATTTATTTGGATAACATTTTCAAATAAATCCATTTCGAGATTAACATTATATAAACGAATTGAAAACCAATATAATGCGTTCAGCATCTTTTAATAAGTACGTTCCTTTGTTTCTAAATGTATTTTATGATTGCCACAAAGATGGTGATTTTTTCTAATTATCTTGTTATACTGTAACATTTTCACAAAATTTAAGATTGGCTTTTGAATGTCCAGTTACTCTTTTTTACAAAAAAAAGTTATCTTATTACTCACTTAATGTAATAATCGCATTTTAGTTAAGGTTACGACTCTAAATTGTTCTATGAATGCCAAAAGATATTGGTTCAAGAAGACGAGAGTGACATATATATGCTGTCAATTTTTAGAAGTTTGTCACCGTATGTTTGCAGCTTTTAATACACTCTTAACAGTAGTTCTTTATGATGATGATGTTTAAAAACACTGCAAAAATTAAGTTTCATTTTAGGTGTGTGACATATGTTATATGTGTATTTGTTTTCAAGAAAATTGACCAACAAACGAAATGAAAAAGTTTAATTAAGATTTGATTGATACTAATCCTTTTCAACATTATAATAAATTTTCAATAATTATTGGCAAACTTTTAAATATGAGACTAGTTATTTGAAATCAATTTCGGCAGTTTTGATCTTTGGAAGCTTTCCTTGTACGTAACTAAATTTTAAATCAACTAACAATGAAAATTTTAACCATGCAAATACGTACATAAAAAGGAAAGGGGTCAGCGGTGGGTCTAAATTAATAAAATTCAAAACATATATTTAATGATGAGAAAAAATTTATTAGGATAACATTTTCAAATAAATCCATTTCGAGATTAACATTATATAAACGAATTGAAAACCAATATAATGCGTTCAGCATCCTTTAATAAGTACGTTCCTTTGTTTCTAAATGTATTTTATGATTGCCACAAAGATGGTGTTTTATTCTAATTATCTTGTAATACTGTAACATTTTCACAAAATTTAAGATTGGCTTTTGAATGTCCAGTTCCTCTTTTTTAGAAAAAAAGTTATCTTATTACTCACTTAATGTAACAATCGCATTTTAGTTTAGGTTACGACTCTAGATTGTTCTATGAATGCCAAAAAATATTGGTTCAAGAAGACGAGAGTGACATATATATGCTGTCAAGTTTTTAGAAGCTTGTCACTGTAGGTTTGCAGCTTCTTAATACACTTTCAACAGTAGTTATTTATGATGATGATGTTTAAAAACACTGCAAAAATTAAGTTTCATTTTAGGTCTGTGACATATGTTATATGTGTATTTGTTTTCAAGAAAATTGACCAACTAACGAAATGAAAAAGTTTAATTAAGATTTGATTGATACTAAACCTTTTCAACATTATAATAAATTTTCAATAATTAATGGCAATCTTTTAAATATGAGACTAGTTATTTGAAATCAATTTCGGCAATTTTGATCTTTGGAGGCTTTCCTTGTACGTAACTAAATTTTAAATCAACTAACAATGAAAATTTTAACCATGCAAATACGTACATAAAAAGGAAAGGGGTCAGCGGTGGGTCTAAATTAATAAAATTCAAAACATATATTTAATGATGAGAAAAAATTTATTTGGATAACATTTTCAAATAAATCCATTTCGAGATTAACATTATATAAACGAATTTAAAACCAATATAATGCGTTCAGTATCCTTTAATAAGTACGTTCCTTTGTTTCTAAATGTATTTTATGATTGCCACAAAGATTGTGTTTTATTCTAATTATCTTGTAATACTGTAACATTTCCACAAAATTTAAGATTTGCTTTTGAATGTCCAGTTCCTCTTTTTTAGAAAAAAAGTTATCTTATTACTCACTTAATGTAACAATCGCATTTAAGTTTAGGTTACGACTCTAGATTGTTCTATGAATGCCAAAAAATATTGGTTCAAGAAGACGAGAGTGACATATATATGCTGTCAAGTTTTTAGAAGCTTGTCACTGTAGGTTTGCAGCTTCTTAATACACTTTCAACAGTAGTTATTTATGATGATGATGTTTAAAAACACTGCAAAAATTAAGTTTCATTTTAGGTCTGTGACATATGTTATATGTGTATTTGTTTTCAAGAAAATTGACCAACTAACGAAATGAAAAAGTTTAATTAAGATTTGATTGATACTAAACCTTTTCAACATTATAATAAATTTTCAATAATTAATGGCAATCTGTTAAATATGAGACTAGTTAATTGAAATCAATTTCGGCAATTTTGATCTTTGGAGGCTTTCCTTGTACGTAACTAAATTTTAAATCAACTAACAATGAAAATTTTAACCATGCAAATACGTACATAAAAAGGAAAGGGGTCAGCGGTGGGTCTAAATTATTAAAATTCAAAACATATATTTAATGATGAGAAAAAATTTATTAGGATAACATTTTCAAATAAATCCATTTCGAGATTAACATTATCTAAACGAATTGAAAACCAATATAATGTGTTCAGCATCCTTTAATAAGTACGTTCCTTTGTTTCTAAATGTATTTTATGATTGCCACAAAGATGGTGATTTATTATGATTATCTTGTAATAATTGTAACATTTTCACAAAATTTAAGATTGGCTTTTGAATGTCCAGTTCCTCTTTCTTAGAAAAAAAGTTATCTTATTACTCACTTAATGTAACAATCGCATTTTAATTTAGGTTACGACTCTAGATTGTTCTATGAACGCCAAAAAAAATTGGTTCAAGAAGACAAGAGTAACATATTTATGCTGTCAAGTTTTTAGAAGCTTGTCACTGAAGGTTTGCAGCTTCTTAATACACTTTCAACAGTAGTTCTTTATGATGATGATGTTTAAAAACACTGCAAAAATTAAGTTTCAATTTAGGTCTGTGAAATATGTTACAGGTGTATTTTTTTTCAAGAAAATTGACCAACTAAAACGAAATGAAAAAGTTTAATCAAGATTTGATTGATACTAAACCTTTTCAACATTATAATAAATTTTCAACAATTAATGGCAATCTGTTAAATATGAAATTTGTTAATTTCGGCAATTTTGATCTTTGGAGCCTTTCCTTGTACGTAACTAAATTTTAAATCAACTGAAAATGATAATATTAACCGTGCAAATACGTACATAAAAAGGAAAGGGGTCAGCCGTGGGTCTAAATTATTAAAATTCAAAACATATATTTAATGATGAGAAAAAAATTATTACGATAACATTTTCAAATAAATCCATTTCGAGATTAACATTATATAAACGAATTGAAAACCAATATAATGCGTTCAGCATCCTTTAATAAGTACGTTCCTTTGTTTCTAAATGTATTTTATGATTAATACAAAGATGGTGTTTTATTCTAATTATCTTGTAATCCTGTAACATTTTCACAAAATTTAAGATTGGCTTTTGAATGTCCAGTTCCTCTTTTTTAGAAAAAATTTATCTTATTACTCACTTAATGTATTAATCGCATTTTAGTTTAGGTTATGACTCTAGATTGTTCTATGAATGCCAAAAAATATTGGTTCAAGAAGACGAGAGTGACATATATATGCTATCAAGTTTTGAGAAGCTTGTCACTGTAGGTTTGCAGCTTCTTAATACACTTTCAACAGTAGTTATTTATGATGATGATGTTTAAAAACACTGCAAAAATCAAGTTTCATTTTAGGTCTGTGAAATATGTTATAGGTGTATTTTTTTTCAAGAAAATTGACCAACTAACGAAATGAAAAAGTTTAATTAAGATTTGATTGATACTAAACCTTTTCAACATTATAATAAATTTTCAATAATTAATGGCAATCTGTTAAATATGAAATTTGTTAATTTCGGCAATTTTGATCTTTGGAGCCTTTCCTTGTACGTAACTAAATTTTAAATCAACTGAAAATGATAATATTAACCGTGCAAATACGTACATAAAAAGGAAAGGGGTCAGCCGTGGGTCTAAATTATTAAAATTCAAAACATATATTTAATGATGAGAAAAAAATTATTACGATAACATTTTCAAATAAATCCATTTCGAGATTAACATTATATAAACGAACTGAAAACAAATATAATGCGTTCAGTATCTTTTAATAAGTACGTTCCTTTGTTTCTAAATGTATTTTATGATTGCCACAAAGATGGTGTTTTATTCTAATTATCTTGTAATACTGTAACATTTTCACAAAATTTAAGATTGGCTTTTGAATGTCCAGTTACTCTCTTTTAGAAAAAAAAGTTATCTTATTACTCACTTAATGTAAAAATCGCATTTTATTTTAGGTTACGACTCTAGATTGTTCTATGAATGCCAAAAAGTATTGGTTCAAGAAGACGAGAGTGACATATATATGCTGTCAAGTTTTTAGAAGCTTGTCACTGTAGGTTTGCAGCTTCTTAATACACTTTCAACAGTAGTTATTTATGATGATGATGTTTAAAAACACTGCAAAAATTAAGTTTCATTTTAGGTCTGTGACATATGTTATATGTGTATTTGTTTTCAAGAAAATTGACCAACTAACGAAATGAAAAAGTTTAATTAAGATTTGATTGATACTAAACCTTTTCAACATTATAATAAATTTTCAATAATTAATGGCAATCTTTTAAATATGAGACTAGTTATTTGAAATCAATTTCGGCAATTTTGATCTTTGGAGCCTTTCCTTGTACGTAACTAAATTTTAAATCAACTAACAATGATAATTTCAACCATGCAAATACGTACATAAAAAGGAAAGGGGTCAGCGGTGGGTCTAAATTAATAAAATTCAAAACATATATTTAATGATGAGAAAAAATTTATTTGGATAACATTTTCAAATAAATCCATTTCGAGATTAACATTATATAAACGAACTGAAAACAAATATAATGCGTTCAGTATCTTTTAATAAGTACGTTCCTTTGTTTCTAAATGTATTTTATGATTGCCACAACGATGGTGTTTTATTCTAATTATCTTGTAATACTGTAACATCTTCACAAAATTTAAGATTGGCTTTTGAATGTCCAGTTACTCCTTTTTTAGAAAAAAAAGTTATCTTAATACTCACTTAATGTAATAATCGCATTTAAGTTTACGTTACGACTCTAGATTGTTCTATGAATGCCAAAAAATATTGGTTCAAGAAGACGAGAGTGACATATATATGCTGTCAAGTTTTTTGAAGCTTGTCACTGTAGGTTTGCAGCTTCTTAAAATACACTTTCAACAGTAGTTATTTATGATGATGATGTTTAAAAACACTGCAAAACTTAATAAGTTTCATTTTAGGTCTGTGACATATAACATTTGTGTATTTGTTTTCAAGAAAATTGACCAACTAACGAAATGAAAAATTTTAATTTAGATTTGATTGATACTAATCCTTTTCTACATTATAATAGATTTTCAATAATTAATGGCAATCTTTTAAATATGAGACTAGTTATTTGAAATCAATTTCGGCAATTTTGATCTTTGGAGGCTTTCCTTGTACGTAGCTAAATTTTAAATCAACTAACAATGAAAATTTTAACCATGCAAATACGTACATAAAAAGGGAAGGGGTCAGCGGTGGGTCTAACTTAAGAAAATTCAAAACATATATTTAATGATGAGAAAAAATTTATTAGGATAACATTTTCAAATAAATCCATTTCGAGATTAACATTATCTAAACGAATTGAAAACCAATATAATGTGTTCAGCATCCTTTAATAAGTACGTTCCTTTGTTTCTAAATGTATTTTACGATTGCCACAAAGATGGTTATTTATTATGATTATCTTGTAATAATTGTATCATTTTCACAAAATTTATGATTAGCTTTTGAATGTCCAGTTCCTCTTTTTTAGAAAAAAAGTTTTCTTATTAATCACTTAATGTAACAATCGCATTTTAGTTTAGGTTACGACTCTAGATTATTCTATGAATGCCAAAAAATATTGGTTCAAGAAGACGAGAGTGATATGTATATGTTGTCAAGTTTTTAGAAGCTTGTCACTGTAGGTTTGCAGCTTCTTAATACACTTTCAACAGTAGTTATTTACGATGATGATGTTTGAAAACACTGCAAAAATTAAGTTTCATTTTAGGTCTGTGACATATGTTATATGTGTATTTATTTTCAAGAAAATTGACCAACTAACGAAATAAAAAAGTTTAATTAAGATTTGATTGATAATAAACCTTTTCAACATTATAATAAATTTTCAACAATTAATGGAAATCTTTAAAATATGAGACTAGTTAATTGAAATCAATTTCGGCAATTTTCATCTTTGGAGCCTTTCCTTGTACGTAACTAAATTTTAAATCAACTAACAATGATAATTTTAACCATGTAAATACGTACATAAAAAGGAAAGGGGTCAGCGGTGGGTCTAAATTAATAAAATTCAAAACATATATTTAATGATGAGAAAAAATTTATTAGGATAACATTTTCAAATAAATCCATTTCGAGATTAACATTATATAAACGAACTGAAAACAAATATAATGCGTTCAGCATCCTTTAATAAGTACGTTCCTTTGTTTCTAAATGTATTTTATGATTGCCACAAAGATGGTGTTTTATTCTAATTATCTTGTAATACTGTAACATTTTCACAAAATTTAAGATTGGCTTTTGAATGTCCAGTTCCTCTTTTTGAGAAAAAAAGTTATCTTATTACTCACTTAATGTAACAATTGCATTTTAGTTTAGGTTACGACTCTAGATTGTTCTATGAATGCCAAAAAATAATGGTTCAAGAAGACGAGAGTGACATATATGTGCTGTCAAGTTTTTAAAGCTTTTTACTGTAGAATTACAGGTTGTTAATACATTTTCAACAGTAGTTATTTATGATGATGATTTTTAAAAACACTGCAAAAATTAAGTTTCATTTTAGGTCTGTGACATATGTTATAAGTGTATTTGTTTTCAAGAAAATTGTTCAACTAACGAAATGAAAAAGTTTAATTAAGATTTGATTGATACTAAACCTTTTCAACATTATAATAAATTTTCAATAATTAATGGCAATATGTTAAATATGAGACTAGTTAATTGAAATCAATTTCGGCAATTTTGATCTTTGGAGCCTTTCCTTGTACGTAACTAAATTTTAAATTAACTAACAATGATAATTTTAACCATGCAAATACGTACATAAAAAGGAAAGGGGTCAGCGGTGGGTCTAAATTATTAAAATTCAAAACATATATTTAATGATGAGAAAAAATTTATTAGGATAACATTTTCAAATAATTCCATTTCGAGATTAACATTGTATAAACGAATTGAAAACCAATATAATGCGTTCAGCATCCTTTAATAAGTACGTTCCTTTGTTTCTAAATGTATTTTATGATTGCCACAAAGATGGTGTTTTATTATGATTATCTTGTAATAATTGTAACATTTTCACAAAATTTAAGATTGGCTTTTGAATGTCCAGTTCCTCTTTTTTAGAAAAAAAGTTATCTTATTACTCACTTAATGTAACAATTGCATTTTAATTTAGGTTACAAATCTAGATTGTTCTATGAATGTCAAAAAATATTGGTTCAAGAAGACGAGAGTGACATATATATGCTGTCAAGTTTATAGAAGCTTTTCACTGTTGGTTTGCAGCTTCTTAATACACTTTCAACCGTAATTATTTATGATGATGATGTTTAAAAACACTGCAAAAATTAAGTTTCATTTTAAGTCTCTGACATATGTTATATATGTATTTATTTTCAAGAAAATTGACCAACTAACGAAATGAAAAAGTTTAATTAAGATTTGATTGATACTAAACCTTTTCAACATTATAATAAATTTTCAATAATTAATGGCAATCTTTTAAATATGAGACTAGTTATTTGAAATCAATTTTGGCAATTTTGATCTTTGGAGGCTTTCCTTGTACGTAACTAAATTTTAAATCAATTAACAATGAAAAATTTACCATGCAAATACGTACATAAAAAGGAAAGGGGTCAGCGGTGGGTCTAAATTATTAAAATTCAGAACATATATTTAGTGATGAGAAAAAAATTATTTGGATAACATTTTTAAATAAATCCATTTCGAGATTAATATTATATAAACGAATTGAAAACCAATATAATGTGTTCAGTATCCTTTAATAAGTACGTTCCTTTGTTTCTAAATGTATTTTATGATTGCCACAAAGATGGTGTTTTATTATGATTATCTTGTAATAATTGTAACATTTTCACAAAATTTAAGATTGGCTTTTGAATGTCCAGTTCCTCTTTTTTAGAGAAAAAGTTATCTTATTACTCACTTAATGTAACAATCGCATTTTAGTTTAGGTTACGACTCTAGATTGTTCTATGAATGCCAAAAAATATTGGTTTAAGAAGACAAGAGTGACATGTATATGTTGTCAAGTTTTTAAAAGCTTGTCACTGTAGGTTTGCAGCTTCTTAATACACTTTCAACAGTAGTTATTTATGATGATGATGTTTAAAAACACTGCAAAAATCAAGTTTCATTTTAGGTCTGTGAAATATGTTATATGTGTATTTGTTTTCAAAAAAATTGTTCAATTAACAAAATGAAAAAGTTTAATTAAGATTTGATTGATACTCAACCTTTTCAACTTTATAATAAATTTTCAATAATTAATGGCAATCTGTTAAATATGAGACTAGTTAATTGAAATCAATTTCGGCAATTTTGATCTTTGGAGCCTTTCCTTGTACGTAACTAAATTTTAAATCAACTAACAATGATAATTTTAACCATGCAAATACGTACATAAAAAGGAAAGGGGTCAGCGATGGGTCTAAATCATTAAAATTCAAAACATATNAATTTCGGCAATTTTGATCTTGGAGCCTTTCCTTGTACGTAACTAAATTTTAAATCAACTAACAATGATAATTTTAACCATGCAAATACGTACATAAAAAGGAAAGGGGTCAGCGGTGGGTCTAAATTATTAAAATTCAAAACATATATTTAATGATGAGAAAAAAATTATTACGATAACATTTTCAAATAAATCCATTTCGAGATTAACATTATATAAACGAATTGAAAACCAATATAATGCGTTCAGCATCCTTTAATAAGTACGTTCCTTTGTTTCTAAATGTATTTTATGATTGCCACAAAGATGGTGTTTTATTCTAATTATCTTGTAATACTGTAACATTTTCACAAAATTTAAGATTGGCTTTTGAATGTCCAGTTCCTCTTTTTTAGAAAAAAATTTATCTTATTACTCACTTAATGTAACAATCGCATTTTAGTTTAGGTTACGACTCTAGATTGTTCTATGAATGCCAAAAATATTGGTTCAAGAAGACGAGAGTGACAATATATGTCGGTCAAGTTTTAAGGTTGTGCACTTAGGTGACAGTGTAGTTATTTATGATGATGATGTTTAAAAACACTGCAAAAATTAAGTTTCATTTTAGGTCTGTGACATATGTTATAGGTGTATTTGTTTTTAAGAAAATTGACCAATTAACGAAATGAAAAGTTTAATTAGATTTGATTGATACTAAACCTTTTCAACATTATAAGAAATTTTCAATAATTAATGGCAATCTGTTAAATATGAGAACTTGTCAATTTCGGCAATTTAATTCTTTGGAGCCTTTCCTTGTACGTAACTAAATTTTAAATCAACTAACAATGAAATTTTAACCATGCAAATACGTACATAAAAAGGAAAGGGGTCAGCGTGGGTCTAAATTATTAAAATTCAAAACATATATTTAATGATGAGAAAAAAATTTTAGGATAACATTTTCAATAAATCCATTCGAGATTAACATTATATAAACGAATTGAAAACCAATATAATGCGTTCAGCATCCTTTAATAAGTACGTTCCTTTGTTTCTAAATGTATTTTATGATTGCCACAAAGATGGTGTTTTATTCTAATTATCTTGTAATACTGTAACATCTTCACAAAATTTAAGATTGGCTTTTGAATGTCCAGTTCCTCTTTTTAGAAAAAGTTATCTTAATACTCACTTAATGTAATAATCGCATTTAAGTTTACGTTACGACTCTAGATTGTTCTATGAATACCAAAAAAAATTGGTTCAAGAAGACGAGAGTGATGACATATATATGCTGTCAAGTTTTTAGAAGCTTGTCACTGTAGGTTTGCAGCTTCTTAATACACTTTCATAGTAGTTATTTATGATGATGATGTTTAAAAACACTGCAAAAATTAAGTTTCATTTTAGGTCTGTGACATATGTTATATGTGTATTTATTTTCAAGAAAATTGACCAACTAACGAAATGAAAAAGTTTAATTAAGATTTGATTGATACTAAACCTTTTCAACATTATAATAATTTTCAATAATTAATGGCAATCTTTTAAATATGAGACTAGTTATTTGAAATCAATTTCGGCAATTTTTGATCTTTGGAGGCTTTCCTTGTACGTAACTAAATTTTAAATCAACTAAAATGAAAATTTTAACCATGCAATACGTACATAAAAGGAAAGGGGTCAGCGGTGGGTCTAAATTATTAAAATTCAAAACATATATTTAATGAGAAAAAATTATACAATAACATTTTCAAATAAATCCATTTCGAGATTAACATTATATAAACGAATGAAAACAATATAATGCGTTCATCCTTTAATAAGTACGTTCCTTTCTTTCTAAATGTATTTTATGATTGCCACAAAGATGGTGTTTTATTCTAATTATCTTGTAATACTGTAACATTTTCACAAAATTTAAGATTGGCTTTTGAATGTCCAGTTCCTCTTTTTTAGAAAAAAATTTTCTTATTACTCACTTAATGTAACAATCGCATTTTAGTTTAGGTTACGACTCTAGATTGTTCTATGAATGCCAAAAAATATTGGTTCAAGAAGACGAGAGTGACATATATTGCGGTCAAGTTTTTAGAGGCTTGTCACTGTAGGTTTGCAGCTTCTTAATACACTTTCAACAGTAGTTATTATGATGATGATGTTTAAAAACACTGCAAAAATTAAGTTTCATTTTAGGTCTGTGAATATGTTATAGTGTATTTGTTTTCAAGAAAATTGACCAACAACGAAATGAAAAAGTTTAATTAAGATTTGATTGATACTAAACCTTTTCAACATTATAATAAATTTTCAACAATTAATGGCAATCTGTTAAATATAAAACTTGTTAATTTCGGCAATTTTTATCTTTGGAGCCTTTCCTTGTACGTAACTAAATTTTAAATCAACTAACAATGATAATTTTAACCATGCAAATACGTACATAAAAAGGAAAGGGGTCAGCGGTGGGTCTAAATTATTAAAATTCAAAATATATTAATGATGAGAAAAAATTTATTAGATAACATTTTCAAATAAATCCATTTCGAGATAACATTATATAAACGAATTGAAAACCAATATAATGCGTTCAGCATCCTTTAATAAGTACGTTCCTTTGTTTCTAAATGTATTTTATGATTGCCACAAAGATGGTGTTTTATTCTAATTATCTTGTAATACTGTAACATTTTCACAAAATTTAAGATTGGCTTTTGAATGTCCAGTTCCTCTTTTTTTAAAAAAATTTATCTTATTACTCACTTAATGTAACAATCGCATTTTAGTTTAGGTTACGACTCTAGATTGTTCTATGAATGCCAAAAAAATATTGGTTCAAGAAGAAGAGAGTGACATATATATGCTGTCAAGTTTTTAGAGGCTTGTCACTGTAGGTGTTGCAGCTTCTTAATACACTTTCAACAGTAGTTATTTATGATGATGATGTTTAAAACACTGCAAAAATTAAGTTTCAATTAGGTCTGTGACATATGTTATAGGTGTATTTTTTTCAAAAAATTGACCAACTACGAAATGAAAAAGTTTAATTAAGATTTGATTGATACTAAACCTTTTCAACATTATAAAATTTTCATAAATAATGGCATCTGTTAAATATGAAATTTGTGAATTTCGGCAATTTTGATCTTTGGAGCCTTTCCTTGTACGTAACTAAATTTAAACAACTAACAATGATAATTTTAACCATGCAAATACGTACATAAAAAGGAAAGGGGTCAGCGGTGGGTCTAAATTATTAAAATTCAAAACATATATTTAATGATGAGAAAAAATTATACGGATAACATTTTCAATAAATCCATTTCGAGATTAACATTAATAAACGAATTGAAAACCATATAATGCGTTCAGCATCCTTTAATAAGTACGTTCCTTTGTTTCTAAATGTATTTTATGATTGCTACAAAGATGGTGTTTTATTCTAATTATCTTGTAATACTGTAACATTTTCACAAAATTTAAGATTGGCTTTTGAATGTCCAGTTCCTCTTTTTTAGAAAAAAATTTATCTTATTACTCACTTAATGTATTAATCGCATTTTAGTTTAGGTTATGTTTCTAGATTGTTCTATGAATGCCAAAAAATATTGGTTCAAGAAGACGAGAGTGACATATATGTGCGGTCAAGTATTTAGAGGCTTGTCACTGTAGGTGACAGTAGTTATTTAGGATGATGATGTTTAAAAACACTGCAAAAATTAAGTTTCATTTTAGGTCTGTGACATATGTTATAGGTGTATTTGTTTTTAAGAAAATTGACCAATTAACGAAATGAAAAAGTTTAATTAAGATTTGATTTATACTAAACCTTTTCAACATTTTAATAAATTTTCAACAATTAATGGCACTCTGTTAAATATGAAACTTGTTAATTTCGGCAATTTAATCTTTGGACCTTTCCTTGTACGTAACTAAATTTTAAATCAACTAACAGATAATTTTTACCACGCAAATACGTACATAAAAAGGAAAGGGGTCAGCGGTGGGTCTAAATTATTAAAATTCAAAACATATATTTAATGATGAGAAAAAATTTATTAGGATAACATTTTCAAATAAATCCATTTCGAGATTAACATTATATAAACGAATTGAAAACCAATATAATGCGTTCAGCATCCTTTAATAAGTATGTTCCTTTGTTTCTAAATGTATTTTATGATTGCCACAAAGATGGTGTTTTATTCTAATTATCTTGTAATACTGTAACATTTTCACAAAATTTAAGATTGGCTTTTGAATGTCCAGTTCCTCTTTTTTAGAAAAAAAGTTATCTTATTACTCACTTAATGTAACAATCGCATTTTAGTTTAGGTTACGACTCTAGATTGTTCTATGAATGCCAAAAAATATTGGTTCAAGAAGACGAGAGTGACATATATATGCTGTCAAGTTTTTTGAAGCTTGTCACTGTAGGTTTGCAGCTTCTTAATACACTTTCAACAGTAGTTATTTATGATGATGATGTTTAAAAACACTGCAAAAATTAAGTTTCATTTTAGGTCTGTGACATATGTTATATGTGTATTTGTTTTCAAGAAAATTGACCAGCTAACGAAATGAAAAAGTTTAATTAAGATTTGATTGATACTAAACCTTTTCAACATTATAATAAATTTTCAATAATTAATGGCAATCTTTTAAATATGAGACTAGTTATTTGAAATCAATTTCGGCAATTTTGATCTTTGGAGGCTTTCCTTGTACGTAACTAAATTTTAAATCAACTAACAATGAAAATTTTAACCATGCAAATACGTACATAAAAAGGAAAGGGGTCAGCGGTGGGTCTAAATTATTAAAATTCAAAACATATATTTAATGATGAGAAAAAAATTATTACGATAACATTTTCAAATAAATCCATTTCGAGATTAACATTATATAAACGAATTGAAAACCAATATAATGCGTTCAGCATCCTTTAATAAGTATGTTCCTTTGTTTCTAAATGTATTTTATGATTGCCACAAAGATGGTGTTTTATTCTAATTATCTTGTAATACTGTAACATTTTCACAAAATTTAAGATTGGCTTTTGAATGTCCAGTTCCTCTTTTTTAGAAAAAAAATTTTTCTTATTACTCACTTAATGTATTAATCGCATTTTAGTTTAGGTTATGACTCTAGATTGTTCTATGAATGCCAAAAAATATTGGTTCAAGAAGACGAGAGTGACATATATGTGCGGTCAAGTTTTTAGAGGCTTGTCACTGTAGGTTTGCAGCTTCTTAATACACTTTCAACAGTAGTTATTTAGGATGATGATGTTTAAAAACACTGCAAAAATTAAGTTTCATTTTAGGTCTGTGAAATATGTTATAGGTGTATTTGTTTTCAAGAAAATTGACCAACTAACGAAATGAAAAAGTTTAATTAAGATTTGATTGATACTAAACCTTTTCAACATTATAATAAATTTTCAACAATTAATGGCAATCTGTTAAATATAAAACTTGTTAATTTCGGCAATTTTGATCTTTGGAGCCTTTCCTTGTACGTAACTAAATTTTAAATCAACTAACAATAATAATTTTAACCACGCAAATACGTACATAAAAAGGAAAGGGGTCAGTGGTGGGTCTAAATTATCAAAATTCAAAACATATATTTAATGATGAGAAAAAATTTATTACGATAACATTTTCAAATAAATCCATTTCGAGATTAACATTATATAAACGAATTGAAAACCAATATAATGCGTTCAGCATCCTTTAATAAATACGTTCCTTTGTTTCTAAATGTATTTTATGATTGCTACAAAGATGGTGTTTTATTCTCATTATCTTGTAATACTGTAACATTTTCACAAAATTTAAGATTGGCTTTTGAATGTCCAGTTCCTCTTTTTTAGAAAAAAATTTATCTTATTACTCACTTAATGTATTAATCGCATTTTAGTTTAGGTTATGACTCTAGATTGTTCTATGAATGCCAAAAAATATTGGTTCAAGAAGAAGAGAGTGACATATATGTGCGGTCAAGTTTTAAGGCTTGTCACTGTAGGTTTGCAGCTTCTTAATACACTTTCAACAGTAGTTATTTATGATGATGATGTTTAAAAACACTCCAAAAATTAAGTTTCATTTTAGGTCTGTGACATATGTTATATGTGTATTTATTTTCAAGAAAATTGACCAACTAACGAAATGAAAAAGTTTAATCAAGATTTGATTGATACTAAACCTTTTCAACATTAAAATAAATATTCAATAATTAATGGAAATCTTTTAAATATGAGACTAGTTATTTGAAATCAATTTCGGCAATTTTGATCTTTGGAGGCTTTCCTTGTATGTAACTAAATTTTAAATCAACTAAAAATGAAAATTTTAACCATGCAAATACGTACATAAAAAGAAAAGGGGTCAGCGGTGGGTCTAAATTATTAAAATTCAAAACATATATTTAATGATGAGATAAAAATTATTACGATAACATTTTCAAATCAATCCATTTCGAGATTAACATTATATAAACGAATTGAAAACCAATATAATGCGTTCAGCATCCTTTAATAAGTACGTTCCTTTGTTTCTAAATGTATTTTATGATTAATACAAAGATGGTGTTTTATTCTAATTATCTTGTAATCCTGTAACATTTTCACAAAATTTAAGATTGGCTTTTAAATGTCCAGTTCCTCTTTTTTAGAAAAAAATTTATCTTATTACTCACTTAATTTATTAATCGCATTTTAGTTTAGGTTATGACTCTAGATTGTTCTATGAATGCCAAAAAATATTGGTTCAAGAAGACGACAGTAACATATATGTGCGGTCAAGTTTTAAGAGGCTTGTCACTGTAGGTTTGCAGCTTCTTAATACACTTTCAACAGTAGTTATTTATGATGATGATGTTTAAAAACACTCCAAAAATTAAGTTTCATTTTAGGTCTGTGACATATGTTATATGTGTATTTATTTTCAAGAAAATTGACCAACTAACGAAATGAAAAAGTTTAATCAAGATTTGATTGATACTAAACCTTTTCAACATTAAAATAAATATTCAATAATTAATGGAAATCTTTTTAAATATGAGACTAGTTATTTGAAATCAATTTCGGCAATTTTGATCTTTGGAGGCTTTCCTTGTATGTAACTAAATTTTAAATCAACTAAAAATGAAAATTTTAACCATGCAAATACGTACATAAAAAGAAAAGGGGTCAGCGGTGGGTCTAAATTATTAAAATTCAAAACATATATTTAATGATGAGAAAAAAATTATTACAATAACATTTTCAAATAAATCCATTTCGAGATTAACATTATATAAACGAATTGAAAACCAATATAATGCGTTCAGCATCCTTTAATAAGTACGTTCCTTTGTTTCTAAATGTATTTTATGATTGCTACAAAGATGGTGTTTTATTCTAATTATCTTGTAATACTGTAACATTTTCACAAAATTTAAGATTGGCTTTTGAATGTCCAGTTCCTCTTTTTTAGAAAAAAAATTTTCTTATTACTCACTTAATGTATTAATCGCATTTTAGTTTAGGTTATGACTCTAGATTGTTCTATGAATGCCAAAAAATATTGGTTCAAGAAGACGACAGTAACATATATGTATGGTCAAGTTTTAAGAGGCTTGTCACTGTAGGTTTGCAGCTTCTTAATACACTTTCAACAGTAGTTATTTAGGATGATGATGTTTAAAAACACTGCAAAAATTAAGTTTCAATTTAGGTCTGTGAAATATGTTATAGGTGTATTTTTTTTCAAGAAAATTGACCAACTAAAACGAAATGAAAAAGTTTAATCAAGATTTGATTGATACTAAACCTTTTCAACATTATAATAAATTTTCAACAATTAATGGCAATCTGTTAAATATGAAATTTGTTAATTTCGGCAATTTTGATCTTTTGAGCCTTTCCTTGTACGTAACTAAATTTTAAATCAACTAACAATGATAATTTTAACCACGCAAATACGTACATAAAAAGGAAAGGGGTCAGCGGTGGGTCTAAATTATTAAAATTCAAAACATATATTTAATGATGAGAAAAAAATTATTACGATAACATTTTCAAATAAATCCATTTCGAGATTAACATTATATAAACGAATTGAAAACCAATATAATGCGTTCAGCATCCTTTAATAAGTACGTTCCTTTGTTTCTAAATGTATTTTATGATTGCTAGAAAGATGGTGTTTTATTCTAATTATCTTGTAATACTGTAACATTTTCACAAAATTTAAGATTGGCTTTTGAATGTCCAGTTCCTCTTTTTTAGAAAAAAATTTATCTTATTACTCACTTAATGTATTAATCGCATTTTAGTTTAGGTTATGACTCTAGATTGTTCTATGAATGCCAAAAAATATTGGTTCAAGAAGAAGAGAGTGACATATATGTGCGGTCAAGTTTTTAGAGGCTTGTCACTGTAGGTTTGCAGCTTCTTAATACACTTTCAACAGTAGTTATTTATGATGATGATGTTTAAAAACACTGCAAAAATTAAGTTTCATTTTAGGTCTGTGACATATGTTATATGTGTATTTATTTTCAAGAAAATTGACCAACTAACGAAATGAAAAAGTTTAATCAAGATTTGATTGATACTAAACCTTTTCAACATTATAATAAATTTTCAATAATTAATGGCAATCTTTTAAATATGAGACTAGTTATTTGAAATCAATTTCGGCAATTTTGATCTTTGGAGGCTTTCCTTGTATGTAACTAAATTTTAAATCAACTATAAATGAAAATTTTAACCAAGCAAATACGTACATAAAAAGGAAAGGGGTCAGCGTAGGGTCTAAATTATTAAAATTCAAAACATATATTTAATGATGAGAAATAATTTATCAGGATAACATTTTCAAATAAATCCATTTCGAGATTAACATTATATAAACGAATTGAATACAAATATAATGCGTTCAGCATCCTTTATTAAGTACCTTCCTTTTTTTCTAAATGTTTTTTATGATTGCCACAAAGATGGTGTTTTATTATGATTAACTTGTAATAATTGTAACATTTTCACAAAATTTAAGATTGCCTTTTGAATGTCCAGTTCCTCTTTCTTCGAAAAAAAGTTATCTTATTACTCACTTAATGTACAATTTGATGATACTAAACCTTTTAACATATTATCAACTTTACATAATAATGGCACCTGTTAATATGACACTAGTTAATTGAAATCAATTCGGCAATTTTGATCTTTGGAGCCTTTCCTTGTACGTAACTAAATTTTAAATCAACTAACAATGATAATTTTTACCATGCAAATGCGTACATAAAAAGGAAAGGCGTCAGCGATATTTATGCTGTCAAGTTTTTAGAAGCTTGTCACTGTAGGTTTGCAGCTTCTTTATACACTTTCAACAGTAATTATTTATGATGATGATGTTTAAAAACACCGCAAAAATTAAGTTTCATTTTAGGTCTGTGACATATAATATGTATGTACTTGTTTTCAAGAAAATTGACCAACTAACGAAATGAAAAAGTTTAATTAAGATTTGATTGATACTAAACCTTTTCAACATCATAATACATTTTCAATAATCAATGGCAACCTGTTAAATATGAGACTAGTTAATTGAAATCAATTTCGGCAATTCTATCTTTGGAGCCTTTCCTTATACGTAACTAAATTTTAAATCAACCATGCAAATACGTACATAAAAAGGCAAGGGGTCAGCGGTGGGTTTAAATTACTAAAATTCAAAACATATATTTAATGATAAGAAAAAATTTATTACGATAACATTTTCAAATAAATCCATTTCGAGATTAACATTATCTAAACGAATTGAAAACCAATATAATGCGTTCAGCATCCTTTAATAAGTACGTCCTTTGTTTCTAAACGTATTTTATGATTGCCACAAAGATTGTGTTTTATTCTAATTATCTGTAATACTGTAATATTGAGAAAATGATTTTCTAATATATTTTTTTCTAGTTGTTCTTGCTGATATATGATCGGTGGGAAGTATCTTGCAATCCAGATCAGCTGATCTGGATTTCTCGATGCTTCCCACCCCTATAGTACTAGTCATAGTATTTTGGTAAAATTTATATATATATATACTGTAAAATTTTAACAAAATTTAAGATTGGCTTTTGAATGTCCAGTTCCTCTTTTTTAAATAAAAAGTTATCTTATTACTCACTTAATGTAACAATTTCATTTTAATTTAGGTTACAACTCTAGATTGTTCTATGAATGCCAAAAAATATTGGTTCAAGAAAACAAGAGTGACATATATATGCTGTCAAGTTTTTAGAAGCTTGTCACTTTAGGTTTGCAGCTTCTTAATACACTTTCAACAGTAGTTATTTATGATGATGATGTTTAAAAACACTGCAAAAATTAATAAGTTTCATTTTAAGTCTGTGACATATGTTATATGTGTATTTATTTTCAAGAAACTTGACCAACTGACGAAATGATAAAGTTTAATTAAGATTTGATTGATACTAAACCTTTTCAACATCATAATACATTTTCAATAATCAATGGCAACCTGTTAAATATGAGACTAGTTAATTGAAATCAATTTCGGCAATTTCTATCTTTGGAGCCTTTCCTTTTTACGTAACTAAATTTTAAATCAACTAACAATGATAATATTAACCATGTAAATACGTACATAAAAAAGCAAGGGGTCAGCGGTGGGTCTAAATTATTAAAATTCAAAACATATATTTAATGATGAGAAAAAATTTATTACGATAACATTTTCAAATAAATCCATTTCGAGATTAACATTATCTAAACGAATTGAAAACCAATATAATGTGTTCAGCATCCTTTAATAAGTACGTTCCTTTGTTTCTAAATGTATTTTATGATTGCCACAAAGATGGTTATTTATTATGATTATCTTGTAATAATTGTAACATTTTCACAAAACTTAAGATCGGCTTTTGAATGTCCAGTTCCTCTTTTTTAGAAAAAAAGTTATCTTATTAATCACTTAATGTAACAATCGCATTTTAGTTTAGGTTACGACTCTAGATTGTTCTATGAATGCCAAAAAGTATTGGTTCAAGAAGACGAGAGTGACATATTTATGCTCTCAAGTTTTTAGAAGCTTCTCACTGTAGGTTTGCAGCTTCTTAATACACTTTCAACAGTAGTTATTTAGGATGATGATGTTTAAAAAGACTGCAAAAATTAATAAGTTTCATTTTAGGTCTGTGACATATAATATATGTGTATTTGTTTTCAAGAAAATTGACCAACTAATGAAATGAAAAAGTTTAATTAAGATTTGATTGATACTAAACCTTTTCAACATTATAATACATTTTCAATAATCAATGGCAACCTGTTAAATATGAGACTAGTTAATTGAAATCAATTTCGGCAATTTCTATTTTTTGAGCCTTTCCTTGTACGTAACTAAATTTTAAATCAACTGACAATGATAATATTAACCATGCAAATACGTACATAAAAAGGAAAGGGGTCAGCGGTGGGTCTAAATTTTAAATTCAAAACATATATTTAATGATGAGAAAAGATTTATTAGGATAACATTTTCAAATAAATCCATTTCGAGATTAACATTATATAAACGAATTTAAAACCAATATAATGCGTTCAGCATCCTTTAATAAGTAATTTCCTTTGTTTCTAAATGTATTTTATGATTGCCACAAAGATTGTGTTTTATTCTAAATATCTTGTAATACTGTAACATTTTCACAAAATTTAAGATTGGCTTTTGAATGTCAAGCTCCTCTTTATTAGAAAAAAAGTTATCTTATTACTCACTTAATGTAACAGTTGCATTTTAATTTAGGTTATGACTCTAGATTGTTCTATGAATGCCAAAAAATAGAAGACGTATATATGCTGTGAAGTTTTTAGAAGCTTGTCACCGTAGATTTGCAGCTTCTTAATACACTTTCAACAGTAGTTATTTATGATGATGATGTTTAAAAACACTCCAAAAATTAATAAGTTACATTTTAAGTCTGTGACATATGTTATATGTGTATTTATTTTCAAGAAAATTGACCAACTAACGAAATGAAAAATTTTAATTAACCTTTTCAGCCCGGCAGACGTGTATACACGTCGAGCATACGTTCCGGCAGACGTGTATACACGTCTTTTTGACATAGTGATCTTCTAAGCTATATTTCTCCCATTGGCTTCTTTGCTAGCCGTAGAAGTAAAGAAAAACGGAAAGTAGAGGTTCTAAGCTTTCTTTTGATATATGGTGATGTAATGTTTTGATCACGTGGTGAGGCAGCAGATTTCGTAGAAAAAGTAGAGAAAAACACTGAATCAAGATGGCGACCAAGAAATGGGTTTTTCAAACTTACTGCTAAAGCTCTTGGATTTTTTGACTGGTTTAGGCCACTTTTCTTCATGGAAACATTGTTTTGATAATGGCAAAACATCCAGTAAGTATATCCTATATTTTTTGTTTTGTTTTTAGCATAAAAATTCCATTTATTTGTCATTTTGACCACTTTTCTCGACAAACCATAGACGGGTCGACCCAAACTTACAGTACTTTTTACTTTTTCTTCAGGTTGGAGCATGGGAAGTTGACAAATCCAATGCAAAAGTGTTTTCTGCACCTCATATATTTCAAAGGAGCACCAAAGAATTTGAAAAGCCTGGATTTATGTTGAATTGCACTACTTCTTTCACTCCTCTCCAAGCACCAGCGACGGTCGATCGATCCCCGAAATTCTTGGCTCATAACGATGTCCTGATTACAGCTTATTGATATGGAGCAAAATGGCAGGAACCACATAACAGCCACATGGAATTATTATGATGACATTTAGCATCCCTTATGGTCAAAAGAGACAAGATTTGATAGCAATGAGTTTGCCTCAAAAGGCTTACGGTTTTTGGAAACTTTGCAACTGTCGCCGACTATGCCATCTAGTTTCACGGTAGCCGATACCCTTCAAAAGCTTCAGGAGCTAAGAATACTGACTGAAAGTGTTGCTTAGATAGTTGGGAAATACTTTTACATCATTTTTGATGTTGTAGCTGCTTCTAGAAACAGATTATCATCAAAATACTTCAAAATTGTATGTATTGGATTTTTTTAGCCGAAAATCGTGATTTTTGGCAAAAGTGACCGATATTTGGGCGGCTGGTGTGACACATACAGATTTTTCTGGATGCTGATTTTTGGTATATTACTTCAAAATGATGTATAGATTGATAAATCGCCAAAGACAGATTTTTTAATTAACTTCCCCCAACTTTTTTTTGCTCTACAAGTGAAAAATGCAGAAAAAGTGACATTACCGCAAAACGTGAAAAAAAAACTGTGGTTTACGTGATAATACCATTTTTGTTGGAATATTCTATTTGGATTGGTACCTGGTCTAAAAGTTGTAGAATTCAATTAGCTTTTCAGGGATACCTTACTTTTTTTCTAAAGATTCCTAGTTCTTGAGTTATGATAAAATAACTGAACATGTCTATTTTCTGAAAAAATGTTGCGCGCTGACAGCGTGAAAATTTAAAAAGTTGCGCGCTGGAAAGGTTAAGATTTGATTGATACTAAACCTTTTCAACGTTATAATAAATTTTCAATAATTAATGGTAATCTTTTAAATATGAGACTAGCTATTTGAAATCAATTTCGGCAATTTTGATCTCTGGAGGCTTTCCTTGTACGTAACTAAATTTTGAATCAACTAACAATGATAATTTTCACCATGCAAATACGTACATAAAAAGGAAAGGGGTCAGCGTAGGGTCTAAATTATTAAAATTCAAAACATATATTTAATGATGAGAAATAATTTATCAGGATAACATTTTCAAATAAATCCATTTCGAGATTAACATTATATATACGAATTGAATACAAATATAATGCGTTCAGCATCCTTTATTAAGTACCTTCCTTTTTTTCTAAATGTTTTTTATGATTGCCACAAAGATGGTGTTTTATTATGATTAACTTGTAATAATTGTAACATTTTCACAAAATTTAAGATTGCCTTTTTAATGTCCAGTTCCTCTTTCTTCGAAAAAAAGTTATCTTATTACTCACTTAATGTAACAATTTGATTGATACTAAACCTTTTTAACATTATTATTAACTTTACATAAATAATGGCAACCTGTTAAATATGACACTAGTTAATTGAAATCAATTTCGGCAATTTTGATCTTGGAGCCTTTCCTTGTACGTAACTAAATTTTAAATCAACTAACAATGATAATTTTTACCATGCAAATGCGTACATAAAAAGGAAAGGGGTCAGCGATATTTATGCTGTCAAGTTTTTAGAAGCTTGTCACTGTAGGTTTGCAGCTTCTTAATACACTTTCAACAGTAATTATTTATGATGATGATGTTTAAAAACACCGCAAAAATTAAGTTTCATTTTAGGTCTGTGACATATAATATATGTACTTGTTTTTCAAGAAAATTGACCAACTAACGAAATGAAAAAGTTTAATTAAGATTTGATTGATACTAAACCTTTTCAACATCATAATACATTTTCAATAATCAATGGCAACCTGTTAAATATGAGACTAGTTAATTGAAATCAATTTCGGCAATTTCTATCTTTGGAGCCTTTCCTTATACGTAACTAAATTTTAAATCAACCATGCAAATACGTACATAAAAAGGCAAGGGGTCAGCGGTGGGTTTAAATTACTAAAATTCAAAACATATATTTAATGATGAGAAAAAATTTATTACGATAACATTTTCAAATAAATCCATTTCGAGATTAACATTATCTAAACGAATTGAAAACCAATATAATGCGTTCAGCATCCTTTAATAAGTACGTTCCTTTGTTTCTAAACGTATTTTATGATTGCCACAAAGATTGTGTTTTATTCTAATTATCTTGTAATACTGTAATATTGAGAAAATGATTTTCTAATATATTTTTTCTAGTTGTTCTTGCTGATATGATGATCGGTGGGAAGTATCTTGCAATCCAGATCAGCTGATCTGGATTTCTCGATGCTTCCCACCCCTATAGTACTAGTCGTAGTATTTTGGTAAAATTTATATATATATATACTGTAACATTTTAACAAAATTTAAGATTGGCTTTTGAATGTCCAGTTCCTCTTTTTTAAATAAAAAGTTATCTTATTACTCACTTAATGTAACAATTTCATTTTAATTTAGGTTACGACTCTAGATTGTTCTATGAATGCCAAAAAATATTGGTTCAAGAAAACGAGAGTGACATATATATGCTGTCAAGTTTTTAGAAGCTTGTCACTTTAGGTTTGCAGCTTCTTAATACACTTTCAACAGTAGTTATTTATGATGATGATGTTTAAAAACACTGCAAAAATTAATAAGTTTCATTTTAAGTCTGTGACATATGTTATATGTGTATTTATTTTCAAGAAACTTGACCAACTGACGAAATGATAAAGTTTAATTAAGATTTGATTGATACTAAACCTTTTCAACATCATAATACATTTTCAATAATCAATGGCAACCTGTTAAATATGAGACTAGTTAATTGAAATCAATTTCGGCAATTTCTATCTTTGGAGCCTTTCCTTTTTACGTAACTAAATTTTAAATCAACTAACAATGATAATATTAACCATGTAAATACGTACATAAAAAGGCAAGGGGTCAGCGGTGGGTCTAAATTATTAAAATTCAAAACATATATTTAATGATGAGAAAAAATTTATTACGATAACATTTTCAAATAAATCCATTTCGAGATTAACATTATCTAAACGAATTGAAAACCAATATAATGTGTTCAGCATCCTTTAATAAGTACGTTCCTTTGTTTCTAAATGTATTTTATGATTGCCACAAAGATGGTTATTTATTATGATTATCTTGTAATAATTGTAACATTTTCGCAAAATTTAAGATCGGCTTTTGAATGTCCAGTTCCTCTTTTTTAGAAAAAAAGTTATCTTATTAATCACTTAATGTAACAATCGCATTTTAGTTTAGGTTACGACTCTAGATTGTTCTATGAATGCCAAAAAGTATTGGTTCAAGAAGACGAGAGTGACATATTTATGCTCTCAAGTTTTTAGAAGCTTCTCACTGTAGGTTTGCAGCTTCTTAATACACTTTCAACAGTAGTTATTTAGGATGATGATGTTTAAAAAGACTGCAAAAATTAATAAGTTTCATTTTAGGTCTGTGACATATAATATATGTGTATTTGTTTTCAAGAAAATTGACCAACTAATGAAATGAAAAAGTTTAATTAAGATTTGATTGATACTAAACCTTTTCAACATTATAATACATTTTCAATAATCAATGGCAACCTGTTAAATATGAGACTAGTTAATTGAAATCAATTTCGGCAATTTCTATTTTTTAAGCCTTTCCTTGTACGTAACTAAATTTTAAATCAACTGACAATGATAATATTAACCATGCAAATACGTACATAAAAAGGAAAGGGGTCAGCAGTGGGTCTAAATTATTAAAATTCAAAATATATATTTAATGATGAGAAAAGATTTATTAGGATAATATTTTCAAATAAATCCATTTCGAGATTAACATTATATAAACGAATTGAAAACCAATATAATGCGTTCAGCATCCTTTAATAAGTAATTTCCTTTGTTTCTAAAGTATTTTATGATTGCCACAAAGATTGTGTTTTATTCTAATTATCTTGTAATACTGTAACATTTTCACAAAATTTAAGATTGGCTTTTAAATGTCAAGCTCCTCTTTTTTAGAAAAAAAGTTATCTTATTACTCACTTAATGTAACAGTTGCATTTTAATTTAGGTTATGACTCTAGATTGTTCTATGAATGCCAAAAAATATTGGTTCAAGAAGACAAGAGTGACATATATATGCTGTCAAGTTTTTAGAAGCTTGTCACTGTAGGTTTGCAGCTTCTTAATACACTTTCAACAGTAGTTATTTATGATGATGATGTTTAAAAACACTCCAAAAATTAATAAGTTACATTTTAAGTCTGTGACATATGTTATATGTGTATTTATTTTCAAGAAAATTGACCAACTAACGAAATGAAAAAGTTTAATCAAGATTTGATTGATACTAAACCTTTTCAACATTATAATAAATTTTCAATAATTAATGGCAATCTTTTAAATATGAGACTAGTTATTTGAAATCAATTTCGGCAATTTTGATCTTTGGAGGCTTTCCTTGTATGTAACTAAATTTTAAATCAACTAAAAATGAAAATTTTAACCATGCAAATACGTACATAAAAAGGAAAGGGGTCAGCGTAGGGTCTAAATTATTAAAATTCAAAACATATATTTAATGATGAGAAATAATTTATCAGGATAACATTTTCAAATAAATCCATTTCGAGATTAACATTATATAAACGAATTGAATACAAATATAATGCGTTCAGCATCCTTTATTAAGTACCTTCCTTTTTTTCTAAATGTTTTTTATGATTGCCACAAAGATGGTGTTTTATTATGATTAACTTGTAATAATAGTAACATTTTCACAAAATTTAAGATTGCTTTTTGAATTTCCAGTTCCTCTTTCTTCGAAAAAAAGTTATCTTATTACTCACTTAATGTAACAATTTGATTGATACTAAACCTTTTTAACATTATTATTAACTTTACATAAATAATGGCAACCTGTTAAATATGACACTAGTTAATTGAAATCAATTTCGGCAATTTTGATCTTTGGAGCCTTTCCTTGTACGTAACTAAATTTTAAATCAACTAACAATGATAATTTTTACCATGCAAATGCGTACATAAAAAGGAAAGGGGTCAGCGATATTTATGCTGTCAAGTTTTTAGAAGCTTGTCACTGTAGGTTTGCAGCTTCTTAATACACTTTCAACAGTAATTATTTATGATGATGATGTTTAAAAACACCGCAAAAATTAAGTTTCATTTTAGGTCTGTGACATATAATATATATGTACTTGTTTTCAAGAAAATTGACCAACTAACGAAATGAAAAAGTTTAATTAAGATTTGATTGATACTAAACCTTTTCAACATCATAATACATTTTCAATAATCAATGGCAACCTGTTAAATATGAGACTAGTTAATTGAAATCAATTTCGGCAATTTCTATCTTTGGAGCCTTTCCTTATACGTAACTAAATTTTAAATCAACCATGCA
The DNA here is from genome assembly GCF_902728285.1 of Clytia hemisphaerica. Lineage (NCBI taxonomy): Eukaryota > Metazoa > Cnidaria > Hydrozoa > Leptothecata > Clytiidae > Clytia > Clytia hemisphaerica. The sequence goes on along the minus strand of NW_027103851.1, from coordinate 1,956,575 downwards.
AATACGTACATAAAAAGGCAAGGGGTCAGCGGTGGGTTTAAATTACTAAAATTCAAAACATATATTTAATGATGAGAAAAAATTTATTACGATAACATTTTCAAATAAATCCATTTCGAGATTAACATTATCTAAACGAATTGAAAACCAATATAATGCGTTCAGCATCCTTTAATAAGTACCTTCCTTTGTTTCTAAATGTATTTTATGATTGCCACAAAGATGGTTATTTATTATGATTATCTTGTAATAATTGTAACATTTTCACAAAATTTAAGATCGGCTTTTGAATGTCCAGTTCCTCTTTTTTAGAAAAAAAGTTATCTTATTAATCACTTAATGTAACAATCGCATTTTAGTTTAGGTTACGACTCTAGATTGTTCTATGAATGCCAAAAAGTATTGGTTCAAGAAGACGAGAGTGACATATTTATGCTCTCAAGTTTTTAGAAGCTTCTCACTGTAGGTTTGCAGCTTCTTAATACACTTTCAACAGTAGTTATTTATGATGATGATGTTTAAAAACACTGCAAAAATTAATAAGTTTCATTTTAGGTCTGTGACATATAATATATGTGTATTTGTTTTCAAGAAAATTGACCAACTAATGAAATGAAAAAGTTTAATTAAGATTTGATTGATACTAAACCTTTTCAACATTATAATACATTTTCAATAATCAATGGCAACCTGTTAAATATGAGACTAGTTAATTGAAATCAATTTCGGCATTTATTTATTTCATTTATTTCAAGTTAGTTTACCATAGATAAAAATCTAATTTACACCAACAACAAAAAAAAAAATTGAAAAAATAGAGTTCAGTAAATTTTGCAAATATTACAAGTACAGAGATCTAAAAGTTTAAGCTTAAGCAAACTAGATTTAAACGTGGAAATATCTTTGGAATTCTTAAGGTCATCCGAAAGTTTATTCCACAAGATACTAGCTCGAAATGGGAAAGAGTTAAAGCCATGGCGTACCGTCAAGACTTTTTTACGGACTGAAAGAAGATTTTTGGAACGAAGGTGACGTTCGATCTTCCGGGACGGAAACAGCCATGACATGAAGACAGGATTTCCAAGATTCTGAGATTTGAAGACTTCAGAAAGTAATTGGCGAAGGTGTAATTCATGAATAGCACGGCGATCTTTACAGTAGTGTTTGAAAATCGGGGAAACCAAAAGTTTATTTTGTAATAACTGCAGTACTTTTTTTTTAAACGGCCCCATTTTTCGAATCAATAATGCCCATACGTAAAACTATTTGAAAACTACATTTTTTTTGATAAAAACTTTGCAAAATCGGGAAATTTTTGAAAAGTTTAATTTTAGATCCCTCAAAATCCCGCTTCATCCCGCTTTAGATCCCTCAAAATCGGAATCAACTTAATTCCCGATTGGGAAGGGCTAAAGTTCTCAAATTTTCACTGGATATTCGTTTTTATCTTCCCTATCGGATAAAAGAAGGATTCTGTCGTTAAATATCGTAAATTTTTCTTTACGACCAAAAAAGAGCATTTTTTTTAATCCGATAAATCCGATTACAGATCGCCGTGTAGTCGTGGGATTTCGTAAAGGCACATCCTCTGTTTCAGGAGGGATTAAATTGAGAGTTTTTGCTCCACGCTCAAAAACCTTCTGAATTTTTAGGTAAAGTGTTTTCATACAAAACATCCAAACAATAGGGGCATACATAAATTTTGAAATGATAAAAGCGTTAAATAATAAAATAGATTGTTTGTAGCTGATTAACTTTCTGATTCTGTTGAATCTGATGACATTGTAGTTTGCTGAATGGCAAAGACTAGAAATATGAGATTCAAAGGATAACTTGGAGTCAAACACAATACCAAGCAGCTTAACTGAATCAGAGTTTTTGATAATAAAATTGTCAATCTTTATTTCAATAGATCGATCAACGTTATGTCCTAGTAGCATCATCTGAAACTTTTTCGGATTTGCCACAAGCATGTTGTTTTTAAACCATTCTAAGACGATGGCAAGATCAGACGTGAGGTTAGAAAGAATGGTATCCATGCTTGGGTCACATGAGAAGAGAGTATTGTCATCCGCAAAGTTACAGATGCTTGCAAGTAAAAATAAAAGGTCGTTAATAAATATGTTAAATAAAAGAGGGCCAAGAATAGAACCTTGTGGGACTCCAAGAGACATTTCTAGCCAGCCACTATAACAAGATTCAATTCTTGTCCTTTGATGTCTGTCGCTAAGATAATTTTTTATAAGACGTAAACTATGAAAATTTAAGCCATAAGCTGATAATTTAGCAATAAGTAGATCGTGATCTAGAGTGTCAAAAGCTTTGGACAAATCGATTAAAATGGTTCCAACTTTTCCCCTGTTGTCAAGAGATTTTTTCCACTCAGAAAGAAGACGAAGAAGGGCATGCTGTGTACTATGCTTTGATCGAAAACCGCACAAAAACACAGAAAAACTATCTTGAAAAAATCCTTCCAGCTGATTATAGATTATTCGTTCAAAAATTTTAGAAAATGCTGGTAAAAGACTAATAGGTCGATAGTTAGCTTTGTCAAATTTATCATCTTTCTTAAAAACTGGAGAGACCTCAGCCAGTTTAAGACTCGAGGGAAAACTTGCATTGATTATCATAGCATTCACGAATTTTGTCAACCAGGGTATAATAATAGAACTTGCAAGTTTAACAAATTTTATTTGGATATTACCACGTACACTTTTCTTTGGGTTTAGATTTTTGATAACTTTTTCAACGTCATCCTCTGAGACAGGGGTGAATTGAAAGTGGTTATAGAATCGACGGTTTGTTTAATTTTTAGTACACTTGGGTGGTTTTCGTATTTCAAAAGAATATTTGTTACTTCATCATATGCTTCACCAGTATCGTTAGTAGGTTTCCACTGCTCGATGTTGAGATTTTTGGTTATAGTAGCAAAGTGATCGTTGAATAAAGTTGAAATGAGGCTGTCGTCTTCGATCAGTTCATCGCCTTTCTGTAAAGAGATTCTTTCGTGGACGATATCTGCATCAAAGAAGAACGGTTTCATGTTTGACCACATTGGTTGAGAAGTACCAAGTTTAGCGTAAAACTTCTTTCTTGTTGATCGATTTAATGAGACGACAAGATTTCTCTGGCGTTTATAGAGAGTTGACCAGTATGGGTCTTTTGTTTCTTTACGTTTGTTCTTGTAGAAGCTGCGTAACATGATTGCTTTACGTATTTCTTTAGTTATGTAAGGTTTATGATTACCTCGGACACGATTAATTTTCTTTGGAGCATGTTTCTCAAGAACTTTTTCGAAAACAGCTTAAAAATGTTCAAAGTGCTCGATATTTTCGTTGGACAAAGTATCGTGGAGGTCTCTGTTGAAGTTGTCGAGCGAAAAGTTACGAAGACTCCGGTACGAAATATTTTTTGGTTTGAGTTTAGGCACAGTTTTTTTTAAAACAGTACAAATAAAAGTATGGTGATCGCTTACGTCGTTTTTGATGGCTTTGCTATGTTGGAAGCATCTGTAGCGATTTGTGAGGATCAAGTCGATGCAGCGACCCTTCTCTGTTTTAAAACAGGTTGGACTTTTTATCAAATTTTTCAAAGATGAGGTTTCCATGAACTGACGAACATGGTTATTAGTAGTTTCTTGGTTAAAATCGCCAAGTATCAGGATGTTTTCGTAATTAGAGAAGCTTTCAGTCAAGTTTTGAATCTGTTCAAGGAAGTAGGTGAGCCCGGTTTTGGGGTTACGGTAAACACTTAAGACAAGCCATTTAGTCGTACGTACGTTGAGTTCTAATGCAATACATTCGATGTCGCTTGGAAGATCCGGGCATTTTAATTCACGTGATGAAATATGGGTTTTGACATAGACAAGTAAACCTCCACTAGTGTCAGTAAGATCCTTTCTGTATGGCGTTTTGAAGTTGTCAAGTTTGAATGTGGAAGTTGTGTAAGATGGATCAAGCTTGGTTTCACTAATGCAGAGTACGTCAATAAATCTTGAGAAACTTTTAACATTATTAAACTTGTTACGGATCGAATTAATATTGAGATAGGATATTACAAGTCTCTCTTTGTTGGCAAGTTTCAGTGCTTTTAATTCGAGTTCATGGGATGGTATCTTACATCCTCGGGTAGTAGAAAATAGTTCCGGTTGTCAGCAGTTGAGATGATGGAGGAAATTTTTAGCGAGTAACGATGTACCTTGTTTGTTGAGATGGATACGACTGTTGTTGAGATGAATATCCGGTTTAATGTTGTCGTTGTTGATAAAGCCAATATTCCGGCAATTTCTATTTTTTGAGCCTTTCCTTGTACGTAACTAAATTTTAAATCAACTGACAATGATAATATTAACCATGCAAATACGTACATAAAAAGGAAAGGGGTCAGCGGTGGGTCTAAATTATTAAAATTCAAAGCATATATTTAATGATGAGAAAAGATTTATTAGGATAACATTTTCAAATAAATCCATTTCGAGATTAACATTATATAAACGAATTTAAAACCAATATAATGCGTTCAGCACCCTTTAATAAGTAATTTCCTTTGTTTCTAAATGTATTTTATGATTGCCACAAAGATTGTGTTTTATTCTAAATATCTTGTAATACTGTAACATTTTCACAAAATTTAAGATTGGCTTTTGAATGTCAAGCTCCTCTTTTTTAGAAAAAAAGTTATCTTATTACTCACTTAATGTAACAGTTGCATTTTAATTTAGGTTATGACTCTAGATTGTTCTATGAATGCCAAAAAATATTGGTTCAAGAAGACAAGAGTGACATATATATGCTGTCAAGTTTTTAGAAGCTTGTCACTGTAGATTTGCAGCTTCTTAATACACTTTCAACAGTAGTTATTTATGATGATGATGTTTAAAAACACTCCAAAAATTAATAAGTTACATTTTAAGTCTGTGACATATGTTATATGTGTATTTATTTTCAAGAAAATTGACCAACTAACGAAATGAAAAATGCAAATACGTACATAAAAAGGAAAGGGGTCAGCGGTGGGTCTAAATTATTAAAATTCAAAGCATATATTTAATGATGAGAAAAGATTTATTAGGATAACATTTTCAAATAAATCCATTTCGAGATTAACATTATATAAACGAATTTAAAACCAATATAATGCGTTCAGCACCCTTTAATAAGTAATTTCCTTTGTTTCTAAATGTATTTTATGATTGCCACAAAGATTGTGTTTTATTCTAAGCTTTTGAATGTCAAGCTCCTCTTTTTTAGAAAAAAAGTTATCTTATTACTCACTTAATGTAACAGTTGCATTTTAATTTAGGTTATGACTCTAGATTGTTCTATGAATGCCAAAAAATATTGGTTCAAGAAGACAAGAGTGACATATATATGCTGTCAAGTTTTTAGAAGCTTGTCACTGTAGATTTGCAGCTTCTTAATACACTTTCAACAGTAGTTATTTATGATGATGATGTTTAAAAACACTCCAAAAATTAATAAGTTACATTTTAAGTCTGTGACATATGTTATATGTGTATTTATTTTCAAGAAAATTGACCAACTAACGAAATGAAAAATTTTAATTAAGATTTGATTGATACTAAACCTTTTCAACGTTATTATAAATTTTCAATAATCAATGGCAATCTTTTAAATATGAGACTAGCTATTTGAAATCAATTTCGGCAATTTTGATCTCTGGAGGCTTTCCTTGTACATAACTAAATTTTGAATCAACTAACAATGATAATTTTAACCATGCAAATACGTACATAAAAAGGAAAGGGGTCAGCGTAGGGTCTAAATTATTAAAATTCAAAACATATATTTAATGATGAGAAATAATTTATCAGGATAACATTTTCAAATAAATCCATTTCGAGATTAACATTATATAAACGAATTGAATACAAATATAATGCGTTCAGCATCCTTTATTAAGTACCTTCCTTTTTTTCTAAATGTTTTTTATGATTGCCACAAAGATGGTGTTTTATTATGATTAACTTGTAATAATTGTAACATTTTCACAAAATTTAAGACGGTAGTATTTTTTTTCTGTTCCGCAAGAATCACTCAACAAGATTGTTGATTTGTACATAGTGGAACGTTTTTCTCTCACTTTGAGTGTGTGTCTCAAATTTTAAAATGTCTTTACGACCGGCAAGACAGCTCAACGATTCAAAGATTATTCGGTCTTTGAAATGCAACATCATGCCTCTGGTAAGTGGAATAAATTTAGTTATCTATTTTTAATTTTAATTTTTTATTTTTCTGTACTTTATTCATATGGAGGGATATTCTAACGCCGTAGCCCTTTGTTTGTAGCTTTTTTTTCGTCCGTTACCAAATAAAATATTTGAAAGTAAAATTAATCAGAAAAGTTTTCAATATGGGCTATTACTTTCTTTCTAGATAAAGAAAAGTGACACCGTGACAGCATGCAGGGCGATGTTCACGGAGAGCAACAGACTCCTTGTTACAGACATCAGATACCGTCTAGACAACGCACTGGCAAACATGGACATTAAGTTTTTCATCTCGTGCATATCTGGCACAGAATCAAATCCGAAAGACAAAAATCCAAAAGAGTGTGAGCTTGGGGAACCAATTCCGTTTCGTGTCTCGGTGACTTATTTTATTGTCCATTTAAAGTCCCTGTTACAGCCGCACCAAATTTATCAGAAGTTCCATCATACGGCTGACATCGAGTTTGACATCAAATCCCTAAAGTGTCATCGTCCAAAGTCTGAAGGTGATGAAGTTGACGCTATTGTGTTGGCCTACTTGAAACAGACGGTCAAGGTATGAGTGGTTTGTCTTAATTTTCTAAATTACTGGTTGATGTTGTTCTGAGTTGATTATGATTTCTAGTTGTTTCAACGTTCATCTAACGTTATATGGAAGTTGTGAACGTTATAAAAACGTGGAAACAACGTTGTGTGCCAGCTGGTGTAAGATATATTCGAGGTTCAAGCACTTAGAGATGCCTCAAAATTAGACGCTATTTATCAATTTTTTTTATTTTATCTATCCTAAATTTACACTACAACACTTCAACATTTTCAACAAGCTGTTCTTTTTTTGTCAGGACCACAACCAGAAATGTATTAAGGATTTGATTACAGATAGTATGTTGCACTGTTTTAAAGCGGCAAATCCTGCAATGTCCGACGAAGAAGCAACCGTTCATTGTGAAAGCAATGAACAAAAACCATGCCGTTTATTTTGTGCTGACTCGAGAATCATGGCTTCCTTTTCAAACGCAAGTCGATACCTATACGAGGATGGCCTACTTCACATGAACGACTCGACCGACGAGATAGCAAGGCCAGCAGTGGAACCACCTAAAACTTCAATATCAAAAGCGGCTGATAAAATTGCAAAAGTGATGAACCAACTCGATCACAGATTGTATCGTGGCAACATCTACGCAAAAAACAAAAATGGTAACTTTATCCTTTGAGCATCAAAATATTTGAACTTATGTTCCGTTGCGTGTATTTTTTTCAGTTGGAGAAAAAATGAAAATATTTTTGGAACTGTACCAATCCTAAACGTGAAATGGGGCATAAAATTATTTAATATAGTTGGTACTATATTTTTCCTAGCTCAACCGTATTTTTAAATTACTCTCACATTCTGTTTTAAACCTTTCTAATTTCTTTTGCAGCTCGATTTACTTTCGAATTATTTCTTGATGTTGGAGCGTATCTTTATAAATTGCAGTTGAACCCTTCATTAAAAGAACTAGTCCTTGCAAATGAATCACAATTGAAGAAAAATATGTCGAACGTACATACTGAGGTAAGTGTTTAGACTTGTACGTTGTAGGACTGTGTGGTACATCATTAAACCTTGTGAAAGACCGTAAACATTAGGAAACTTTTTATTGAAAGAATTTTTTAAAGTTTCATTTTCTGAAGTGCCTCTAAGAAATACAAATGGCAAAGAAATATGGTATTTTGAAAGGTTTGTGCAAAACGAGGAAGACCGCTTAGTAGGCCAATAGCCCGTATGATAGCCCGTCGTTTTTATGAGACTTTGTATTGAAAAGACCATTAGGCCGTCGATTTTGCAAAATGGTTCTGAAAAATTCGAACGAGAACTTTATATATTTGCAATATTTTTCTGAAATCTAAGAAGGCCGCCTAGTAGGCCATTAGACCGTATGATAGGCCGTCATTTTTATGAGACTTTGTACTCAAAAGACCGTTAGACCGTAAATATTGCAAAAGGAATCTGAGAAATTCGAACGAAAACTTTTAATATTTGCAATATGTTTCTGAAATCGAAGAAGGCCGCCTAGTAGGCCATTAGACCGTATGGTAGGCCGTCATTTTTATGAGACTTTGTACTCAAAAGACCGTTAGACCGTCAATATTACAAAGGGAAACTGAGAAATTCGAACGAAAACTTTATATATTTGCAATATTTTTCTGAAATCGAAGAAGACCGCCTAGTAGGCCATTAGACCGTATGATAGGCCGTCATTTTTATGAGACTTTGTACTCAAAAGACCGTTAGACCGACAATATTGCAAAAGGAATCTATGAAATTCGAACGAAAACTTTATATATATTTGCAATATTTTTCTGAAATCGAAGAAGGCCGCCTAGTAGGCCATTAGACCGTATGATAGGCCGTCATTTTTATGAGACTTTGTACTCAAAAGACCGTTAGACCGTCAATATTACAAAGGGAATCTGAGAAATTCGAACGAAAACTTTATATATTTGCAATATTTTTCTGAAATCGAAGAAGGCCGCCTAGTAGGCCATTAGACCGTATGATAGGCCGTCATTTTTATGAGACTTTGTACTCAAAAGACCGTTAGACCGACAATATTACAAAGGGAATCTGAGGAATTCGAACGAAAACTTTAAATATTTGCAATATGTTTCTGAAATCGAAGAAGGCCGCCTAGTAGGCCATTAGACCGTATGATAGGCCGTCATTTTTATGAGACTTTGTACTCAAAAGACCGTTAGACCGTCAATATTACAAAGGGAATCTGAGAAATTCGAACGAGAACTTTATATATTTGCAATATTTTTCTGAAATCGAAGAAGGCCGCCTAGTAGGCCATTAGACCGTATGATAGGCCGTCATTTTTATGAGACTTTGTACTCAAAAGACCGTTAGACCGTTAATATTACAAAGGGAATCTGAGGAATTCGAACGAAAACTTTAAATATTTGCAATATGTTTCTGAAATCGAAGAAGGCCGCCTAGTAGGCCATTAGACCGTATGATAGGCCGTCATTTTTATGAGACTTTGTACTCAAAGGACCGTTAGACCGTCAATATTACAAAGGGAATCTGAGAAATTCGAACGAGAACTTTATATATTTGCAATATTTTTCTGAAATCGAAGAAGGCCGCCTAGTAGGCCATTAGACCGTATGATAGGCCGTCATTTTTATGAGACTTTGTACTCAAAAGACCGTTAGACCGTAAATATTGCAAAGGAATCTGAGAAATTCGAACGAAAACTTTATATATTTGCAATATTTTTCTGAAATCGAAGAAGGCCGCCTAGTAGGCCATTAGACCGTATGATAGGCCGTCATTTTTATGAGACTTTGTACTCAAAAGACCGTTAGACCGTAAATATTGCAAAAGGAATCTGAGAAATTCGAACGAAAACTTTATATATTTGCAATATTTTTCTGAAATCGAAGAAGGCCGCCTAGTAGGCCATTAGACCGTATGATAGGCCGTCAATTTTATGAGACTTTGTACTCAAAAGACCGTTAAACCGTCAATATTACAAAGGGAATCTGAGAAATTCGAACGAAAACTTTATATATTTGCAATATTTTTCTGAAATCGAAGAAGGCCGCCTAGTAGGCCATTAGACCGTATGATAGGCCGTCATTTTTATGAGACTTTGTACTCAAAAGACCGTTAGACCGTAAATATTGCAAAAGGAATCTGACAAATTCGAACGAAAACTTTATATATTTGCAATATTTTTCTGAAATCGAAGAAGGCCGCCTAGTAGGCCATTAGACCGTATGATAGGCCGTCATTTTTATGAGACTTTGTACTCAAAAGACCGTTAGACCGTAAATATTGCAAAAGGAATCTGAGAAATTCGAACGAAAACTTTATATATTTGCAATATTTTTCTGAAATCGAAGAAGGCCGCCTAGTAGGCCATTAGACCGTATGATAGGCCGTCATTTTTATGAGACTTTGTACTCAAAAGACCGTTAGACCGTAAATATTGCAAAAGGAATCTGACAAATTCGAACGAAAACTTTATATATTTGCAATATTTTTCTGAAATCGAAGAAGGCCGCCTAGTAGGCCATTAGACCGTATGATAGGCCGTCATTTTTATGAGACTTTGTACTCAAAAGACCGTTAGACCGTAAATATTGCAAAAGGAATCTGAGAAATTCGAACGAAAACTTTATATATTTGCAATATTTTTCTGAAATCGAAGAAGGCCGCCTAGTAGGCCATTAGACCGTATGATAGGCCGTCATTTTTATGAGACTTTGTACTCAAAAGACCGTTAGACCGTCAATATTACAAAGGGAATCTGAGAAATTCGAACGAGAACTTTATATATTTGCAATATTTTTCTGAAATCGAAGAAGGCCGCCTAGTAGGCCATTAGACCGTATGATAGGCCGTCGTTTTTATGAGACTATGTATTGAAAAGACCGTTAGGCCGTCGATTTTGCAAAGTGGTTCTGAGAAATTACAAACGAGTACTTTATAATTTTGATAAATTTTTCTGAAATCGAAGGAGGCCGCTTAGTAGGCCATTAGACCATATGATAGACCGTCGTTTTTAAGAGACCTTGTATGCAGGAGACCGTTGGACCGTCAAAATTACAAAGTGAGTCCGAGAAATCAAAATGAGAACTTTAAGATTTTTCCAATTCAAGAAGATCTTAGTATGCCACAATGATCTTGATTATGTTTTATTTTCAGTTGTTTCCGAAAATCAAAGTGGATTATGACTTCATCGAAGTGAAGAACAACACATACTTGAAACTTTCAAGTAGAGCATTTGTCGATTGTCCATTTTCTCCTGAAGATTATGGTGTAATTACCCCGCGTAGTTACCACGATTTTGATCCGCACCGAACCACATGTCATGGTGGTTATCTTGCTTCAGCCATTGAACGTTGGTGTCCTACACTAGAAGACCAAGCGAAATTGGCTCACAAAATATATATGTGCATGTTAGCGTTTCAAGTGCCCCATAAAAGCAAGAGATTGGTTTTGGTCGGAGATATTGACAGTGGAAAGACATCAGTGATGAACTTGTTTTTCGGTCTTATTCCTGAGCAAAAGATTGCCACAATTACCAAAGAGCGTGTTTTTGGTTTGTCAATGATAAAGTCTGACACGGAGCTGTTGATAATTGATGAATGGACCAAGGATATGACACCTGCAGACATGGTAAAGGTTTTATTCCAAGGAGGAAGATTTCCACAATCAGTGAAATTTGAGGATCCAAAATTACAAGTCTTTCGTGTAGATGAGGATGTTGATGAGGTTTTAGAAAGCGGTGGGTACTACTTCCTTACTAACTCTCCACACAGAACTTCTTGCTCTTTAAAGCTAAATTATTTAGGATTTACTGACAACTTTGACTTACATCCTTTCTAAGTGCCTGGTATTGAAAAGATACGAGTTTGAAAAATAAATCTTTCTATCATATAGATTCGACATCAATGAGCAGGACGAGTGACATTGAACAGCCAAACCATCTTTCCGAGTCTGACGGTAAGCTTTCATTTAATTTTCAGCTTGGATTTATGTCAACTGTCGTTTCAAATTCAATATATCAAAACATTTCTTTTTCTCTCGTTTACAGCTCTCAATATCGACGAGTTGCTTGGCATCATATCATCGACAGAGGCCGAACTCTCCGATATCGAGCCACCAAAGAAAAGATCATGAACACTGTTTCTTCCAAGCGACGATGAAGACGATACTACCATCCGAGAGTTGCTGAATGACCTTATCGATCATGTCTCTGCAGAAAACAGTAAGATGATTCATGATGATTTACTAGACATTCTATCTATGTTCCCTTTGCACATTTTTTAAGACAATGAGGAATTGTGACAATGAACCGAGTGTTGCTTTTCTTTTTTCAGCGTTTTCAATTGACGAAAGAAGAATCGTCTCAACTAACAACGGAACAGAGTCAAACGACGGTAAGTTTTTTAGCTTTTTGTTATTTTACATGATTCAGTCTATGAATGGCAAATCTATGTTTCTCTATCTTGGTCGTGATAAGTGAAGCAAAACTGCTTGTGGTCTTGGGTTTTGACACGTGGTTTTTTCCCTTTTCAGTTGTGGAAAGTCCCATCAAACAGGATGAGCTCAAATCTCCAAGAAGGTTTAAAATCGAAGAAGTCAATCTTGTCGAGTATTGGCGTTTGGTCAGAAAGTTTTTGTTCAAGAAATTGGGCTATAAAAAGCTCAACGGGCCCGTGGCCTGTTCAATCTTCCAGATCCATGACAAATATGTCAAATCATTAACAACTCCACGTCCACCAACAGTGGCAAAGCCAAGAGATGATGCTGCTTTCTTAGTCTTAAACAAACCACGTGCTACCTTTGACACCAGGGCTTTCTACAAACGTTATCCATCTTGCATTGAGCAAGTCAAGGCTATTCGGGAAAAAATCGACATTCGCATTTCAACTCCATCATTTTGGTAAATCTTGTAACTTTCTGTTTTTTTAAGGAGAAATACAAATTAAAATTCGTGTTGATCAATAAATCTGAACTAACTTTCTTCAACATTTCCACCATAGATTTCACATGAAGCCAAAGCGCAGACTGAAGAATTTGAAAAATATTTTAATCTTTGATTTCCCTAATAGGACGGTCTAACGGCCTACTCCATAGAAACTCTTATAAATTCTATGGTCTTTTTCTGGTCTAACGGTCTATAGAACTGTCTTCAAGTTTTGCACCTGGCATTTCGAATTTTACATCACACTTTGAAATTCTTAAACATTTTTGAGCCGTTAATGAACATTTTTGACCTTCCTTTTCCAAATTGGAGGTCTAACGGCCTACTCCATAGAAACTCTTATAAAATCAACGGTCTTCTTCTGGTCTAACGGTCTATAGAACAGTCTTAAAATTACCTACCGGGGCATTTTAATTTTAAGCGGGAATTTGAGCTTTTGATACATTTTTACTTGTTTTCACTTTGATTCTCAAAATTTAGCGGTCTAACGGTCTCTTATATAGAAACTCTCATAAAGTCTACGGTCTTCTTATGGTCTAAGGGTCTACAGTATGGTCTTCATTTAGAAAACATATGTTGAATTTTAAAAGCGAAACTTGGCATTTTCGGACGATTTTTTTCAGATTTTCTCTTTCAGTTTCCATGATTTTACCGGTCTAATGGGCTACTCTATAGAAACTCTCATATAAACTTCGGTCTTCTTATGGTCTAAGGGTCTACAGAATGGTCTTCACTTTATTGAAATATTTTTACCCTCAAAAGAAAAACTCTGACATTTTCGGACGATATTTTTCAGATGTTTCACTTTAGCTACCATGATTTTATACCGGTCTAATGGGCTACTCTATAGAAACTCTCATATAAACTTCGGTCTTCTTATGGTCTAAGGGTCTACAGAATGGTCTTCACTTTATTGAAATATTTTTACCCTCAAAAGAAAAACTCTGACATTTTCGGACGATATTTTTCAGATGTTTCACTTTAGCTACCATGATTTTATACCGGTCTAATGGGCTACTCTATAGAAACTCTCATATAAACTTCGGTCTTCTTATGGTCTAAGGGTCTACAGAATGGTCTTCACTTTATTGAAATATTTTTACCCTCAAAAGAAAAACTCTGACATTTTCGGACGATATTTTTCAGATGTTTCACTTTAGCTACCATGATTTTATACCGGTCTAATGGGCTACTCTATAGAAACTCTCATATAAACTTCGGTCTTCTTATGGTCTAAGGGTCTACAGAATGGTCTTCACTTTATTGAAATATTTTTACCCTCAAAAGAAAAACTCTGACATTTTCGGACGATATTTTTCAGATGTTTCACTTTAGCTACCATGATTTTATACCGGTCTAATGGGCTACTCTATAGAAACTCTCATATAAACTTCGGTCTTCTTATGGTCTAAGGGTCTACAGAATGGTCTTCACTTTATTGAAATATTTTTACCCTCAAAAGAAAAACTCTGACATTTTCGGACGATATTTTTCAGATGTTTCACTTTAGCTACCATGATTTTATACCGGTCTAATGGGCTACTCTATAGAAACTCTCATATAAACTTCGGTCTTCTTATGGTCTAAGGGTCTACAGAATGGTCTTCACTTTATTGAAATATTTTTACCCTCAAAAGAAAAACTCTGACATTTTCGGACGATATTTTTCAGATGTTTCACTTTAGCTACCATGATTTTATACCGGTCTAATGGGCTACTCTATAGAAACTCTCATATAAACTTCGGTCTTCTTATGGTCTAAGGGTCTACAGAATGGTCTTCACTTTATTGAAATATTTTTACCCTCAAAAGAAAAACTCTGACATTTTCGGACGATATTTTTCAGATGTTTCACTTTAGCTACCATGATTTTATACCGGTCTAATGGGCTACTCTATAGAAACTCTCATATAAACTTCGGTCTTCTTATGGTCTAAGGGTCTACAGAATGGTCTTCACTTTATTGAAATATTTTTACCCTCAAAAGAAAAACTCTGACATTTTCGGACGATATTTTTCAGATGTTTCACTTTAGCTACCATGATTTTATACCGGTCTAATGGGCTACTCTATAGAAACTCTCATATAAACTTCGGTCTTCTTATGGTCTAAGGGTCTACAGAATGGTCTTCACTTTATTGAAATATTTTTACCCTCAAAAGAAAAACTCTGACATTTTCGGACGATATTTTTCAGATGTTTCACTTTAGCTACCATGATTTTATACCGGTCTAATGGGCTACTCTATAGAAACTCTCATATAAACTTCGGTCTTCTTATGGTCTAAGGGTCTACAGAATGGTCTTCACTTTATTGAAATATTTTTACCCTCAAAAGAAAAACTCTGACATTTTCGGACGATATTTTTCAGATGTTTCACTTTAGCTACCATGATTTTATACCGGTCTAATGGGCTACTCTATAGAAACTCTCATATAAACTTCGGTCTTCTTATGGTCTAAGGGTCTACAGAATGGTCTTCACTTTATTGAAATATTTTTACCCTCAAAAGAAAAACTCTGACATTTTCGGACGATATTTTTCAGATGTTTCACTTTAGCTACCATGATTTTATACCGGTCTAATGGGCTACTCTATAGAAACTCTCATATAAACTTCGGTCTTCTTATGGTCTAAGGGTCTACAGAATGGTCTTCACTTTATTGAAATATTTTTACCCTCAAAAGAAAAACTCTGACATTTTCGGACGATATTTTTCAGATGTTTCACTTTAGCTACCATGATTTTATACCGGTCTAATGGGCTACTCTATAGAAACTCTCATATAAACTTCGGTCTTCTTATGGTCTAAGGGTCTACAGAATGGTCTTCACTTTATTGAAATATTTTTACCCTCAAAAGAAAAACTCTGACATTTTCGGACGATATTTTTCAGATGTTTCACTTTAGCTACCATGATTTTATACCGGTCTAATGGGCTACTCTATAGAAACTCTCATATAAACTTCGGTCTTCTTATGGTCTAAGGGTCTACAGAATGGTCTTCACTTTATTGAAATATTTTTACCCTCAAAAGAAAAACTCTGACATTTTCGGACGATATTTTTCAGATGTTTCACTTTAGCTACCATGATTTTATACCGGTCTAATGGGCTACTCTATAGAAACTCTCATATAAACTTTGGTCTTCTTATGGTCTAAGGGTCTACAGAATGATCTTCACTTTTTATTTTTCAGATGTTTCACTTTAGCTACCATGATTTTATACCGGTCTAATGGGCTACTCTATAGAAACTCTCATATAAACTTCGGTCTTCTTATGGTCTAAGGGTCTACAGAATGGTCTTCACTTTATTGAAATATTTTTACCCTCAAAAGAAAAACTCTGACATTTTCGGACGATATTTTTCAGATGTTTCACTTTAGCTACCATGATTTTATACCGGTCTAATGGGCTACTCTATAGAAACTCTCATATAAACTTCGGTCTTCTTATGGTCTAAGGGTCTACAGAATGGTCGTCATTTTCAAAACAGAATCAATCAGATTTGACTTAGAACTTTGAAAATTTTGATGCTTTTTTCTTTCTGTATGACTTTAGAATCTCACAAATTGACGGTCTGAAGGTCTCCCCATAGAAACTCCTATAAATCCACCGGGCTACTCCTGGTCTACTGGTCTACATACTGGTCTTCATTTTCAAAGTAGAATAAATCGAATTTGAATTAGAACTTTATGAATTTTTTACCTATTCTATAACATTAGAATCTCAAAGATTGACGGTCTAAAGGTCTCCCCATAGAAACTCTCATAAAATCAACGGTCTTCTGTATGGTCTAACGGTCTACGCTGTGGTCTTCAATTTCGAAAAAAAGAATTCCGAAATTAAGATCCCCCCTCCGGGTTTGTAAAAAACTTTTTTTTGACTCGATATCCAAGTATTTTTGCGATATACTTAATAAATCGATCCTTTTGAAATTTGGAACATAATGTTTTGTTACAGTTTAACAGTGGGACGCTCTCTAGAAATTTTGAAAACTTTGGTAAAGATGTCGGATCTTAAAAGTCAAAAGGAAGATGAGATGCTCAACAAAAATTGCACTTGTTTTAGTCAGTACACTATGGAGAAGCTATACGGAGCAAAGAAAAAAGGTAATGCTGAGCAACTTCACACATCCATCCCTGATGCGACTTAGTCATTGTAGTATTTCTATTTGGTGTTTCTACTCTAAATTTCGCCAAAAATTTCACTATTTTCAATGTGTGTTTTCTTTAATCTCAGAACCTGAGGTGATTGTCATTTCGTCTGACGATGAAAGGTGTCACGGCAAAGACGAAACACTGGTCAAACGAAAAATTTCAAAGAGAACAATCGAAGTGACGATCGAAATTGACGATATATTTTCAAAGAAAAAGAAAAAGAAAAATTCAAAATAAAACAGAATTTATGTTTTCGTTGTCCGTGAACTCATTACAACCCTTTGAGAAAAACCGTTTTCTTCTGCCTGTAAACATTATTTAAATAAAATCATCTAAAAGTGAAGGGGCTTCAGTTTGATATTTTCTGTATGTTCTGATATATTTCCAATAATATAATAAAAAAAAACACAATTGAAGCTTTCTTAAGTCAAGTCAATTTACAAGTTTGGGCCCTACGACATAATGTTGCCCCCTGCCTTGAAGAATGAAATTTGAATTCAGGATCAGTCAAAATTTTTGACCACGCACAACCATATTTTTGAATTCCTAGTTTTAAAAAATTATCTTCTGCTGAAGAAAATGCAACTTTTTTCTGGCGTTGTCCTTTAACTTTAATTTGAGTCTTGTGTTCAATATTGAAAATGGGCGTTGGGAGCGTCGATATATCCAATGTTTCTGTAATTTTAGAGAGAGCGTTTATTGATGGAGTCTCGTCTGTTAATTTTTCCATTACTTTTTTTCCTTTTGATGCAATATCTCTAGATTGAAGTTTTTGATAGTGGACTCGCGCAACAAATGAAGTATGTTTTTGGTCTTGTGAGAGAACATGTTGTTCTTCTACTGTTAATTTTGCTGCACTTTCCGTTTCAATGATCTGTCGATATCTAGTCGGATTGATATACTTTCCAATAGCTTGAAAAACTAACCTTCCAAAAACGTCACTAAGGCGTGAAAGTTGCGTTCCGTTTCTTGTCACTAGAAGATAGTCACATGTTGGATTCATCCTTGGTCTAATACATTTAATGTATCCATTTACAATATCCAGAACTTGTTTTGTAAAAATTAAAGTGTCGAATCCGTATTTTTCCATAGTCTTGAAAACTGTTTGGTCGATCATTCCATTTTGGTCAACATTCTCTATCATTTCTACTGTCAGATATTGAAATGTCATAGGTCTGGTAGCTTTTACCATAAGGAACAAAACTGCAGTGAGAAACCCAGTACAAAATGACAGATCGTGTGACGATGGACGAAAGTCCTTAGTTGAGGTACTAAGTAAAATTTGAGTAAATCTTTCGGCATGGTGAGGAATAACTGATTGCATATCTTCTAGGCTTGCCCAGCAATCTATCTTAGACAAATAATCAACACTAAGCAAAATGTTCCACTCACATCGCATTTTTCGAGCCAGCGTTTTCTTAACACGGTCAATATAAATCTCTGATACCACATAGGTTTCGTTAAGTGCTGTGCTGTTCATTCTCCTAAAATCTAGAACATGCGACAAGGAGTTCATATATCCTATTAAACCAGCATAGCCAACACACCAATCCTTTTTTAAGTATTCGATAAAGTCTGAGATAGAAGAAATTGAACCGACACAATAATCTACGATGGTTAGTGGTATGTCCCACTCAGGGTAGCAATCTTGACAGCAAAATTTTAAAAATTTTAAAACTCTGCAACTAACTTGGCTTGACTGTTTATAGCTTTTAGAGCCACCGACGGCACTACACAGCCAGGATTTAAAAGAAATGTCAAATGAACAGTCTCGATTGAAAGATGGTATGTCCGTAGTCCTACTGCGTTTCGTTCTTTTTAGGGTTGTAGATGTCACAACCTGCTTTGGTAAAACATCCTCTACATTTGGCTTTTCGTCAAAAAAATAATACCACCCATGCCTCTGATAAACATGCTTCCTGCAACCTCGTTTTGTTTGGTACGATTCACTGTCACAATTCTTTACAGGACAATTAAATAACCCATCTCTATCTGGAACCAAACTCAAGCGTTTTGGTTTAGAAGCAGCTCCTACAGCATCTTTCCAAATTTTCTTTGACAAGAGTTTCTTTGGCATTCCTTTTCCACGCACAATATACAAATAAAACCAATCTCGACCGAATTCACTCATTCGAAAAGAAAATTGCATAAACTTGTAAAAAGTAGCAAAAGCACCCCGATTTGTATTCAAAACAAAGAAAATCCGGGGACATCCTATCACTTATAAATTCTGAATTCGAATTAGCATAATTTAACAAAATTTACATTTTAACCAATCTCTATCCAGTAAACGAGTCGGTCGTTTGTACCCCCAGTCTTTCTTGAAAATGAAATCGTAAGAACGAAAAGACTCTCTCAATATAGACACCCCCTTGAAACTTCAAAAAATGCAGCTAAAATTACTAATCTCAGCTCTTTAAAACGGAGGTACTTGATGAGAAATTTCTTATAGATAAATGGGAACTACAAAGCCCACTAAAACCCCCTAATTTTCTCAAGCAATCAAGCTTTTAAGATGAGACTCTGATAATATCCAGGGTGTAAAGAGATGTAATACAGTTTTATTGAAGAACGTATATCAAAACAGTCCTAATTCGTCCCCTTTTTGGTCAGTAAAATGCTCATCTAAAATAAACGGAGTAACGTTAGGTAAAATACGCTTATTCAAAGATTTTCTTATAAATGACAATAATTTCGACAGGAACGAAAACGACCTCATTAGATGCTCTCAAAGGACCGTTTATTTTCTTTCGATTTCTAGTGAAAAAGGAATCAAAAAGTCCTTAATTGAAACACAGAAAGGAACGTTTGTAACAATTTAATTGAATACCTAAGCAAATATACTACAATCTCCTTTGAGACGCCTTGTACCTTTTAAAGTATTCCCATCCATAAAAATGGCAGATATACATTTTGGAAATAAAAAAAAACAGTTGATTTTGACTTGAACAAAAGGAACATAATTATTATGAAACGTATATAATTGCCTTTTGAATGTCCAGTTCCTCTTTCTTCGAAAAAAAGTTATCTTATTACTCACTTAATGTAACAATTTGATTGATACTAAACCTTTTTAACATTATTATTAACTTTACATAAATAATGGCAACCTGTTAAATATGACACTAGTTAATTGAAATCAATTTCGGCAATTTTATTTTGATCTTTGGAGCCTTTCCTTGTACGTAACTAAATTTTAAATCAACTAACAATGATAATTTTTACCATGCAAATGCGTACATAAAAAGGAAAGGGGTCAGCGATATTTATGCTGTCAAGTTTTTAGAAGCTTGTCACTGTAGGTTTGCAGCTTCTTAATACACTTTCAACAGTAATTATTTATGATGATGATGTTTAAAAACACCGCAAAAATTAAGTTTCATTTTAGGTCTGTGACATATAATATATATGTATTTGTTTTCAAGAAAATTGACCAACTAACGAAATGAAAAAGTTTAATTAAGATTTGATTGATACTAAACCTTTTCAACATCATAATACATTTTCAATAATCAATGGCAACCTGTTAAATATGAGACTAGTTAATTGAAATCAATTTCGGCAATTTCTATCTTTGGAGCCTTTCCTTATACGTAACTAAATTTTAAATCAACCATGCAAATACGTACATAAAAAGGCAAGGGGTCAGCGGTGGGTTTAAATTACTAAAATTCAAAACATATATTTAATGATGAGAAAAAATTTATTACGATAACATTTTCAAATAAATCCATTTCGAGATTAACATTATCTAAACGAATTGAAAACCAATATAATGCGTTCAGCATCCTTTAATAAGTACGTTCCTTTGTTTCTAAACGTATTTTATGATTGCCACAAAGATGGTGTCTTATTCTAATTATCTTGTAATACTGTAACATTTTCACAAAATTTAAGATTGGCTTTTAAATGTCAAGCTCCTCTTTTTTAGAAAAAAAGTTATCTTATTACTCACTTAATGTAACAATTGCATTTTAATTTAGGTTACAACTCTAGATTGTTCTATGAATGCCAAAAAGTATTGGTTCAAGAAGACGAGAGTGACATATTTATGCTCTCAAGTTTTTAGAAGCTTCACACTGTAGGTTTGCAGCTTCTTAATACACTTTCAACAGTAGTTATTTATGATGATGATGTTTAAAAACACTGCAAAAATTAATAAGTTTCATTTTAGGTCTGTGACATATAATATATGTGTATTTGTTTTCAAGAAAATTGACCAACTAATGAAATGAAAAAGTTTAATTAAGATTTGATTGGTACTAAATCTTTTCAACATTATAATACATTTTCAATAATCAATGGCAACCTGTTAAATATGAGACTAGTTAATTGAAATCAATTTCGGCAATTTCTATTTTTGGAGCCTTTCCTTGTACGTAACTAAATTTTAAATCAACTGACAATGATAATATTAACCATGCAAATACGTACATAAAAAGGAAAGGGGTCAGCGGTGGGTCTAAATTATTAAAATTCAAAACATATATTTAATGATGAGAAAAGATTTATTAGGATAACATTTTCAAATAAATCCATTTCGAGATTATCATTATACAAACGAATTGAAAACCAATATAATGCTTTCAGCATCCTTTAATAAGTAATTTCCTTTGTTTCTAAATGTATTTCATGATTGCCACAAAGATTGTGTTTTATTCTAATTATCTTGTAATACTGTAACATTTTCACAAAATTTAAGATTGGCTTTTGAATGTCCAGTTCCTCTTTTTTAGAAAAAAAGTTATCTTATTACTCACTTAATGTAACAGTTGCATTTTAATTTAGGTTACAACTCTAGATTGTTCTATGAATGCCAAAAAATATTGGTTCAAGAAGACAAGAGTGACATATATATGCTGTCAAGTTTTTAGAAGCTTGTCACTGTAGGTTTGCAGCTTCTTAATACACTTTCAACAGTAATTATTTATGATGATGATGTTTAAAAACACTGCAAAAATTAATAAGTTTCATTTTAGGTCTGTGACATATAATATATGTGTATTTATTTTCAAGAAAATTGACCAACTAACGAAATGAAAAAGTTTAATTAAGATTTGATTGATACTAAACCTTTTCAACATCATAATACATTTTCAATAATCAATGGCAACCTGTTAAATATGAGACTAGTTAATTGAAATCAATTTCGGCAATTTCTATCTTTGGAGCCTTTCCTTGTACTTAACTAAATATTAAATCAACTAACAATGATAATATTAACCATGCAAATACGTACATAAAAAGGCAAGGGGTCAGCGGTGGGTTTAAATTACTAAAATTCAAAACATATATTTAATGATGAGAAAAAATTCATCAGGATAACATTTTCAAATGAATCCATTTCGAGATTAACATTATATAAACGAATTGAAAACAAATATAATGCGTTCAGCATCCTTTAATAAGTACCTTCCTTTTTTTCTAAATGTTTTTTATGATTGCCACAAAGATGGTGTTTTATTATGATTAACTTGTAATAATTGTAACATTTTCACAAAATTTAAGATTGCCTTTTGAATGTCCAGTTCCTCTTTTTTAGAAAAAAAGTTTTCTTATTACTCACTTAATGTAACTATCGCATTTTAGTTTAGGTTACGACACTAGATTGCTGTATGAATGCCGAAAAATATTGGTTCAAGAAGACGAGAGTGACATATTTATGCTGTCAAGTTATTAGAAGCTTCTCACTGTAGGTTTGCAGCTTCTTAATACACTTTCAACAGTAGTTTTTTATGATGATGATGTTAAAAAACACTGCAAAAATTAATTCTAATTTTAGGTCTGTGACATATGTTATATGTGTATTTGTTTTCAAGGAAATTGACCAACTAACGAAATGAAAAATTTTGATTAAAATTTGATTGATACTAAACCTTTTCAACATTATTATTAACTTTACTTAATAATGGCAACCTGTTAAATATGAGACTAGTTAATTGAAATCAATTTCGGCAATTTTGATCTTTGGAGCCTTTCCTTGTACGTAACTAAATTTTAAATCAACTAACAATGATAATTTTTACCATGCAAATGCGTACATAAAAAGGAAAGGGGTCAGCGGTGGGTCTAAATTATTAAAATTCGCAATATATATTTAATGATGATTAATCACATTTTCAAATGAATCCATTTTGAGGTTACCATTATACAGAAAATTGAAAACTAAGATAATGCGTTCAGCATCTTTCAATAAGTACGTTTCTTTGCTTCTAAATGTATTTTATGATTGCCACAAAGATGATGTTTTATTCTAATTATCTTGTAATACTGTAACATTTCCACAAAATTTAAGATTGGCTTTTGAATCTCCAGTTCCTCTTTTTTAGAAAAAAAGTAATCTTTTTACTCACTTAATGTAACAATCGCATTTTAGTTTAGGATACGACTCTAAAGTCTATTCACGATAAGTGTGCACTCTTTTTTCTTTTACCTATAACTTTTGAAGGAATTCTTCAATCTTTATAAATTTGGTATCGTTGGAGAGATATTTGTGAGTGGAACAATTAGAAATAAAAAAATTTTAAAAAAAATCTAAAAACGAAGATGAAAATGAAGAAGAAAAAAATGAAGATCTTTTAGAGAAGTGCTATAACTTTCATTTTCACTGGAGTGAATCCTTGATTATCGAACGTCATCACTGTGAAAAATTTCATTAAAATATTTATTCAATATAAAGTTATGATACAAAGTTAATAAGTGATTGACCCTAAAAAATAGCAGAAAACAGCAGAAAACAGCGTTTTTAGACGTCAATCAGCTTAAAATTTTGTTCAATATCTTTTGACTGAATGATTATTTTTGAAAAAATTTTTCACAGTGATGACGTTCGATAATCAAGGATTCATTCCAGTGAAAATTAAAGTTATAGCACTTCTCTACAAGATTTTCATTTTTTTCTTCTTCATTTTCATCTTCATTTTTAGAATTTTTTCAAAGACTTTTTTATTTTAAATTGTTCCACTCAGTAATATCTTTCCAATGATACCAAATTTATGAAGATTGAAGAATTCCTTCAAAGCTTATAGGCAAATGAAAAAAGAGTGCACACTTATCATGAATAGACTTTAGATTGTTCGATGAATGCCAAAAAATATTGGTTAAAGAAGACGAGAGTGGCATGTATATGTTGTCAAGTTTTTAAAAGCTTTTCACTGTAGAATTGCAGCTTCTTTATACATTTTCAACACTAGTTATTTATGATGATGATGTTTAAAAACACCGCAAAAATTAAATTTCAATTTAGGTCTGTGAAATATGTTATATGTGTATTTGTTTTCAAGAAAATTGACCAATTAATAAAATGAAAAAGTTTAATTAAGATTTGATTCATACTATACCTTTTCAAGATTATGATAAATTTTAAATAATTAATGGCAATCTGATAAATATGAGACTAGTTAATTGAAATCAATTTCGGTAATTTTGGTCTTTGGAGCCTTTCCTTGTACGTAACTAAATTTTAAATCAACTAACAATGAAAATTTAAACCATGCAAATACGTACATAAAAAGGAAAGGGGTCAGCGGTGGGTCTAAATTATTAAAATTCGCAATATATATTTAATGATGAATAATCACATTTTCAAATGAATCCATTTTGAGGTTAACATTATACAGAAAATTGAAAACTAAGATAATGCGTTCAGCATCCTTCAATAAATATGTTTCTTTGCTTCTAAATGTATTTTATGATTGCCACAAAGATGGTGTTTTATTCTAATTATCTTGTAATACTGTAACATTTTCACAAAATTTAAGGTTGGCTTTTGAATGTCCAGTTCCTTTTTTTAGAAAAAGAGTTATCTTATTACTCACTTAATGTAACAATCGCATTTTAGTTTAGGTTACGACTCTAGATTGTTCTTTGAATGCCAAAAAATATTGGTTCAAGAAAACGAGAGTGACATATATATGTTGTCAAGTTTTTAGAAGGTTGTCACTGTAGGTTTGCAGCTTCTTAATACACTTTCAACAGTAGTTATCTATAATGATGATGTTTAAAAACACTGCAAAAATTAAGTTTCATTTTAGGTCTGTGACATATGTTATATGTGTATTTCTTTTTAAGAAGAAGAAAAAAAAATTTATTAAAATGTTGAAAAGGTTTAGCATCAATCAAATCTTAATTAAACTTTTTCATTTCGTTAGTTGGTCAATTTTCTTAAAAAGAAATACACATATAACATATGTCACAGACCTAAAATGAAACTTAATTTTTGCAGTGTTTTTAAACATCATCATTATAGATAACTACTGTTGAAAGTGTATTAAGAAGCTGCAAACCTACAGTGACAACCTTCTAAATATGTGAAATATGTTATATGTGTATTTGTTTTCAAGAAAATTGACCAATTAATAAAATGAAAAAGTTTAATTAAGATTTGATTCATACTATACCTTTTCAAGATTATGATAAATTTTAAATAATTAATGGCAATCTGATAAATATGAGACTAGTTAATTGAAATCAATTTCGGTAATTTTGGTCTTTGGAGCCTTTCCTTGTACGTAACTAAATTTTAAATCAACTAACAATGAAAATTTAAACCATGCAAATACGTACATAAAAAGGAAAGGGGTCAGCGGTGGGTCTAAATTATTAAAATTCGCAATATATATTTAATGATGAATAATCACATTTTCAAATGAATCCATTTTGAGGTTAACATTATACAGAAAATTGAAAACTAAGATAATGCGTTCAGCATCCTTCAATAAATATGTTTCTTTGCTTCTAAATGTATTTTATGATTGCCACAAAGATGGTGTTTTATTCTAATTATCTTGTAATACTGTAACATTTTCATTTTCACAAAATTTAAGGTTGGCTTTTGAATGTCCAGTTCCTTTTTTTAGAAAAAGAGTTATCTTATTACTCACTTAATGTAACAATCGCATTTTAGTTTAGGTTACGACTCTAGATTGTTCTTTGAATGCCAAAAAATATTGGTTCAAGAAAACGAGAGTGACATATATATGTTGTCAAGTTTTTAGAAGGTTGTCACTGTAGGTTTGCAGCTTCTTAATACACTTTCAACAGTAGTTATCTATAATGATGATGTTTAAAAACACTGCAAAAATTAAGTTTCATTTTAGGTCTGTGACATATGTTATATGTGTATTTCTTTTTAAGAAAATTGACCAACTAACGAAATGAAAAAGTTTAATTAAGATTTGATTGATGCTAAACCTTTTCAACATTTTAATAAATTTTCAATAATTAATGGCAATCTGTTAAATATGAGACTAGTTAATTGAAATCAATTTCGGCAATTTCTATCTTTGGAGCCTTTCCTTGTACGTAAGTAAATTTTAAATCAACTAACAATGATAATTTTAACCATGCAAGTACGTACATAAAAAGGAAAGGGGTCAGCGGTGGGTCTAAATTATTAAAATTCAAAATATATATATTTAATGATGAGAAAAAGTTTATTAGGATAACATTTTCAAATAAATCTATTTCGATATTAACATTATATAAACAAATTGAAAACCAAGATAACGCGTTCAGCATCCTTTAATAAGTACGTTCCTTTGTTTTTAAATGTATTTTATGATTGCAAAGAAGATGGTGTTTTATTCTAATTATCTTGTAATACTTGTAACATTTTCACAAAATTTAAGATTGGCTCTTGAATGTCCAGTTCCACTTTTTTAGAGAAAAAGTTATCTTATTACTCATTTAATGTAACAAATGCATTTTTAATTTATGTTTTAACTCTAGATTGTTCTATGAATGCCCAAATATTGTTTAAAGAAGACAAGAGTGACATATATATGCTGTCAAGTTTTTAGAAGCTTGTCACTTTAGATTTAGCTTCTAAATACACTTTCAACACTAGTTATTTATGATGATGATGTTTAAAAACACAGCAAAAATTAAGTTTCATTTTAGGTCTGTGACATATGTTATATGTGTATTTCTTTTTAAGAAAATTAACCAACTAACGAAATGAAAAAGTTTAATTAAGATTTGATTGATGCTAAACCTTTTCAACATTTTAATAAATTTTCAATAATTAATGGCAATCTGTTAAATATGAGACTAGTTAATTGAAATCAATTTCGGCAATTTCTATCTTTGGAGCCTTTCCTTGTACGTAAGTAAATTTTAAATCAACTAACAATGATAATTTTAACCATGCAAGTACGTACATAAAAAGGAAAGGGGTCAGCGGTGGGTCTAAATTATTAAAATTCAAAATATATATATTTAATGATGAGAAAAAGTTTATTAGGATAACATTTTCAAATAAATCTATTTCGATATTAACATTATATAAACAAATTGAAAACCAAGATAACGCGTTCAGCATCCTTTAATAAGTACGTTCCTTTGTTTCTAAATGTATTTTATGATTGCAAAGAAGATGGTGTTTTATTCTAATTATCTTGTAATACTTGTAACATTTTCACAAAATTTAAGATTGGCTCTTGAATGTCCAGTTCCACTTTTTTAGAGAAAAGTTATCTTATTACTCATTTAATGTAACAAATGCATTTTTAATTTATGTTTTAACTCTAGATTGTTCTATGAATGCCCAAATATTGTTTAAAGAAGACAAGAGTGACATATATATGCTGTCAAGTTTTTAGAAGCTTGTCACTTTAGATTTAGCTTCTAAATACACTTTCAACACTAGTTATTTATGATGATGATGTTTAAAAACACAGCAAAAATTAAATTTCATTTTAGGTCTGTGACGTATGTTATATTTGTATTTGTTTTCAAGAAAATTGACCAACTAACAGAATGAAAAAGTTTAACAAATATTTCATTCATACTAAACTTTTTTAACATTATGATAAATTTTGAATAATCAATGGCTATCTGATAGATATGAGACTAGTTAATTGAAATAAATTTCGGCAATTTTGGTCTTTGTAGCCTTTCCTTGTACGTAACTTAATTTTAAATCAACTAACAATGAAAATTTAAACCATGCAAATACGTACATAAAAAGGAAAGGGGTCAGCGGTACCGTGAGTATCACAGCGCGAATAAATCCGAGCTGTGAAGACGAAGTTTTCTTTTAATACAATATCTTGTAGAAAAACGCTCGCAAAGTAGATATATTTCACCGTTTCGCTTCGTTTGGCTTAGAGGAGGTTGCGGATCATGTCTGATTTGCTTTTTCAGAAAAATTGTGAGAAATGAAAGGCGGAACAATTATGTCAGTAGGGAACTTTGCGATAGCTTGCTTACTCAACTAGATCTTCCTTGCAATTGTACCTAACTGACGTACGGGTCAGATCAGTGAGGGCAATTTTTCAGTCCCTTTTTCATCCTTTATGATGAAGACAAAAGACCCCGAGATAAGAGTGAACCGTCCCTATTTTTCATCTTCAAAAATGAACAGCATAAGTTCAAAGAAACAATTTTATTATGAAGCAAGATGGAACACACTCATTGGATTTTAAATTTTAGCATGAGTTGTTGCGATAAACAGACTGTACCTTTAAAAGGTTGGTGAGTTCAGTCAAAATACAGATTTGATCTGCAGCGTCACCCTTCACTTTTTGTCTTAATAGATGAGTCAAAATGAAACAACTATCGCAAAACAAACTCTTTGGTTGTTTTTTTTAACTTCAGAAAAAGTAAATACCCTATTATGGCACACAAATTGAGTGTTTTATTTCCTAAGAATAGGGCCCATAGAAATTCTTCAAACGGAGAAAAGTTTCATTCCAATTGGGATAAAAAAAGCTGGGCGATTTTATTCATTCATGCCAGCTGCAATTCTAAAATATTAAACGACTTACCCTTTTTCGCAAGACTTCATCGTTCCTGACACACACAGCAAACAAGCCAAGAATGGATCACTATTACTGGAAGTAAATATTCTAACTTTTTTATCGCAAACTGCACTGTAGTGTCAAGTGTAATAAGTTAATCGAATCTAAAACATTTCCTCTCCAACTCCTCCAGGTCCAAAGCAAATTTTGAGTATTTGGATCGAGTGAAACATTTGCATCAGGGCTATGGGTGTCATTAAAAGTATTCGCCCTCAAAGATTCAAACTTTCTCAAAGTCTTTGCCTTAATTTATTCTCCAAACCACACCAAAATATCCCGCTAAATATTTTTGTCTAGCACTAGCAGCACAGCAGAACTTCTGAATTTCAGCAACTGACTGCACTCGAAAAAAAAAACAGCTTTACAGTAGCTATTCTTCTATTGATAGATCCCATATCGGATCAGCCAGGATAGATATCACAAGAAAACTTTTTTCATCAGTTTGATCATCACGTCCCTATCTCACTTTATTTTTTTCACTCGAAATTCTTTTTGTTTTGATTCGATTTTTGTGTTATTTTTCTTTCTTTTTTGACTTAATTGTGTTCCGCGTTTTAAAAACAAAATTCGATTGGCAATTTTCGAACGTTTTGCAACGCAGCGCCTTCCGA
Source organism: Clytia hemisphaerica (assembly GCF_902728285.1). Classification (NCBI taxonomy): domain Eukaryota; kingdom Metazoa; phylum Cnidaria; class Hydrozoa; order Leptothecata; family Clytiidae; genus Clytia; species Clytia hemisphaerica. The sequence continues at coordinate 1,927,285 of NW_027103851.1, read as the reverse complement.
ATGGAAAACCCAACCTCGTCCTCAGAAGTTAATATTTTCTCTTTGAAAACTTGACCTCTGATACTCAGGGTAGTCAGCGGTCGGTCTAAATTATTAAAATTCAAAATATATATATATTTAATGATGAGAAAAACTTTATTAGGATAACATTTTCAAATAAATCCATTTCGAGATTACCATTATATAAACAAATTGAAAACCAAGATAATGTGTTCCGCATCCTTTAATAAGTACGTTCCTTTGTTTCTAATTGTATTTTATGATTGCCACAAAGATGGTGTTTTATTCTAATTATCTTGTAATACTTGTAACATTTTCACAAAATTTAAGATTGGCTTTTGAATGTCCAGTTCCTCTTTTTTAGAGAAAAAGTTATCTTATTACTCATAATGTAACATTCGCATTTTAGTTTAGGTTACAACTCTAGATTGTTCTATGATTGCCAAAAAATATAAACTTGGCAATTGCAGCCTTTTTGAAGCTCGTCAGTGTAGATTTGCAGCTTTCTTATAACTTTTCAATAGTAGTTATTTATGATGATGAAGTTTAAAAACACCACAAAAATTAAATTACATCTTAGGTTTGTGACATATGTTTTACGTGTTTTTGTTTTCAAGAATAGTGACCAACTAACAAAATGAAAAAGTTTGATTAAGATTTGATTCATACTAAACCTTTTCAACATTATGATAATTTTTCAATAATTAAATGGCAATCTGTTAAATATGAGACTAATAAACCACAATTCTTTTGAACTTTATAGCTCCAGTGGCGGGATAGGGTCTGCAACCCTTGATTATTTTTTATTTTGAAGAACGATAAAAATTGGTACAGATGTTTTCCATCATGGGACAAACTTCAGAAAGAATTGAGATTTTGATGACGTCATCCAAAAAACAATGACGTCATCACAAATATCCATCCTTCGGAAAATGTCCTAATGCATGGTTCACAAAAAATCTCTCACGGTTGTACCAATAAAGATGTGTAAATTCTGTTTGAAGTTCTCAAAAATTAGAGTATAAATTTCGACCGGGGACGATATTTTGACCAATTTTTCTAGTGGGAATGAGTCCCAGTGGGTCTGCATGAGAGGTTGTGTGAGTTCTCTCCTTCTCTTGTGAATGTAATTGAAGAAGTGTCACAAACATTAAAATCGTTAAAAGAGAGGGTCAATAAGTGAGCCCTCAGCGGTTGGTGGGATGGCGTGATAGAGGGTTCTTCGTGGAGTGACTGCGTAAAATTTTGGTCCACTCGGGGATGGGCTCATAAGACAATGACATCCATCAATCCAATTCTCGAATTGTTGTTTTTTATAATTCCAAGGGTGTCGTTTTAATTCAAATTTCTTTCAACTTGAACATTTTTTAAATAAGCTTAAAATATCTGAATGTTTTTGAAATTGCTCAGTCCCACAGATGTCTGTTCTAGTCTTTTTTGAATTTGTTATTTAAAAAAATGTCAAACTCGTTCTCTAGTGGCAATTTTTGCCTAGTTTGGTCGTATCTATTTCACGCGCTCTATTTTCACGCAATGTCACAAAACGCTTACTATAAAATGTTGGCTTTTAAATCGTATTATGGTTTGCTTTTGACCTTAGCCAAAATTGTTTGTTTTAAAACAAAAACGATGATATAGTTTTATTTTTAGATGATAAATTTTTCCGTTAGAAAAACTTTTTAAGAACTTTCTTTTTAAGCCTCTTAAAACATGTTATCTTTGTTATTTTTTGATTTTTAAGAGTCACGATAAAAACCCAAATTCCTTCTAATTTTTGTTAGACACTGACAAACATTTTTTGGGTCTGTTTTGAGGAGAAAGACATGAATTTTGGTTCGAGTAAAATTATCTCTGGTTTTTTTGATAAAAGTTGTTTTATGATAAAAGGCGTTTTCATCTTTATTTTTTCCTTTCATTTTTAAAATTTGATAATACCTCCAACGCCATGTTATGGAGCCGCCTCTTATCAGTTTTCATAATTTGATTTTATATCAGATTAAATAGTTTTGGAAGTTTCGAAAGACATTTAGAGCAGACTAAGAAAATTGCGTACTTATACACAACACAAGTCTCTGTAGCTTGAACATTCACAGGGAGTATCAATTTGAGTAATAGAGATTTAATCTATAGAGACACAACAGTAGCCTAATGCTGATTCCTCACGAGAATACAGGAAACCTTTCAATTGAAAAGATTCGAGTTATGAAGGTTCCAGTTAGTTCCTCCATCGGAATCACAAACCTTTTTTTGCTTAATAATAATAGATATCAAAATTCTACGACCGCCTAAATCCTAAGCTTGGTTGGGATGGAACAGTCTCTCCAGCCACACAAGGCCTACTCGTGTTCGTGAGAGACTATATTATACCAGACCTTCCTAATTTCTTGCTCATGGCAAGGACACAAAAACTATTCAAATTCAAATTTTTTCAATCACTTGATCCAATAGAGTTTTCACAAGACGACCTTTCTTTATATAACGATCGTCGTTAAACATAAGTAGTTTTGTTGTTCTAGAAGGTGACTTTCGAACAACATGCATGTTAAAGTCGGTACCACTACATTAAAAAAGCAACTATTGCCTTAGGGAAAGGTGAAAATAAACCGAAAAGGAAACTGTTTCCAGATTGAAAATTTCATCACTTTTCTGTTTCCCGTTTTGGTCAAGAACTTTCCATCGTTCTCAAACGGGAAAAAAACATCATCATTTTGTAAAAAAAGCAGGTTTTTGTTTCCCGATCGAGAAAAAGTTTCCAAATTAATTCGGATTGGGGAAAGTAGAATTAAGAAGCGATTACCCAATGAATTTCCTAAATACCTGGTAAATACCATTTATTTTTCCTCCTTTACAAGAGGGACAAGTTTTTAACTTTCCACAGGCATTTCCAGAGTGCTCAGAGGCTGCACTTTCCCGATCGAGATACTGGTGAACTTCCCTATTTGGAAAGTCTAGCCATTTCGGGAAGTTTTCCACCTTCCTGTTCGGGAAATATTTCCCGTTAAGGTTGCCTTTTCCATATAGTGTTCCCAACTGTGTTATATTGCTGACAACGAACAAAGTTAGTAACATCAGAAGTATGACAAATCTTGTGCAAACGGGTATTACTAATTTGCAATCGATAGTCATTGCCAGTTTTGTCTACACATTTAAAACCACTACACACCATTTTCCGTAAGAAAGTTCTGTAAACAACATCAAGACATTACTCCTGTGTCAAAAAACCCAGTTGGATGCCCTACCCACCGGAAAATCTGACTAAAGGATATTCAATGATGCGATAAAATACCCTGTAATTTTCAGCGCGGCACTGGAAAATTTATGTTTTTGTCCCCATTTGAAATCGTACTCTTCCTGACCTAGGAACAATAAAACTTCTATTCCCATTTATATTTTAATAGAAACTTTCATCTGCACTGTGGACAGAAGTTCAAATGGGGGCTGTGAGGCAGGAGTGTATTTTTAAGGACAGTAAATACCCGTGTCAACCATTTGCCTAGATTTGCCCTCCCTGGACCACTATTAACATTAAAGATGATACGACATGTCTTTCAACTTTGGCATTGAATGAACTTTTTCACCACAGAAGTGCAAATACTCTTCTTTTTTGAATATGGTTCAATAATGAAAGATGATCATGCAAAATATTTACACGTTTTTTATAAGAACATCCAAGATTTTTTAAGCCTTCGGATGTTCTTAAATTTTTGAGTTTTAAGCCTAAAAACGTTCTTAGCATGTTCTTATTTTCGCCATTTTTTGATTGTTTTTTCTAAGAAGCCGACAGTTTTAGATTCGGAAAAGCCTCGAAATTTTCATAACTTATTTTTAACATTTCGGCGTGATTTCGGCTTTATTGAAGCATCGACCTCTAACGACCGTTAGAGGTCGATTATTGAAGCCTTATGTTCTTATAAAGTTTGTTCTTATAAAATATACGCGTGGTTTCCCTAAATATATATCCTACCTATCTTTTCAGACCACCCCCTCAAAATGTATCTTCATCTCGCAGTTATGAAGCATACACGCTTTTTTATAAGAATAACTTCTATAAGAGCATCAGTGTGAGATTTCGGAGTTAGAACAACAGGCCTATCATTTAGGACAATAGAAGAATAAGATCACCCTAAGCAAAAAAACAAAAAACAAAAAGCGTGTATTTCTAACTCATAAAGTGACGAGATTACAAAAACTTGTTTTTAACTTCGTACTTTTAACTTGAAAATAACTATACTTGTGGGTTGTTGGAGGTTGTGGTAACGGCGAAAATGATGTTTTTCCTAATACCGGCTCCGCAATCGAAAAATTTATCACTTTCGAACCTTAAGTATCAGGTCTTATGCCTATTTTCCCACTTAGAATTTCATTTGTCATTCTTCTTTCCGTTTTCCTTGCACCTGAAACTTTTTTAATTTTATCCTTTCCATCATTTTTCAAAAAATATTTCGACTACCGTAACTTTTTTCAACGTTCTATAAAAAGAATAACTTGTCTTTTATTTGTATTCGTGCCTGGATGTAGCTGACACATCTCCATCTTTTAACGTCAAACTATTTAGAGTCAGGACAAAGTTTGTTGACAACTTTTAGTTTTATGGTACAGTTGATCCTCTCTAATTCGATCTTCAAGTGACTAAAAATATTGTTCGAATTAGAAAGAGATTTCCATCACAGAGAGTAATTTTCAGCTAAGGGGACCAATTTTTTAGTTCGGATTACAGAAAGATTCGAATAAATAGGTTTGACATAGAGTGAGTTTACTGTACTTTAAGTGGCAGTCTACAAAAAACTCGACATCTTATCCAGAATAAGGGAGCGTACGGGTTTGACGGTGTGACTATATTACACCTTTTTATGTCGGTGTTTGAAGAACTAGTGTATATGTATAAGAATTGCGAAGAGATCCAGGCAAGTCACTCGATTTGCAAGTTGCAAGCAAAATATTTATAGGGTCACGCACTCTAGAAATTACAAGTTAAAATAGATTCGTAATCAATTCGTAAATGTAAACCCCACGAAACCCCGTCAACTGCTCAGGTTCAGGAAGACCGAGCCCCGTTAGAGATTTACTCAAACACTTTAGGCGTACAAACCTACCACGTGTACTTCTAAGGATTTGAGGGAAATTATGCGAAATGTTTTTCATGAATCGTTAGAAAATGAACAATTTTAAATGACTTACAGGTTAAAAATATTCCTTTAATCCATTATTGTCTTCTCTACTCTCTGAGAATATTCAATGAAAAGTTCATTAATTGTTTTTGTTTGGGAAAGTTTGTCCGCCTTAAGGTTTTAAGTATTTTTCTTTTTTTAAGCTTTTGTTTCGGTGTTAAGCATGCTAGATGAGGTCTCAAAAGAAGGATCTTAGCAAATTTTTCTACTGGTGTTGAAGGTGATTTAAGAAAGAATCACGACCATCGACCAGATAAATTTGGTTTATTGAGTTTTTTTCTTTCTCCAACGTAGAGTGTCTCTCTTAATCATTTGAATATATTTAATATTGAAGAGTAAGCTCACCTCTTATCTAATTAAAGCCACGTGCCAAATACGTAAAACAACCATTTCGATGCTCTTAGAGCTTGATTATGGTGTCAACCTGTATCCTTTTGTATTATCAGCATCACAATAATTAGTGGCATAAAATCTTTTGAAAATGTTCTGGGAAGCTTTGTATTTCATCATCAGATTGTTATTTCTGTCGAAATTAGTCATTTTGTCAGCATAAAAACAATAGAATAATTGATTAGATTTATATCTCTAAAACTGGCCTTCCCAATTTTTTCCTACTGACAAGTTCTATCTATTCATAATAAAGGCATCTCATTCAGCATAATTAAATTATTTGGTTTAACAAATAGTGTCACTTTGTCAAGAAAATGACTGGTTACTTACTTCAAATGTCACTTTTTCTTAGTATTCTGAGGACTTGATTTAAACATTCTCTACGGTGGAGAGAGCAGATAAACTCGATAATCCAAATTTATTTGGTCGCCGGTCGTGGTGGCTGGTCGTGGTCGCCATTTCGGGACGATGTTTAGAAAGTCCCAGAAAGGAGATTGTTATTTACAAGTATTTTTCTACTCCCAGCGGGCACACAACGTTGTTTCAACGTTTATCTAACGTTCATGAACGTTGAAACAACGTTGTGTGCCATCTGGGCTTAACCTAGAAGTTTTCGCAAACAGAACTTTAATTTTTGGGACACCCTGTAGTCTTATGATTTCAATCTTTCAAGTTTGTCTTTGGTATGGTTACATGCTTGTGAGACTCTAGTGAGATATACTTCAAAAACATTCCCACTCTTTGGAAAAAAACATCCTCCTAAAATCTTTTTCGTGGTTTTAATCACAAAACTTTCAATATTTTCATAACGTCAAGTGGTTTGAAGCGAATACGTGTAGGATTTACAGAATTTACTTTCTAAATCTCCTGGAATAGGATTAAAAAGTCATCTTTACTTCCTTAGCTTGTAAAAACATGGATTTAACTTCTTATTCTTGAAAATCAATTTGAATTATATTATTATACATAAGTATTGAGGCGTGGCAGGAAAAACCAAAATCATGGGAGATTAGTTTATACGCCTTTAAAAGAAGGTGAACAGCCTGTTGAGTAAAAAAGCACGTTCGGTTCTTTTCAAATTTGAGCTGAAGAGAATGATGTCCTACGATCGCTGAAATCGCTGATTTGAAATATATTTTCTTTGAATTTTTTAGTTAATTGACTAAAATTCTATTTACTTTTTGTCATCATCCCCTCAGTGCCAATATTTGGTACAAACGAGGCACAAAACATTATAAGATAAGATAAGATTTGTATAATCTCATAAAAAGCATCTTTTCAATATTTTCATAAATAGTGAAATTATATCTCTTTTCTCCTCCCCAAAATATTGATTTGAATAATGAAAAACAAGATAGGATATTTTTCCTGTATAAAATATCTTAACTTCAAATCATTGTTTTGATTTCACTTTATCGGCTGCCCTGTTCACACTAAGTGCGTACTTCGGCCAAAAACCAGAAGGTATGTTGAAGTTTTGCCTGAGAAGATTCTTACAGTATTTCAGTGGGCGAATGGGTTACGGTGTAATGGTATTTAGTGATTCTTTCCGTCGTTGTGTCGGTTTTTGAAGAAAAAAGTAACGGTATTTCGGTGACAAAATGAAAACCATATTCGTACGTGACGGTACCGTTTCACTCCGAAACGGAATAAAGCCATTCTATTGTTTAGAAGTGACATAACACTTGAACGTAACCAATAAAATGGCCTCTTTTCGTTTCGTTTCGGAGCGGAACGGAACCGTAACGTGCGGACATGATCAAAGATTCTAGCAAATCTTTCTATAGGTATGGAAGGTGATCTTTGCAGAACACGTCGCTATTTGGGTGTTTGCGACCCCCAATAACCTCCCTCTTTTTCAAACTGGATCTAGTTATCCGATGTATTTGGATTTGGAAAAGAATGGGCAGGAAAATCAATGTGGGATGTTCTAGTGGTATTTCTCATGTCAGTTCTCCATTGATTGGGGAACTGTCCGTTCGGGGAATCGTCCGTTCGGGAAAAAGTTTTTCGGGGAGTTGTCCGTTTGGGAAGTTGTCCGATCGGGGAATTATATGCTCGGGGAATTGTCGGTCGGGGAGTTGTCTGTCGAGGAATAATCGGTCCTGGAATTGTCGGTCGGGGAAGGATCGGTCGGGAATTGTCGGTCGAGGAATGCTTCGGGATTCTTAATTCCTTGGAATTTTTCTTGCCACCATAATACCTTATACCTTTTAGTTTTCTCGTATTTTTCGTAAATATATATATTTTTCTCAAATTGTTTGGAAAAAGTTTGGTGTATTAACCCTAGCTATTCCTGGCTATGAAAATCCGTGCTGTATTTCCTAATTCTTAAAATCATAATTATCAGGATGTTGCAAAATTTAAAGAAACCAGGTGGAAGATATGGGAAAATTTCATAATTCCTAAAATTAATTATAATTATAATTTTCCAAAAGATGTGTCTAAATTTCGAATTATAAGGCTGAGGAAAATTTGTGTGCTGTATTTCCCAATTCTTTCATGTTCTTTTCTAAATAGGCGTGGCCAAATTGTACATGAAAAGAATCCAAAAATGCTGTTTCGCTCTGCAGTTCCCAGCATCCAGCCTCGATTTTTTCTTGATACTTGCTTAAACGGAACAAGTAGCATTTTTAATAAGAACTAGTTTATTAAGACCTTTAAATTATAGTATTTACTCATACATAGAAAAGAATAGAACTTTGGACGATCTAAATTTATTCTTAGGTTTGTAACCCAGAATCGAGCCTTGTAATCTTATACCGTATTGTTCTTATTATGTTCTCATGATTATTTTCTTAAATGAATAAGAGGCCCAAGTGCGACTTATTCTTCTTAAAAAATTTCTTACAAGTAACAAAATATTTTTGGGGAATTTCGAATGATAACTGGCGACAAACTCAAGAAAATATGAAGGTTTATTATGAGTAGGGGATCTCATAAACAAGATAATATTCTGAAATTTTCTCTCTCTTATCCTATCATAATTTTCATGTAATGAAACAGAGAGAGGTGGTCCTCTCTATCCTCTTGGTGGTGTTTGAAAAATTATCTTACTATTTCATCTCTGAAATGAACACTTTTTCTATCAAATTTATTTTTGGGGTTTAGGTGTATATTCATTTCGTTTTTAACTTTTCCATTGATTTCCAATATTATCCTTTCTTTATTTGCTATTTTCTGTCAAATTTAACCTTCAAAATTTCTTCAAATTTAAACAACTTCTTTGTAGAACCGCAAATAACGGAAATAATGGGTGGGTTTATTTTGAGCTTGTAATCTCTTTAGAATGTTTTCTTCCAGTGAGGTTATACAACTTTTTGTATAACTTTTTTGTAACAGTGGAATCTCCGTAACTCGAATGCCAAGGAGAAAAACACCCTCTTCTCACAAACCCACTGGGACTTCTTCCACTGAAAAAATCTTACCGGGTGCGTGAGAAGGGGGTGTAAGTAAGTAAGTATTTATTTTTATTTACCATTTAACACTACAAAAAGGATGCAAGCGATGTATACACTAAAAATATATTGAAGGAAACCGCTAATCGAAAACATGCGTAGACCTAAGTACAGATTGCGTTTATAACGTGTATAACGTGTAATTGAAGATGTCTCCAACCTTCCTGTTTCAGAAATGCAAAATTAGCCAGATATTTATCTCATTTATCTAAAAGAAGTTATGTTCTTCACTGAATCCTTCCTACGTTTCTTATTCGTGATTTGATTGGAACGGCTTTCGGCGAAGATCCAGGATGATTGCCATGGTTACTTTTGTTATTGCTGAGTGCGCTTTGAATGAAATCGGGATTTGTCTTCACAGCACGTGTAATATTATGATTCATACGCTGTGTACTAAAGGCTTGTGGATACGAGAATTTTATTTCGCGTTGGTTCAATACAACATGCTCCATCCCGCCAACACAAGGAAAAAAGTGCGTGTCCCGTGGCTTCTTTTTTCGTTTCATGGGACATAAAGTGAGGGAAATGCCCAAAGGATTTTGTCCCTGGGACAACGGAGCAAAATTGATTGGTAGAAAGAAAAATGGGGTGGAGACACGACAAAGCGTTTCAGGTTGGTGGGATGGAGCATGCTGCATTGCACCAACGCGAAAAACACTTTTCGTGTCCCCAAGCCTTAAAGCCGTAGTTTATTATTCTTACATTTCCTTTAACAAAAAGTCTTTTTTTAACAAAAAATCTTTTTCCTGGATTTAATTAAATTTACAACCTTAAAATGTACTTTTCAATACTCGACCCTTACCTTGGAAAAGACGCAATCCCAAAATCTCCAGTAAAAGTCGTTAGCTATGAAAATTAAGTTGTCGACCGAGGACTTGAGCTAAACAACAGTGAATTGCATTGCAGTATGGGATATGATTTGATGGGATACCTGGTAACATAATCATAAACTAGTAACATCGAAAGGTTACAAAACCTAATTTCAATCCCTCTGAAAGACAGTTTGTTATTTAACATCCTGATAAAATATTTTCTTTACTTTAGATTTCATTTTTGAAAAGAATAAAAAGGCAAATAAAATCGAATAACTTTTGTTTTTTTTTATGAAACAGGTTTTTGCCATTTTAATGAAATTTTCAGGAGTATTTTTTGGATTTTGAGATTCTTTAGTTTGCATGGACGGGTCTGGATTTCTTATCAGTTTTTATTTTTCTATGTTACAAATGATGCATGTAAACCCAAGAAATGGGGGTTACTCTCAGGCCTGGTGGAAGCAGGGAGACAGGTGAGACTTCAGCCTCCCCAACTTTGAGCAAATGAGATTTTTTGCCTAGCGAACTTTTGTGGTTTTTCATATAAAGTCTGGCTATAAGGGGGAAAAGGGACTAATAGCCGATGGAAGATTGACCCTATAAAGTAATCAAGAATTCAATTTTTTTGGTGTAACATGTTTTTGAAGTTCGTCCAGATTTCAAAACATTTGGGCTCTTTCAGAGAGGAGAAGACTTTCATGACTTTAGACCCCGGGGGGAGGCCATACTCAGGGAGGCACGTTGGTCAAATTTGGTACAAGGACGTGCCGCTGGTCAGGCTATCCTGTATGGCTCCAAATTTCTATTTGGGTATTTTAGGGTCGACCTCTGGTTATTTTTGTTAATTTTTTATCCCCACCGAGATTTGGTCCGTTTACCCCCACTGGCTCAAAAAATCCTACCGCATCTGTCAAAGTCAAATAAAATTTCCATGACGTTAGTCCTGCCCTAGGATTGGTGGTATTAAGGACCATTTCAGAATGGGGATTTGTTTAATTTAAAACTAAGGAAATATGATACAAGTAAGTCTGCGATCGCAGTCGGAGGGGACCTGAAGGCTCCTCTTTCGATAGCGGTGAATGTAGGGGGAGAATATGATACGACATAGGGCTACACGTACTGCTATATTTTTTGGCATATTTTCCATATTAAATATTTCTTGGGTATCAAAATAATTTTGTATACAAATTGAACTTTGAAACAATTTCTATTCCGGAAGGTTTAGGCGATGATCCTTGTTTAAAAGTATTGGGATGTAAATAAAGAGAAAATATTTGTTTTGACTTAAGTATGACAGACATTTTTGATGATTTCTAAAATTAGATACGTCTCCTGCTTCTAATATTTGCACTACTATGTGAAGACTACACATTTTTTTATGAGAAAAAAATTTACAACAAAATGCCGCTATAGGAAGTATAGGTCTGCGAATCAGACCACATATCATGTAGCGTAAAAGACGTCTTCGTTTTCAGGGTAAGTAAGGTTTTCAAAATTAAGTGTTAATTTCCATAATTTTGCTAGTTGTCACTATTTTTGCGTGATTACGTGATTGGGTTTTTTTGTTGTTGTCGTTGTTGCGTGATCAGAGGTCAAAATGTGATCGTAATTTAAAAAACGTTTGAGTCGTGGTACACGCTTTTTTTTTACAAGAATGGTGTAAATCTATTTCATCATGGATATTCTTAACTTTTTTGGGAAAATCATCTTAAAATATTCTTACAGCACATTCTTAGGTTAGGATACTAATTCATACTAGATTTAACATTTAGTACATACGTCTCAAACATAAAATGGCACTTTTTCAAAAGGAGTGAGCCTAACTTGGGGATAATTGATAATTTATAATCGAAAATGCTCTTAAAATGGCATTCTTAGCTTTAGTAGCATAATTCCATGATAGTGATATTCTTAGAATATTCTTAGTTTTTTGGACATTTTCATCATTGGCATTCTTATAAAGTGTATTCGTATAAAAAAACCGTGTAGTTGATTCGAACTTTTTCAAAGGGGTGCGTGATTTTCCAGTTCAGGATCGTGATTGAAGACTAAAAATTGTGTGATATCGTGATCAGAGTTACCGCTCGGGGGGCTCTTCATCCAGTTTGCAACAATTTAGCAAACCCGAATTTAAGTTTTGTGAGAACTTTTAGACTATTTTCCAGTTTCTTTTCAAAACAATTTTAATCCAATAAGAGTTTTGATGACGTAGAAGATAATAATTCATCAAGTTCTCTTGAAAAAAAGTTTTGAGATAAAGATTCGCTGTGACCTTATCTCAACTTAAGGTAGATCTCCATCTTTATAAATACTTCTTCAAGGATAATATTTAGAGATGAGTCTTGTATAGTCAGATACAATTCTTCCTCCTTAGCCTTCTTAAGGGGAGACCGAATTGCGTAGAGAGGCTAGTAGATGGATAAATATGTCCTCCGATGCATTGGAATGGGTCCTACCCAGCGCAAGCAGACATTGAAAGATGCGAGCTGCCGAGCCATGGCGTATACCATGACATTCGAACTACACGGAAGAACGGATATTCTCTGCAGATGTCTCTGCACATCACAATGTCTGGAATATCTACACAAACTCTTGCATCAGAGTTGTGGTACCCAAATTCCCTCACATGGCATTGGTAGACCCGGGCGAAAGATAATTCATTTGCCAAGTGAATCTTAGTGTCATGGTGAGTATCGTACACGGGCCTCCTGGGCTAGAAGTCTAGCACGATAACCACTATACCACTACGCCTAGAGAGATAGAGAGGCTAATATTAAACAAATTTAAACAACATCATTATGCAGTATTTTTTATTCTCGACCACAATAATATGCTGTCATTTTCATGCCTTTTTAGCTTGTGAAATAGAGCCTGTATACAAGCTTTTTTTCTTCCCGATATGTAAAGCCGTATAATATTGTTTTGATCCAAAGATCCAAAGATTTCTCTTTGGTTAAAAACACGACATCGAAACACATAGACGCGGGAAGTTCTGTAGCCAAAACAAACTATTTAGCACTGTTAAATTTAGATTAGATTACTTTTAGCGTTATTTTGTTTTTTATGCCAGTGATTCCATGAACTGCAGTAAAAAAAATCACGTACCATCTTGATCAGGAATGGATTAAAAGCAATATTTTACGTTCAGTTTTATTATCATGGTTCAACAGTTGGCGGAAAAGTTAAGAATTAGAGAAAGAAAAACAACAAGGAAGGGTTTTTTTTTGTGGTTTATAAGTTTTTATTGCAGTTTTACACTTTTGTTTTTTTTTACTGTAGGATAAGACCAGATGCTTCTGGGTAATCATTTCAGAAACGAACGTTACAATCAGAGATATCTTCCTGAGAGGATACTACCATAGATATCTTATATAAAACAAAACACTAGATAGAGCTACTCTGTATTTCCCAAGCAACGGCAGGTGAAGCACCATCTGTGCTGAAAGTAGGTCACAGTAGATCACAATTCGGTAAAGACAATTTGTTCAACCAAGCAAAAAAACCTGAATGGTGCGAAGCGACGAGGTGAAAGATAGCCTTGATGGATCAATTTGGTGGAATTGAACTATGGGGGATTATTTTGATTCAAATAGGGACGGAATAGCTCTATCTAGTGTTTCATAAGATATCTGTGGGTACTACCCCTGCCGACCGACGGAGCTGTCCTGCTGGAGTTCGAAAAATAGACCCTACATGGGACTTGTTTTTTTGAAAAAAGTTCCAAAATTCTTCTCAAGATTTTCCACATTTTTCCCAAATTGCCCTAAAAAGGTAACCTACGAGGGACTGATTTTTCTATTTTGGTGTTTTGCGACCCCATCTGGGACTCATGAATGTGAAAAAGGTACCCTGACCAGCGGCTCATCCCCATACCCCTTTTTTCTCAAGTACCCCCCGGATATCTTTATGTAAAACAATATTTAAAGCTACCATCTTATCATACCAGCCGGTCATAAAATAATGCAGCATTTTAGAGCACAGGGACAGTCGTTCACTGATTTAGTCTTGAAATGCAGACCTTTACAGTTTTGTGTGAGTAAAATCATGAGGCTTCTTCTTTACTTTAGCAGCCTCCCCAAGCAGTTTTCGTGATGGCGTGTTAGGGACTTTTTCAAGCGTCATTACGTGATTTGGAAATTTTTTCTTCGTAATTTCGTGATTAGAGATCAAAACGTGATCGTAATTTTAAGGATTTTTGAGCCGTGATGCGTGATTTGGACTTTTTCAAAGAGATGTGTGACTATCCAATTTATTTGCTGATTTTCGTGATCGTGATTGAAGACAAAAAATTGTGTGATATCATGACCAGACTTACCGCTGGGGAGGCATCCTTTAGTTATAGAGAAGCTGGATCTTGTGTCTTATCCAAACATTTATGAATCTAACGATTGCGATTCTGTCTCCTCAAAATCCTTGAAAACCGAGAGAATGTATTTGGATCACTTCGGTGATTTTCTTTTGAGTTTTTATGGAATCTGTGTTTGAAATAAATAGTTTATGGTATGATGCATAATAGGGCAAAATCTTGAAGCGTGATTTAGTTGCCATTTCTTGCACTCTGATGGTAATTCTTTTGCTTTTTGCTTTTGTTCATCCTATTTTTTATCAGTACACGTTTTTTTATGAGAAACAAAAACATTTTGAAGCTTTTGGATCTTGTGTCTTATCCAAACATTTATGAATCTAACGATTGCGATTACGTCTCCTCAAAATCCTTGAAAACTGAGGAAATGTATTTGGATCACTTCGGTGATTTTCTTTTGAGTTTTTATGGAATCTGTGTTTGAAATAAATAGTTTATGGTATGATGCATAATAGGGCAAAATCTTGAAGCGTGATTTAGTTGCCATTTCTTGCACTCTGATGGTAATTCTTTTGCTTTTTGCTTTTGTTCATCCTATTTTTTATCAGTACACGTTTCTTTATGAGAAACAAAAACATTTTGAAGCTTTTGGATCTTGTGTCTTATCCAAACATTTATGAATCTAACGATTGCGATTACGTCTCCTCAAAATCCTTGAAAACTGAGAGAATGTATTTGGATCACTTCAGTGATTTTCTTTTGAGTTTTTATGGAATCTGTGTTTGAAATAAATAGTTTATGGTATGATGCATAATAGGGCAAAATCTTGAAGCGTGATTTGAATCTTTACTGGTGTGATGAACCAATTTTTGCAATTTAGTTATTTTCATGATTGTGATGAGCGCAAACAAAACCTTTAGCCTGGTGGTGCTCTGGCTTACATCAGGTAAGTATCTCTCCAATGAAATGAGGGTTTTGGCTGTTTGTTTTAGATGACGTGCACTGAAAAGAAACGTCCCTGTACAAAACATTTTCAGAACGTTAAAGTGACCGAAGCGATTTGGAATAACCCGCAGTTCTGATCTGCAAAATCGAAGACGGCAAAACTGCTGATTTACCGTCGTCCTCGGCTGGTTAGGATCTAGCCAAATTAGAACATTACCGTCTCCGTCGCTGAAAAACACACATACATAAACTCGCTATTATCCTCGAAAGCCGACCGTACCATGGTTATCAGATTAAGTTTTACAAATCATAACATCGATAATCAAATCAACAAATTTTTCTGACTTTCATTTTTTTTTACTTCATTTATCTTGAAGCGTGATTTAGTTGCCATTTTTTGCACTCTGATGGTGATTCTTTTGCTTTTTATCCTTTTTTTATCAGTACACGGTTTTTATGAGAACATTATCGAAAATTTTGAAGCTTTTAGATGTTTTACAACTTTTTGACTTTTAAACCGAAAAATGTTCTTAGTATGTTCCTATTTTTTCAATTTAGTATTTTTGTGTAATTTCCTGAATATTCATTGTTGTAGAGTCCACAAAACCTTAAAATGTTCTCAATATGTTGTAAATATTTTGGTAATAGAAGCCTCGTGTTCTTACAAAATTTGTTTTTATAAAAACACGTGTACTTTTCTTCGGGCAGTAAAATATAATTTTCATTTTGATGCTATGATTTAATTTGAAAGTCAAGCTTTTATTCTACTACTTTTCTTTTTGAGGTGAAATTTGTATTTTGCTTGAAAAAGAAATTCGGAAAAAAATTATCGTTCTGTTTTTATTTTCTAGAGGGTGAATCGAGTCTTTATTTTTTTGGTCAGGTTCACAATGTTAAACACAATTACATAAATTTTTTTCTGTCTTCCATAAATGTACAATCATAGTTTTAGGTTGCGTTCTTTTTATTTTGTGGTCATCTATCGAAACGAGTTTTTTTTCGTGTTCTTATTTCCTTTTTCTATTTTTCAAATAAATTGATGTACTTTTTTTATAAGTTTTGAAGAATTTTTATTCTAAAAATACACTATGGAAGAAAGTATTGGGTTTGGTAGCAAACTATTCGAAATCGGGGTAAGAATAACCGCAAGTTTAATGATAGAAAGCGTGTCAGTGAAAATATGGGCCTTTTTTTATCAAATGCACTGGCTTACAAAATCTGAAAGCATCCAGCGAGGACCTTACTGGAAAATTCAATCTGTAGGTCAGAAGTTTCAAAAATCTTATTTCTAGAAATTAAGATCTATGTTTCTCCTCAAAAACCAAAGTTTTAATCTTAAACTGTCCTCCATAGAAAATTTGAGATAAAATTTGGATCTGTTTTCCCACGGTATCTGTTTCCCTCTCTTAGAATCCTAGAAATCTTTATCTGTTTTCCTGTGCGCTTGTTTGCGATTGATATCTGCTTTTCCTTAGATTATTAATTTTTTTCCAATGCAGTGTCGTCGTTTTGGAAATAGATACCTGTTTTTCAATTTGTTATGCCATCTACTAGAAATTTTGATCGGTTTCCAAATAATGACGTCATCACTGTTTCGGGGAAACAAATGATTGTAAGAAAATCGTCATTCCTAGAATTCTAATCTATTTTCCAATTTTTTTGGAAAGGCGAAACAGATATTTTGGGGAAACAGGCTCGTCGGCTGCTTCCTGAAAATCGACATCCATATCGTCCGAAAAACGTTAGATGAACGTCATACATCGATAAAAAAGGTTTGAAATTACGGAGGTACATTTTGTTCGATTATTTTTGCAATTTCAAATTCTACTGACAGTTGGTCACTGTTCTTCATTTCAAACTGGGACATTAATACAATAATTTATAATAATAAGATTCCCTTGAGAACGGACCGAGTCTGAAACATGTCGGGAAAGATCAAAATATAATGGTTGTATTCTTTTTCACCGTTCAACATACTATAATCTCAATAAACAGCTTCTGACGGGATTTCTGCTTATGTGGGGTGTTTTAGCTAAAGAAAAAACGGACCTCATGTTTAGAGACTTCATATTTAGTGAATATTCATCCATGATTAAATTAACTGTGTAAACTTCGAAGGGATTTTCTTCAAGATAGTAGTTTTCCATTTGAATTTCTTTTCAATCTAGAATAGCAAAGAATCAAACTTTTTGGGTAAGTAAGATATTCCACTGGGCGAAATAAAATATTTCCAATCCTGGAAATATCTTGAAAATGTGATATTTCCATATACATTAGTAAATATGAAAATATGACTTTTTCTTTATTTCCAAATCTGAAATTCATTGAAATATCATGGGAACACCCCCATGATATTTCAATGATTTTTCCATGGGGGTCCGCTGGAAGATTTGACCAAAATTTCGACCCCGCTAGGAAACTGTTATTCCTCTGAGAGAAAACAACTTACAACAGGGTTGTGAGACAGACAGTGTATATATTTAGTGACTTGTGGTTAAATAAAATATATAGTTGGATGGAAGGAATAGCAATTAATTAATTATCAGTTTGCTGGAATTTAAAAGGGTCCTTGAACTTTCAAACCAACAGGACCGAATTTTTCGAGTCTTTAGAAATATTTTGAGTAGGGATTGGTAGGTAAGAATAGTTTTGCCGCAATAGAATTAATCAAATGTTTAAAACATTATTGTTCTAAGTTGGCCCTTCATCTTCCATCCAACAGATTTGATACAACCGGTGAGAAAATAACCTGAAATCTCATTTCCATTGAAAACTAAAAAAGACCTACTGTGACTTTATTTTCGGAATCCATCACGATTTGGCGTGTTTCTATTTCTTTAACTCTGAGTTTTAACATGAGACTTAAGACTTAGGATCCAAAAGTTCAAAAATGGTCCAATAAGGCTCATAATATAGCCTGGAAGTCTATAAACCCGGGCCAAATTGAAACATCCGAGTAAATTTAAGAGATGGCCCAAAATCGACTTTTTCGTGAGGAAAACGAGGAAATAAGCTTAATTCTCAAAAGATTTCGACTATGATTGTAACAACATATTGTATATAATGAAAAATCATTTTTTTAAGGAAGTAAAGATAAGCGATAAGTTAATTCAAAGTGAAGATTATCATTATTCTATTCTGAGTTTTTGAGCGGATTGTTATTGGTAATATTTTGCTAACGTAAAGAGCAATTTTAGTAAATAAAAAGGCACGATTATCTGTTGTGATTTTTGAACTTAATGTACATAGTGTAGATTGTATTTTCTCTTAGGTCATATTTTAGTTATGTACAGAAGATTTTTAGTTTGCCAGAATTAAAGTAATTATTAATCACATCTTTGACATTCTTTGAAAAACAAGCTGTGGTTAAAAAAAAATTGAGATTTTAACGCTCTGACTGTCAGCAATGACAAATAGTTTAATGACGTAATCCCGTCTAAAAAGAGTGATTTTTTAGATTTGATTTAAAAACCATAGAATGTAGAAGTATACAGAGGTAGATTATGTTTACATCTTCCCTGGGCTTACTTCCGTGGTTCAAATTCATCCTAATAGCTATTCCTTGTTTAGACACCCCCTTCTCACAGACCCAGTAGGATTTTTTTGGCCAGTACAGGTAAGAATAAGGGACTGAAACTCGAAGGGAATTAATATTCCCATATTTTTTATGGCTTTGTATTTAAATCTTATTGTTTTCAAGCCAGTGAAAAATAGCATAAAATTTTGCACTGAGAATTGATTTAATTGATTGTTTTCAGTGGCGACAAAAATTGGACTATAATTTTCCAATGGGGACGATATTTTGGCCAATTATTCCAGTAAAAAGGATTCCTAGTAGGTCTGTGGGAAGGGGTTTTGTTTAGCGACCTTGTATGGGAAAGGAAATGAGATAGTCTTTGTCAAGTAGAAAGTAAGAACTGACAATGTAAGGGTATTTATTGGTGAGTTGGCATTGAGCTTTCACTCACTGTCGTTGTTTTGGTGCTTGAAGAAGAAAGTGATGGTATTTCAGTTTCAAATGTGCTGTGTAGTTATGATGTACTGTGAATATCACAGCGTACTTTCGCTGAGCCTGGTAAACGTGGGAAAGGTTGGAATTAAACGGTAGAGGGGGTTGTTTTTGAAAATTCTTCAAACTTAAACGGGGGGGGGAGTTAATGGAAATTGGAAATTTTATCTCTGGATACCCCACTCCCCCCCCCCCAAATAAGGTAATTTAGAATGAAATCTTGCAGCCAATAACACTAAGGACATTTGAGGAATATATTAGGAGCTCAAATAATAATCATTGTCACAATATTGAATACCACGACACGGTAAACAAATGGTGGAAATATTTGATGCAAAGGCGTTCCCTTCTGTTCACCATGTCATGTCATGCTTTTATGCTAGTATATTTTTTAGACTTTCATAAAAAAATGATGAAGTTTAGAATGAAAATTTACAATGAAACTTTTCTTTTTTTAAAACCAAAAGACCGCCGCAGCGTTCCATGTCTGCGAAAAGGTCTTAAAGTTTTAAAATTAAAAGTCATCTAAAGTCTTTTTTATTCAAAAAAATAAGGTTTTCTGATTAATCAGGGGCTCATTTAGAATAAATATTTCCCTTTTTACCCAAATTTTGTTTTACTATAGAAATTGAAGATATAAAAGAGCCCCGAAAAAAATTAGTGGGCACAAAATTTTATTCAATGCAATAATTTTATTTCAAGAATTTATTGGTCAAAATTTGAAATAGATTTTTTAACTTTATTACAGACCTCAAAATTCTATTAGTTGTAAAGAGGGCTTCCTCCCCTAGTGAAAGGGCTCTTTATGGTCGGCCGAAATAAAATGAACGAAAGATTGATGTTATGTCTGAAACATCTATTTAGATGTTAAAAGTGACAAAAGATAAAAGTAATCTCGATCAGTTTAGTTACTCTACGATCCTCATTTTTTATCATTAATTTCTTTTTCAGGATAATTTGATTGTGCTGGGAAAATTGTAATAACAGAAAAAGTTGATTATTATCTACGATGATTTCAATCGAAATAGATATTACCAATCGAAGTAAACTAATAAAATAAAGTGCTTTCCAGTGACCGTCAAAATTCTAAAAAAGAGTCAGGTTTTTTACATTGTCACATTTTGGATTGGAATAGTAGCGTGGAACTTGTTTCGCCATGAACAACACGAGCTTGGATCACCTACAAACTAACAAAATTGCTCTTCATAAATTTACCGAGAGTGAGAAAGCCATATTTACAACTGGCTTAGCAATATTAAGCTTATTGACTTTATTTGGAAACACCCTTGTCATTGTGGCGTTTTATAAATACCGCCCGTTACGTACTCGAACGAATTACTTCATTGTTTCACTCTCGGTTTCTGATATATTGGTTGCTTTGATTAGCATGCCGGTATGGGCGGTAGTGATTATAACGGACTATGATAGAGCGATTCTTATTGAAAGAAAGGTAAGAACCAATTTCAGGGTTTGTATTTTGTATCTTGAATAAAAATAACACCTTTGTACCCAAATGAAAAGCAAGGGTCTCATTTACATTACAGCGAGCTCAGGCTCAAAATTACATTAATGTAAGCCCCCTATTATCAAACAAACCCTCTCGAATTATAAACAGTTCTGAATAAGCAAATTTCTCAAAATATCATAATACGGGAACGAGAACAACTCTTCTCTTCTTGGTATATATTTGCTATTTTCACAGTGTTTTTTACGCCGTGTACTAGCTGGGAAATACCGTGAAAATCAAGTAAAGGCATGATATCATCATCAGCTTGATTTTCTTATTTTCATTTTTAGCTTTTGATGATCTGGACTTCAGTCGATATCATGACAGGAATCGCATCTATACTCAACCTAACAACAATCACCATTGATCGTTACATACACGTCACACGGCCGCTTAAGCATCCAAAATTAGTCACACGGCGACGCGTGATTCTGGCCATCATATTAATATGGGCTTTCTCATTGTTTGTCTCTCTTAGTAAAGGGATATTTCATGAGTTTTGGCGTCATAATAAACCATCTTATGAAACGATGATTGTCTCGGTTGGGTTTGTATTGCCTTTAATGGTCATCAGTTATTGTTATTTACGTATCTACCAAGTTGTAAGAGTACAAGTCAACAAATTCAAACACCAGACTAAACACTTAGCACCTTCTTCTGCGAATTCTGATAAAGAAAAGACTGACGTTAAAGCTATAAAGACAATCGCGGTTGTTATTTTGGCCTTTTTCTTTTGCTGGTGTCCATTCTTTGTTTTGAATCTGTACAACGGTTGGTGCCGGTTTCATTTGGGTCCTCAAAGAAATGAATGCATTATAAACCGGCAACTTGTGACTGCTGCAAAATGGTTGCACTATTGCAACAGTTCTCTGAATCCAGTCATCTACGCATGCTTCAATCGTGAATTTCGACTCGGTTTCAAGACAGCTTTATACAGACATTTTGCTGGCCGAGATTCTAGCTCCAGTTTCTCCAGTATGTTAAAAAGAGCATCCATCAAGTCGTATTTGTATGAAGTGAATGGCGTACCACATAACCTTTTATCGGATGGGAAATCTAAAAAGTTTCAAATGCAAGCGTATGATGTTATAATTATGGATGATATTGAGCGTCGGAGCTCTTGTACTAAACTCCAACCGTGGATGCAAGATTTATGAATATTTTTTACTTGTCCCCAACTAATAGGATGAATTTTCGTGGGGACTTAATTACGTGAATAATTAATAACTACCAAATCATGCATGATGTTTGTTGAAACGCCCATTATTAGCGTTTCTTTGATGCCACAACCATGGACAAAATACTTCAGACAAAGGGGATTGCTTTCCCGGGGAAATTTTAAACACCATAAATAATTTTTAAATACCTTTATTGGAAAGAAGAGTTTTACCTCTGAATTTTAACATGAGACTTTAGGATAGGACCTTAGAATTTAAGGATTCAAAAGCTCAAATTTGCTCGAATAAGGCTTCTCAGGCATTTTAAGGTTTGTCCAAATTTTCCGTAATTTTTAAACACCAATAGCACTCGCCAAGAGGTGTTCATTCATACCTTTTTGGAAGCGTATTAGGGTGTAGAATATGAAAAGTGCTTTTCGATAATTGTTTTGTTTGCCTAAATAAAGATATATGGATAAATAATGCAAAAAATGTAAAAACGCTGACGTCAGCAAAACTTATTTTTTAAATAACTTTTGATTGGCTTAATTTTAGATGCTGAAATTTTGCAGAATGCAAGAGAATATTGAAAAGCACATTTTGGATCGCATTTGGGATATAGCCTAGAAACCATCGAACCCTTCTGAAATTGAAATATTAAATTAAAGAAAGTGGAAGTGCTAAAATAGCAATTCTCTTCCCGAACTTTAAATCTGAAAAACGTTAAAATACGCACTAAAATGTCAATACATTTCGACCATGATTGCAGTATGCGTAATTTCACGGATGAAACCAAAATCTGCGAAATTTAATCCTCACGAAAATTGCAAAAGTGATCCTAGAATATCACTAAATTTGCAAGCTACAAGCAAAATATTTTATAGGGCTTCGCATGCACTCGATTCGCGAATTGCGAAGGGGTGGGGGGGGGGGGGGTTATCAAAACAATCATGAGTTAGAATTTAGATTCTGACTTTTAAATTTGAAATTATTTTCATGTTATGTAGATCTTTTCCAAAACTACATATTTACATTATAGTATTTATAAAGGAGAATTTTCGTTCAGTAAATCCAAAAAGCTACTTGTTGATGACTACAGTAATCGATTTTTTGACAAGTTCTTTCTCTTTGACGCAGGGGTGTGTTGATATTACATCTTTGTAATACAGTGTTGATATTACACCTTTATATTACACTAGAGTCTCTTTTACCTCAAACATATATAACTTCCAAATTTTCTCGTACCTTCTCTTAACGATGTCATACATTTTTTTTTTTAAGAAACTAGTTTTACCAAGCAGCCTCAATGTTTCTTAAGAAATCGACCTTTTGAGCCTTAATTAAATGTTTCTGACATGTTTCTAAACTTTTTGACATAATCATCAGCCTCGTGGAAGGCTGGATTGGAAGGTTCTTAAAATAAATCGAATTAAAAAATATTATTTTCTCATTCTCAGCATGTTTCTTAGATTTTTCTTAGTTTTTAGGCATTCTGAGCCTCGTGTTTCTTAAAAGTGTGCTTCTTAAAAAAAAAAACGTGTATAAACCTTACTCAATAACTCAAAATTTCCTTAACTCGCATCGAACAAATTTTTGTTTGCCGTGTGGTTTTGAGTTAAGACTCCATTCTAGTCAATAGATTCACAAAGACTGAAATATAAACTATCCAAGAGTATTAAAAAATTTTGTAAATGGCGTTATGCTCGATGGTGTAAAACATGATGCTTCTCTAGAGGTAAAACACGTGTCCAGATGGTAAAAATATCTAGCTCCAGGCGTAGATTTCACATCCAAGAGTGGATCTTTTTTGGTTCTTCATTTTTAAATAGTATATGTAGCATATAGTATATCAGGTCCGGATTTTCGATTATTTTGTTGGTGTACAATTTTATGGAGATTTTTATTTCATTACTGTAATGCTTAATATATCGAAAAATGAATGAACCATATCTTGTTTTTTATTCCGTATACTGTTATTAAGAATTTATATTAGCAGGGGGTCACTTACGTACCCGGTTTAGGAGAAATTTGAAAATCACTATCATTTTTTTAGTCAAAAAAGCACTTGTTATACATTTTTGGAAAGCTAAGGGGTAGGGGAATCAAAATAACTTGGGTGCCAATTTTTTTCGGACAAATATGACTGTCTCAGGCAACGATGAGGAGGATGCGACACATCAAAAGCCGACTATCATTCCCCTCCGATGGGAAATTGGCCCGCTCCTTTAGAGCTTTAGCGTGGGCGGCCGCCAATCCGCCATCAGCATATCAGATAAGTACAGAAATCGCCTACTTTAATCGTAGAAATTTTAGCGAGACTAATTTTAGCGTTTTAGCGAGTTTTCCCTATTTTCGCTAGCCGAATCGACAGATCGCTAAAATTTATCCACACGAAATTTCTGGTTATATTGCCTTGATACATTTTTATCAATAGGAATGGTTTCAGTGAAAAAAAAGGTTGAATACGAATTCAGTCAATAATGAAATACGAGTATTCGCTAAAATTTATCCACGCGAAATCTTTTGAAATCGTGATTCGCTAAAATAAATCCAAAAAAAATCAAGATTTTTCTGGCTCGCTAATATACGCTAAAATTTCTACGATTAAAGTATATCAAACAAATCGAGCGATTTTATAAATTTCCCCACGAAAAATAGAAAATTCTCCCTCTGGAAGGATAACTACTTTTAAGAATTTGGAATAGTGAAAACCCCGTGAAATTAAAAGCTGTTTCGAAAACTTGACAGGACAATTGCCCCCAGGACAATTACCCCCTGGACAATTGCTCTCCCCCCCCCAAAAAAAAAAAAAAATTCAGACAATCACTGTTGAGACAATTCTTGATCGGGTGATCGTTAGTCTTTTTGACTATTTTTCTTGTTAGACTTGAAAAGTGCATTCAAGAATGCTATGCTGTATGATTTTTCCAAGAGAGACTTTTTGACGATTACAGAGAAAGTAGTCTGCATAATATACCCACTGTAAAACAATCATGTGTGCTCGGGTAAGTTATGGCATGTCTCAAAAACTGAAAATTACCATAATTTTTAGATCGCATTAGTCGACAGAAAATGACCAAACAAATGACTGAACGTGAAGGGTACTACGATGTAGTTTCTAGCCTGATGTGTAACCTAATTGTTTTTTCGCTGATTTTCGCGAAAAAACGCAAAAACTGATTATTACGTAATAATCGATGACGTCACTAAAACTAAAAATTGAATTTCTCAAGAATGGTTTATCCAATTGTCTTCAAACTTTCACCAAAGATGTATCCTAATAAAGTCGATCATTCAAAAAAAAACTCTTTCGAAATTTTGATGACGTCAGCAGAAAATGAGACTTTTCGTTTTTTGCTAATTTTTGCTGACGTCATCAAAATTTCGAAAGATTTTTTATTTCAAATGATCGACTTTAGTAAGATACATTTTTGGTGAAAGTTTGAAGACAATTGGATAAACCATTCTTGAGAAATTCAATTTTTAGTTTTAGTGACGTCATCGATTATTACGTAATAATCAGTTTTTGCGGTTTTTCGCGAAAATCAGCGAAAAAACAATTAGGTTACACATCAGGTTAGAAACTACATCATAGTACCCTTCATGTTCAGTCATTTGTTTGGTCATTTTCTGTCGACTAATGCGATCTAAAAATTATGGTAATTTTAAGACATGCCATAACTTACCCGAGTGACCAAAAACAAATAAATGTGGGACGCTTAAGTGGGACGATGCTGGGACGTTCAGGTGGGACGATGCTGGGACGCTCAAGTGGGACGATGTTGTCGCTTTAATATTCTTGGCTCCGAGAAAACCCAGGTGCGATTTATTTATTCATTCTTTCATTCATGAAACTTAAAAAAACGTCTTCAAAAAATTCAGGATATTTCAAAGATGAGGTTTTTTATAAGAACATCAAGGCTAAAATCGAGTTACTCGATCACCATAAATTTTGACATCTTTTTTGACTTTTGACATCTGGGGGGAATTGTCTGGAGGGCAATTGTCCTAGAACCTTCGAAAACGAGGAAGAAAAACATCTGGACCAAAATAATCATTTCATAATTCTCAGAAACAGTCGAAACAGCAAGGTTTCTGAGAATATTTTTCGGAACATACTATTTAGAATACCTTATGAGAACTAATTTTCGCGGTGCGAGGGGATGAAATTGACGTCTTTTGCGGGAACTAATTTTCGCGGTTGACACTGGAAAAAGCGAAAATTATTTCCCTCAAGCAACGACCTAATAAAATAGATAGACCAGTATCCTATTGAAATGATCCGCGTAAGAATGATAAAAAAATTAATGATTTTTTGCATCATTAAAATGTCATTCCGCGTGCAAAAGTATTTCTTTAAGATTAGCTATTGGTTGATATTGATCACATGACCTAAATTTTGTGAATATGTTCTTAATTTCAAGTCAAACTTTTAGGCTTAAAAATTAGTAAACATTGTTAAAATTATAACATTTGTATTTGGATAGTGTTTGTGTTTTTTATCTTAAGAACGCACCATGAACGCACGTTTATTTTCTTAGTTAGAGTCTTTCAAAAATGTTTATGTTCTTAAAGAAAATGCGCTGAAAAGCGCAACAGTGTTGTCGAAAAATATTGAAAAATATCTTGTGAGAAAGATGATTAAAAATGCGATCAGACGTAAGCAAAAAAAATCGAAAATTATATTTATGGTCAGTAGAAATTCGATATAATTGATTTTACACCATTTAGAGATGCTTGTAAAAAGTTTAATTTCTTTTTAATATGACTTACGCGGACGGTGGAAAGACGGCAAGATGAAAGAATACAAAATGAATAGAAAACAAAAGATTTTTAAGAGCCATTGTATGAAGTTCTTGGTCTATCTATTTTATTAAGTCGTTGCCTCAAGGTAAGACTTCAAGACAAAAAGGACATTAATTTGTATTTTCGGAAAGTTGGAAGCTTAAAAAAAATTGGACAACATTATCTTTATCAAATGTGAACTATGAAAATACACACAAAACAGCTCCTTGAATAAATTTTTAAAGGGATAAAATTATATTATATAGTTGAACAAAACTAATAGTAAGAATTTTCGTTTTTTTCTACTACAAAATCACTAAAGCTTTAAAAGCTGGCTAACCATGTGTCCTACTCTGTTTCAAATTTTGTCCCAACGATCAGTCCGTTTTTTTGTATCCATTTTTTATTGCAACGTAGACTAAGTTACAAATGTTTGAAGTCTTACATCATATCATTTTTACTCCGTCATACTTTTTGGTGGGACAAAATCTGAAATAAGAATGCTATGGTTTGAGCTTGATAAATTGACAGTGAAAAAGTCTTACGGCGCCATATTAAACTTCATTTCAAGAAAAGTGAGTGATTCACTTGTATTCAGAAAACTGAAAAATTCATTCTTTATAGAAAATTTGAAGAAGCAAATCCCAAGCAAATCAAAAACCATTACTGGGCCATCTCTTAAATTAGAAAATTCGAGATATCGAGATGAAATTCAGCTATTTTAAGGGCTGTTATGCGCAGATATGTAATTTCTGCGGAGATATGTAATTATTTTGCACAGATATGTAATTTCTGCGCAAATATGTAATTATTTTGCGCAACTATGTAATTTTGAGCTGCGCAGATATGTAATTAAATTTCTGCGCAGATATGTAAAACACGACCTTTTTGACTTGGTTATTTTTTGAAAAATTAACTAAATTTTAACATTAATTTTTCACATACAAGAAGTAATATCTTGAACATTGTTCTTGGACTAAGGCAAACATTTGGCGATTGTTGTTTTTATTATAAGCATCATCTTTATAAGAAACAAGTCAATATCTTTTTATCAAAGTGATATTGGCTTTCGGCGTTTGGTTCTATCAAAGCAACTAGGGGACTGTGCTAATGAGGAAAATTTTGTTTTTCTTGTAAGCATCAACTTTATAAGAACACAATTCATAACTCTTAAACCAATGATTATTAGCTTTCGGTGTTAGGTTTTTTCAAAGCAAATAGAGGATTGTACTTAAAGCTAGAAAAATTTATTTTTCTTATAAGCATTAACTTTATAAGAACACAATTCATAACTCCCAAACCAATAGATATTAGCTTTCGGTGATCGGTATTTTCAAAGCAAACATAAGATAATGCTTGAGCTTAAAATTTTGTTTTTCTTATAAGCATCAACTTTATAAGAACACAACTCACAACTCCTAAACCAATGATTATTAGCTTTTGGCGTTTGGTTTTTTCAAAGCATATATAGGATTGTGCTTAAGGTAGAAAAATTTATTTTTTATAAGCATCAACTTTATAAGAACACAATTCATAACTCTTAAACCAATAGATATTGGCTTTCGGTGATCGGTTCTTTCAAAGCAAACATAGGATAGTGCTGAAGCTAGAAAATTTTTTTTTCTTATAAGCATCAACTTTATAAGAACACAATTCAAAACTCTCAAACCAATAGATATTGGCTTTCGGTGATCGGTTCTTTCAAAGCAAACATAGGATAGTGCTTAAGCTAGAAAATTTTGTTTTTCTCATGAGCATCAACTTTATAAGAACACAATTCATAACTCCTAAACAATATTTGTTGGCTTTTGTTTGATAAATCAAATCTCTGAAAGCCTATTCCACTTAGAAAAAAACCTTGTTCTTATAAAATTCTAATAAACTAATGTTAGATTTAGCAAAATTCCCTATTTCTTTCGATAGAGCCATTGTGTCATTGTGAATGCCAATTCCACTTCAAAAAAATTAAATTTGTCTCCTTTTAAATGGCTTAAAGTCAAATATTTTGCCTTAGTTTAATTTGTAAGGGGAAAATAAGAAAGACATGTAATTTTTTTAAATATCTTTAACAATCAGTGTCAAAATATTCCTGAATTGTGTAACATTCTTCAGAATTTAAAGTTCGAGCGAGAATCACAACTTCGATAATCCCACTTTATTTCATTGGATAATTCAATCAAATTTAATGACTTTGCTCGTAGATCGAGCCATGAAAAGGAAAAGGGAGTTTTTTTATCATAAATTAGTCCATGTATTGGTGGTAAAGACAACCAATAGAATTTTACTTTATCTCACTGTAATGTAAAGAAATGCAATTCATATCTACAAAATCAATAAAGTTTACATAGGTGTGACTATCTCGAGTCGAGGTTCTATCGAAAATCTCATTTGTACTTTTCTACTAAGTTGTAAAAACTACCGTATTTCTTCGAATAAACGCCTTGGGCGTCTTTTTAATTTTAAGACTTTCAGGAAGGGTGTTAAAGAAAAGGGTGTTAATTAAAAATTTTAAAACCTCCCATTGAGGGAGTCTTTTTTTCTCAGAGAAGGATCGTGTATTGGTAGGAATACGGTAATTACCAAAAGGTAAATACTATTCTACCAAGAGTTATTTGATTCTCATAAAGTAGTTGCTTATAGGAAAAATTAATATGCTCATATTGTGCGCTGTCCCTTGTTTACTTTGTAAGAACTAATAAACGAAGGGTATATCACCGTCTATTAAGAGTTATTGATTTGATTTTTTATAAAGTATATGCTTATCAGAAGGTAAAAACTAATGACCGAAGGGTATATCACCGTCTATCAAGAGTTATTGATTTGATTCTTATAAAGTAGTTCCTTATAAGACAAATAAATATGATCATATTATGCGCCGTCCCTTATTTACTTTGTAAGAACTAATTACCGAAAGGTATATGACCGTTTATCTAGAGTTATTGATTTAATTCTTATAAAGCTGATGCTTATAACAAAAATAGTCACATCCATTTAAGGCGCTATTCCATTTTTGCTTTGAAAGAACCATTCAACGAAAGCTAAAACTTAGTCGTTGAAAAGTTATAAATAATTTTTCTTATAAAGATGATGCTTATAAGAAAAATAATTATTTTCATTTTAGGCGCTATTACATGTTTGCTTCGAAAGAACCAATTACCGAAAGCTAAAACTTAGTGGTTGAAAATTTATAGAGAATTTTCTTACAAAGATGATTCTTATAAGAAAAATAATTACTTTCATTTTAGGCGCTATTCCATGTTTCCTTTGAAAGAACCAATTACCGAAAGCTAAAACTTAGTGGTTGAAAAGTTATAGAGAATTTTCTTATAAAGATGATGCTTATAAGAAAAATAATTACTTTAATTTTAGGTGCTATTCCATGTTTCCTTTGAAAGAACCAATCACCAAAAGCTAAAACTTAGTGGTTGAAAAGTTATAGAGAATTTTCTTATAAAGATGATGCTTATAAGAAAAATAATTAGTTTCATTTTAGGCGCTATTCCATGTTTCCTTTGAAAGAACCAATCACCGAAAGCTAAAACTTAGTGGTTGAAAAGTTATAGAGAATTTTCTTATAACGATGATTCTTATAAGAAAAATAATTACTTTCATTTAAGGCGCTATTCCATTTTTGCTTTGAAAGAAAACCAATCACCGAAAGCTAAAAATTGTTGTTATAAGATATTACTTCTTGTATTTGATAGGAATTAGGTAAAATACCTTAAGTCGAAAAAAAGGTAAAAGTAATGGTAAAAGCTATCAAGGGGGTACCATTGATTTTAAAGATCGTGTTTTACATATCTGCGCAAAAATTTAATTACATATCTGCGCAGCTCGAAATTACATAGTTGCGCAAAATAATTACATATTTGCGCAAAAATTACATATCTGCGCACAACAAGGGCTCTGACCATAGTCCAAAAATTGGTTTTGGTATTTGAACATAAAAGTTATATTAAAGGTTCCTTAACACTTCTAACAAAGAATTGCCTTTATTAATTGCTTTTTAATCGAATCCCTTAAGAGTAATTAAGAATCTAATTGCAAAAATGACGTTATGAACTTTAAAAAGATGTTAATAATATGTTGCATCACCCTCTTTTACAAAAAGTGCTTAGTTTTAATGGGTAATTAACTTTTTTGTTTCAAAATTTCTTTACACTGTCCGCAAAGAATTGAACTATTTTAAATTTTGTGGAAAATTTTTCTAAAAAGATGTGTCAAAAGTTATGACTGTTTTTTTTAAGCAAAATCCAAATGAAAAATTGATGAAAAACCACTATTTTGAAGATTTCGAGACAAAGAAGCAATTACAAAAATTTTCCACAAAATTTTTTATTCTTCGGTAAAAGATACACCATCTACCGCAAAAATTTTTTCAAAATGTTTTTTCTTCGCCGAAACTAAGCTCTTCAAAGATGAAAATACTCTTCCTCGCAAAAGTCTTCATTTTCTTCTTCATCAAATTTTTTCAATGCAATTTTTGAATTTTCAGATTCAGGAATAGTTTGTCTAACAGAAAATGTATAACATGCCATAGTTTTGTTGGTTACATCAGTCAGAAAACACATTTTAAACACGGCAATTATGAAAAATTCACTATGGCCAGAGCCCTTAAGGACGAGAAAGAATTATGAAGTGATATTTTGAAATGGTGGAAAATATTCTAGTGTTTTATAAAGTCTGAAAGATTTAAGATTACTGCGCCACATATTTCTCAAGTGCTTACTTTCATTTTCCCAACGAAGTTCTAACATACGAGAATTATCTTATAAGAACACGAGGCTAGAAGCGCGAAGCGCGCGAAATTTTTCACGGTATTTGTAACGTCATTGGTTGATTGAAAAATGAAGCAATTCCATTGGTCAAAATTGACGTAACGTTTGTAAAAAGTTGAACTTCCTTCAACTTTTTTTTTGTTCGCGCGAAACTTTTTTATGACGTTATCTTTTCTTCAGGCAAAAACGGTTAAGAAAAATCTTTCGCGCGCTTCGCACGAAAGTGGACATCGGGCTTAAGAACAAGGTTAATTTAGATTTTAAAACTGCTACGAATATGTGGATTTTAGGTTATGACTCAAAGTTAAAAAATGAAAACGTCAGGAAGTCCTCGTGGAAAAATGAAGAAAAGCACTTGGGAATAAAAATAAGTTTAAGAAACATCGCACAGGCAAATTTGTTGAATTCTTTTCCAGAGTTCATTTACAAGAACATGCAAAAACACATAAGCAGATTCAAGAGATTAGAAAGGTAATGCAAAAGTAAAACTAGCCTCTAACATCAAGTCATATTGTGAACATTAAATCAATTCCTGAGGAATTCGAGAAAAGGAGCGGAGACTGGCCGTGCGTGTTTCATAAACACAAGAATATACATACTCCGAAAATACTACTCTAGTTGTATACAAAAATCTTATATTCAAACTATTTACTTTAAAACAGTAATTTCAATTAAAACCATCGTTGGATTGAAAACTACCTACGAACAGTGCGATAGTGTTTCTTCGGTCTCGTAAAATTTTCCGTATTACCTTCAATGTCTAATCGACCGGGTGAATCCGGATTATACGAAGCAGCCGCTGGTAATGGCGGCTTAGGAGGTGGAGGGTCAAGCTTAGAGCGTTTAGAGTCATTTCGATTCTCCCGGTGACTATTGTGTCGCTCATCAGTGCTTTTTCTGTCCTTATGATCTCTCCCTCGCGGTTCACGGCGATCGTCCTTTAGATCACGTTTTGAAGAATTTTTATCGGTACGTTCTCTCTCGTTATGTTTATAAGACATTCTACTTATTGCAAGTTCTCTGTCTTCCGTTATAGACTCGTGGCGTCGAGGGGCCGAGCGATCATGGCCGATACCACCACGCCCGTTTACTTCTGTTTCGCGACTTCTTCTACGTTCTGTATCTCGGGGGCGAGACGTGGTTGTATCGTGTCGTTTTCGCGAAGAGTCGTTATTCGTTTCCGTTGTAGAACGACGACGATCGTCGGAATGTGGTCGTTTTTCATCGCGGATTGTTAAGTATCCAACCTCTTCTCTGCTGAAAAGCAAAAGGATGGCAAATATGACATAAAAATTTCAAATGATAAAAAGTTGTAAGCCATTGATTACTAAGATGTTCAGGCCATACGAAATAAGAATTTTTACTTTTGTTTTCATACAAAAGTGAACATTTCAAAACGAGGAAAGTTCGGGAAACAATTAGATCACGATTTTATCAACAAGTTCAATAAGTTATCATCTCTTCCCTGGACCATGTGAGTAATCTGTAGGCCTCATAAAAACTTTTTCGGATTATTTCTTTTAGTTAAGATGAATCAACCGAGTCATGGAGCAAGGGATGCGAGAATGAGTGTGAGAAGTGTCGTACTACCTTTCGTTGAGCGATCGTTGCTGTTTTAGAGGAGGCAAAGTTTGTTTATTGTTGCTTTGTCTGTATTCCCTAAAAAAAAGTAGGAAAGTGTAACAGAGTAACATAATATTTTTTTCTATTTTAGTTTAGCAAACAGCTCAGTGAGGTCAGTAATGAAGGAAGGGTATAATTGGAAAACCAAGGGGTAAACAAAGCTCGTTTATCAAAGACGTTTGTAGAATTTGGCCATTCACAAACTTACTTTTGGCGACGATCATCAACACTTGCCGGGTGATACTGGTCACGATCGTCAACTGTCGTTGCGCGAGTTCCATCTGTCGTGGTACGCTCTCCTTGGTCTGCAATCTTCAGAAGCCGGTGTCCAATACTGGCAATATCTCCTGAAGCCTAGATAGAAAGAAATCGTCACTATAGTATGAATATATTAACCCTTTTTAAGGGGAGGGGGGTTAATCTTTAATGGGATTGTTTTTTATAAATTTCTTCAATTTGAGAGTGATCCAAATCAAAGACAGAATTTGATAAGATTTTCCAACAGAAAGGTGTAATCTAAAATCCACTATCCCAGTTCATTAGTAAAGAATGTTAACCAGTAATGATTGCAAAAAAAAAAAAAAAAAAAAAAAAAAAAACAGTCACAAAAAATGCAACGAGGTTGGCAAGAACAGCTATTGGATGAGACTAAATTACTTAAAGGACTTGCAGAATCTACTTGATGAAATCTGTAAAGCTTATAATGTATAACAATGTGAACATAATGGGATTCTTACCGAAGATGGTGGTGGCGATGGTCGAGAATGTGTTGCATGATGCAAGTCATTTTTGTGAACTTTCTCATCCGTTGCTTGCTGCTCAGCACGTTCAAGTGCGTTCTGCTGAGGATCAAATTGGTTCTCCGATGTGGAGCCTTTCCAGAATGTATCTCTCTTCAATACACTGTGTCGGATCTCGTTCGCAATTGCAATACCTTGAGAAAAAAAGCATCAAAAAAGTAAGTAAATCAACATGAAACCAAGTTTAGTGAGGTGCAAAACACAAACATTTCAATAGTAGTGAACTGGTATACCTTAGGGGTTTCTACCTTTCCATCGTTGCAATAAATTAAAAATAAACCTTTTCAAAATCAACACGAGGGGGGATGGAAAAACAACAATTCGAAAAAAGACATACCGTCGGGTGAAATGATAGCTTCATCCACAGTGCGAAATGAGGTCGTCGAGACAGATGATGGACTTTCTTGTTGTTGATGATAAAGATCACTTCTCAATGGTCGAGGTTTGAACGAAGTGGACGTTTTGATGGTGTTGGTTGAACTTGGTTTAGCTTCATTTGTTGTTGACGTCTCATTTCCTTTTGGATGTTTTGACGATGATTGTGACGTCGTGTCAAGTTTTGTGCGACTGACTTGTTTATTAGCGTCATCTTCAGAAAGTTGCTTTTTGATTGTTGAAGAAGGCTTTACTTGAGGTTCTTCTGAAAGTTTCGTTTTTCGTTCTTCTTCATTTTTATTGGAGGATGTCCGGCTCTTTGTCGATTTGGTTTCATTAGCCGAACCTTCACGACTTCTTGATTTGGACTTCGGCGCGTCTTCCTTGCGTGTTTTCGTTGTTGTGGATTCTTTCTTCCGTTGTCTATCGTTGTGTTGAGTAGACGTCTTGTTTTCGTTGTGATGACGTCTTTCTGTTGTATCACGTCTTTCTGTTGTATCACGTCTGTCGTCAGTACGTCTTAACGTGTGTTTGTCGTAAGCGTCGTCGCGTTTTTTGTCACGCCTACTACCAAGTCGGCGGTCGTCTTCTCTATGTCTTCTGCTGTCGTCGCGACTTCGTCTTCGTTCCTGTTTGTCGTCTCGTCTACGCTCTCTACGATCAATATCCCGTCTATCATTTCTTGACAACGTCGTCCTATCGGTCTTCTTATGGTCATCTCTTTCACCATCCTTCTTTTGACGTTTCCAATTCTCTTCTTCGGCCGCGCTATCATCTAAATCGTAATCTAAATCATCGACGACGTCTTCCGTTACATCAAAGACGTTCTCCTTCTTCTCGACGTCTTTATCATTGAGTTCCAACGTAGGTTCAGGCGAATCTTTCTTCTGCGAAACACCCGTATGAAAACCATGTTCATCGTACGGTTCTTCTGAACTGTAATCCAATTCCAAATCATCACCCTCGCTAGTACTTTCCTTTGAACTCTGTTTTGCATCTTCCTCTTTCGCCTTTTCCGCCTGCGGTGTTGTTTCCACGACAGGTGTTTTTGATTGAGAAACGGTAGGTTTTGCAGCGACGGACGTCGTTGTAGTAGCAGATGCAACAACGGGTAAACTTTCTTTGATCTCTTCCATTATCTCCTTCCTCATTTTCTCTTTCAGCTTCGCAAATTCCTTATTCGAAATTACTTTCCCCTTTTCCGTTTTCCTTTTGTTCTTCCGTTTCCGTTTGATGGATTTCTTGTCTTTCCTTCGTTTCTTCTTTTTACTTTTCTTTCTTCGCTTCTCATATTCGGAATCACTCGAACTCTCTTCATCCTCGCTCTCTTCGTCACTTGATGACTCGTCTGTAGAATCACTTTTCCGTCGTTTCCGTTGCTTCTTCTTTCGTTCGCGTTTGGAAGACTTTTTCTTGGTGTGCGCTGTAGAAGAATCACTGGAATTGCTGCTTTCTCCGTCATCTTCTTGTTCCGATTCTTCCGTTCCTTCCTCCTTTTCTTTTTCGCTGTTCTGTATTTCGTTCGAAGTGGAATCTTTCACAACTTTCGTTTCTTGGTCACCTTCTTTCGTGGATGACTTTCTAGAAGATGGTTGACTGATAATTTCTTCACAGAATGGTGGCTCTGGTTCTGGTTGCGTAGGTGTTGGCAATTTAGGCGAAGGGCTTTCAATGACAATCACATTTTCCTTTGCTGGCTTTTCTTTTTTATTAGAAGGCGAAACGACTGTTTCTTCAATGTTGATACTTGGAGTCATGTTGAGAAATTTGGTTGAAGGTGTAGGCTTCCATTGCGACGAATGGCTGGAAGATTCATCGAGTGAGCTTGAATTGTCGAGCTCTCTTCCATGAAGTACAAGGTTAATTGACGCACTTTCGATCGATCCACTCGTTTCGTTTTCAGAAGTTTGATGAATTTCTTTTTGCTGCCTGGCTTCTGATACTACATTGGCCGGTTTGCTTCCTTTTGACGGTTGCTGTCGCTCTTCTTGACTTAGCTGGCTACCGTCGTCCGATCGATCTGCTTGTCTTTTTGGCTCTCGCCTACGACCATCGCTTGATCGCCGTCGATCGTTTAATCGCTCACTTTCGTATCTTGGGGCTCGCCTATCGTCACGATAGGGGAAATCACGATGATTACCACGCCCCCTTCCACGACCACGACCACGCAGCCGTTCATGACCACCTCTAAAACGCGATTCACGATCCAACGATCTTCTCCGATCATGGTCACGTCGTAAGGGGCGATCGGATTCTCTAGAGCTTCTACGATCTTGAGGTGCTCCTGGGCCACGCCTGTTATTACGTTCCAGCGATCTTGAACGATTTCGTCTTGGCTGTGGTGGCTGGTCAATTGGTTTAATTTCTTGAACCTCTTGATCGGCTCTATCTAGGGACTTGTCCAAACGACTGAATACGCTATCAGGTTTGGTTGGTAACGGTTGCTGCTGTTGTGGGCCTTCGGGGGAAAAATCTGTTGTGATGGTTTGCGTTTCGTGGCTTTCTTCTTCCTCTGTGGCAACAACGTACATGGAACGTTCCCCCGACTGCGATGCAAAGTTGATTTGTATGGTTTCTTTAGATTCTTCTCTGTTTTGTTGTGATTCTTTGCTTTTGGCCAAGTTGTCGATGTCATTTCGCAGATCATGGTGTGCAGTATTGTTGCTTGTGGCAGCCATCTCTGCCAGCCTCACTTTTCTGGCCTCGTTAAATGACGAAGGTCGACGTTGGTGACTGTGCGAGCCTCTTCTGTTGGAAGGATTGTTGTGAGCGGAACGCGTGGAAGAGATCTACCAAGTGAAATAAATATTTGGAATCATGCAAAATTAAGAAGATAAAGAACTTTTTGAAGAATTTGTGCTTTGTGATTTTCTTCTTATCCTTCTTTGCCCATCCACCATACTTTATTGTTGGTGAGAATTATATTGCTTGCCAACCAGACTTCTTTTCTGAAGAGGATCTTGTACAAATGCTGTTGAATATTTTCAGTGTCTCTTGACTCTTTGTTGTTTCTTTGAATTTGCCAGCCAGCACCATCGTACTCAGTTTGCTTATTGCACGAGCATCCAAAATAATCGTTTACAATTGGCTCATGCTTTGTATTGTCACTTTTAGTCTCTGGTTGATGTTGTGTGACTCATTCAGTGTTTCTTTCAATAGAAGTTCAACTTTCAAGCGCACCACCTAAAATGTAGCGAAAAGTTGGTTTTAACAACACTTAATACGCATCAGTTTGTCTCAGGACCCCGTTGGATTTTTTCTAATTATTTGGACAATCGTGGATTTTCGACTACGTTTTACTGACCACCCTGGATTTTCCATCTTATCTTACTGACCACTCTTCATTTTTACACTTGAAATACCAGACCATCCTGGACTTCAACCCTCCTCAATATAGAAGGTAGAGACTATTTCTGGAATAGCCCATTTTACAAGAATTTCTCAGAACAATGATATATAAAAAAGTTACACCTTGTTGGAAAAAATGCCTACTGCAGAATATTCAATTTTGTTGATATTTCCAACTGGCTCGAAAGAGGTTTATGAAGAGAAAGGGATTCATAATTCGTTCCTTTATTGAAGGTGCAAAATCGCAGAAGAAGATAAATTTGGAATTAAAACTACCTACCTATATAAATATAAAAAAGGTCCCCTCAATTGTGAGAGAGAAATCAAAAAAAGGAAAAATGGAAATTTTTAGGGAGAATAGGCAACCCAATAGAGTCTTTACCATTATAGATAAAATCAGGTAAGAATCTCCTTAAAATTAAGTTAAGTTTCTCAACAGAATTAACCTAATGCACAATGTTAGTTATTGGTTTCTTCAAGAGCCAAGGTAAAAGTGTTAATAAATAATAAAGAAAATCAAAAGAATAATAATACCGGGTGCACCAAAAAAAAGTATACAACTTTGTCGAGATATTGTGAGCTTTAGGATTTAAATTTTTTGTTCATTCTTTTTATATTGTATAGAGGATGCTCTAACTTGAATTTTGAGCTATCATACATTAAATTTGAAAAAGTAGTTCGAAAGTTATTTCCAAAAAACTGACTTTTTTTCCATGTCAAAATTTCAAAAAATCATTAAAAACAGCGAGCAAACTTTTCTCTTGACACTTACCTTCTTTACACATAAAAATACCAAAAAATGCAACTGTGTTCATCAAAACTCGTTATGGAATTTAAGAATATGGTAAAACAAGCTATTCCCACATCTGTATACTTTTTTTTGGTGCACCCGGTATAATAAAACTTTTGTTTACAAACCTTTCCGAACCAATTGAATCAGTCTTTGTAGGTGGTTGTTGGTTAAACAAAGATGATGTTTTGTCACTTTGATATCTTCATCAATTTGTCATCAGTAGCTGTTAATTACTCTTTAACTTCCTTCCTTGCGTGTTGAATTTTGTCCAATCGTTTTGCAGACTTGCATCTTCTTCTCTCTTAAACATTTTCAAACTTCCTTCCTTTGAAAGGAAAATGGTCATCCTACAATGTTGATTGTGTATTGATGATGTCTTCGGGTAATTGAGGTTTTTTCAATCATTTCACCACAACTTTGTGTTTTCCCTCATGAGAACTTCTAGACTCCTTCGTTTAAATTTCTGTTCATTTTCAATGACTTCTTTGCTATTTGCTTTCATCATCTTTTACATCTGGTCAATGTTTTGGTCACATAATATTCAACAGCACTTCATTCAGATACTTCTATCAACAGCTTGTTGCTCGTATCGAAAAATTGAGTTGTCTAGATCTAAGCAATACAACACATCAAAGTATGGGAGAAGGGAAGGAGGGAATAATGGTTGAAACTCAAACTGTAAACTTGTAAGACTTATAAAATCCTTCTAAGGTCGTAAGCAAGACCAGCGAATCTTTTTTTCATACCAGTAACCATTTTCAAAGTCGAAACAAAAGCTTTTAGCTTGAAAAAAGTTGCAAAAATCAATTTTTAGAAAAATCTCAAGTCATCTAATAACATTTTTGAATTGGAAAAAAGAAAGAAGTAAAGATGCTAAAGAATACAGATTCGGGATATAGGAAAGAAGAAAGAGACAATTAAAAATATACCTCAACCGAATTGTAGTCATTCTAAAATAAAGAAAAAAAAATACAAAATTAACTTAAAAATAATACTCATATTAATAACCTTGTTTAAAAAATGTTTTTATAAGTAGTAAGTCTGTTGTGTAGTAAGCATTGAATGACTGTGTCATTCCTTTCACTCCATTCAGTTTCATCCAAAAGTCAGTTTATTTCAAAATATGATGTCGCCTTGATATAATGGTATTTTCAACATAATTGCACTTCGATTTCACTTAAAAAAAGAGTCTGAATTTGATTAAAAAGATATCATCAATATTCATCTCGATTGTCTCCTTTGCTTTGGACTTGTCCACGAATTAATAAACGTCTCAGAAGTATAACCATCTCAAGAGTGTAAATGTCTTTGGAGTAAGCATAACAGTCTGTTATTTTACCTTATCATTCACTTGTAAATCATCTCGTCCAGGATCATATGAGTTCCTTTTCAATTTGACAGGTCTTGAAGATTTCCCTTCTTTTTTGTTTCCAGCTGGCATGTTAACTGTCAGATTTTTTTCGTTTGCATTAAATTTCCTCTTCTTTGGCAAACTAAAAATAAACAAAAGAGAAGAGCATAAATCATTATGCAGAATGTTGATGAACCAATCCAAATTAGCTATATTTAAATAAACAGTATATGAACGAACTATTTAGTAGGGTTCAATTTAATATCCAGGTATGCTCATAAGAGTTATCAGCTGATTTCTTTCCCAGATGATTTGAATAAAATGTTTTCATCTGGTTCAAAATTTAGGTGATTTTCAAGGTTTTCTTTAGTAAATGTTATTTCTATTCATACCAGAAGTTTTACAGGGCATTCTTTTGCTTGCGAGTCAAGTAAATAAAGCGCTTTCGCAGCGCATCTATCTTTGATACACATTTTAGTTGTAAGCTAGTGTGGCTAGCTGTACGAGGTCCAACTGGGTCCAGCATTATTTCTGGGAACTAGGCTATCTGCACCGGTAGATCTTTTTCATCGGAGGTTGCTTTCATTCAAATTAGTATTTAAAGGTTTGCATGGGTCAAATCTTTTCACTTATCAGTTTTCACTGATAAAAATTAAGCCCTAAGAAGTATCTATATCAGGCTATCCTATGAAGTCATTAAGTAATGTTTTCACTGCTGGAGCCAAAATGGTATCACGCAAAAGGTCCAAAATTAATCTATTGAAAGACCATGAACACCCAAGGTATGTATGGATGGCCTGATCATACGCCATATATATTTTTGCATCATTTTCGGGTCAAAATAACAAAACATTCTCTAAGCCTGAACAAAACCTGAAATCAGATCATCAATGTTTTCTGCACAAACGTGTGAAAACAAACGATCTTGAATATCCAATTTTGTTTTCGAAAGGACCAAAACCCATTTTGATCGGGCGTGAGTGGTGAAAAAAATAGCTGGGAAAAACAAATTACAGACTCAAATCCTGTGTCTTATTGGACTAGAGAAAGCATAAGTGAAATTGCGCGATCTGATTGAATTAAAAAAATACTGTGTGAACTGCAACCGGAAATAATTCTCATTCCAAAACAAGATGGCGACAAAGAAATCAGGTTTTTTTGCTTTGGACAAAAGGTTGCAGATTCTGGTTGATTTTGGGGTTTTCTCTTATCTTCTCTCATTTACTTTAATTATTAAAAGCTTCTTCAACCTTTAGGGAAGGTGAGTCTATAAAAGTTATTTATTTTTTGTTGCAAAAATGGGTTTAAAAAAGCATTTTTTGTGCTCAAGGTTTGATTTTCTTGACAAATTGTTGTCTTCAATCTTAAATAGATGAAATAGTATTTCACTAATGGTTATGATTTTTTACAGAACATAGTATAGTAAAACTATTTAGGAGTTTGAACTTTTTTACAGAATTTCAAAAAGTCTGATAGTTCTGGAGATATATTCAAAGGTTTTGACATTAGTGTGGTTGTGTTACAAAAATACAGGCTGTTTGTAGGAAAAAAATAAGATCTAGCTGAAACGTTCTCCAGACCTTCTCTATAGGATGGTTATACCTCAGGAGAAAATCCCCTAAAATCCCACTGGTGGAACATTCCTTTTTTGGGCAATTTCTATTTTCCCCAGGCAAAATCCTAAGGGCGAAATTTTTTGAAAATTTCAAAATTATTTCCAGACAATATCATGTATACCATTCGAAAGCTCTCGAAAAACTATATAGAAGACTTTTAAGGGGTTATAGCCGATTTCCTTACCTAACTCGAGATATTTCATGCGCAAGTTCCATTTTTGCCACATTTTGGTCTAAAATTGACCATAAATAGCATCTGCTGCGTGAATTAGCTTGAGTTAGGTAATGAAATCGGCTATGCCCGTTGAAAAGTCTTCTATATAGTTTTTTGAGAGCTTTCGAATGGTATACTTGATAATGTCTGAAAATGAGTTTGAAATTTTCAAAAAATTTCGCCCTTAGGGTTTTGCCTGGGAGAAAAAGAAAAATGTCCCAAAAAAGGGACACACAACTCACACACGAAAACCACTTTTGTTTTCTCCAATCAGAATGCGTGATACGAGTTACTTGAGGAAACCCAGGGTGAAGGCCTACAAAACCTACAAAATGGAGGGGAAATAAGGGTGTCAATCTTATGGTTGGCGCTTCTTTTTGTGCTTTGGTTTTAGGTCAGCGTTTTTGTTTTTTTGATAGTGATTGTAATCAATTGGTTATTAAAGTTATCCAAAGTAATCAATAACAATCAAGAAAGTAATCAATAACAATCAAAGTACTTAAACAGTTATCAAGTCTTGGAAGGGTTGCTATGAAAGTGATTGAATACTCACATTTTTTTTGAAATTTTGATACCTGAAATTTAACTTGATAATGATGATAAGTGGTCGTTCAATTACTTCGATCATTATCAATTACTTTGATAATTGAATTTATTGATTAGTACCGTCTGGATGTAAGTTTCTTCAGTCTGTTTGCAACGCCTCAGTCAGTTAGTCACACTAGCGTCCCACCGGAATATGTATTAAAGATTAATGCTGCGAAAGCGCTATTCCTTTACTTGACTCGCAGGCAAAAAAATCCGCAGCAAAACTTCTAAAGGGATTCATGAAAAAATAACCCGGCGCTTTTTAATGAAATTAACATTTTGGAAAACTATGAGAAATTACCTAAAATTTGAGCCATAAATGAAAAAGTTTGAGGCAAGCCAACCTTGAAAACTAATTTGAAGATCAAGTTCTCAAAAAAATAAAATCTACGGGGGAGACGGAACCAATCTAGATCCGGCACTGCCAGATAGGCTATTTCCCGGAAATTTTACCGGACCTCTAACACTGACCCGTTTACATGTGCGGAATTATTTTTACTTTAGCGTATAAACAAGGCCTTAAAAATCGAAGCACTGTCTCGGGAATTGAATGACAAAATTTGGTTGGTTGATATTCTGGCTGCTGCACGTTTGCAATCGATCATTTTGTCTCATTTATATTTTCAAGTTTTAATCAATTGTCTTGGGAACTTGAACTTGATTCAGGTAACTCATCCTTGTTGTTGCAAGTACATCCTGTATATATAGATGACTGATGTTGTTTTTTCTGAAAGCTTTAAATTCCTAGTGT
Organism: Clytia hemisphaerica; assembly: GCF_902728285.1. Taxonomy (NCBI): domain Eukaryota; kingdom Metazoa; phylum Cnidaria; class Hydrozoa; order Leptothecata; family Clytiidae; genus Clytia; species Clytia hemisphaerica. Next base: position 1,884,514 of record NW_027103851.1, on the reverse strand, counting down.
GACTAACTGTCAGTTAACGCCCTTTAACCGCTGTCTCACAGACCGATTTCAAGAAAACCCAAAATTTTTTACAACTGATAGACTCAATTTTTAGACCAAACACGAGGACCTAAAGTGAAGATATTTGTGATTGCCGCCTGCTGAGTAAACACAAAATTTTCCGTATCTGTACCTTTAGTAACAAATCCTTAGTAAGTCGGTGTTATTCCAGGAAAAATAGCAGAACAATATCTTGACAAGAATCTTAGTATAGAAATTGGAATCTTATCAGTTACATCAAAATGCCTCGAAAATGTCAATATGAAAATTACGTAATCAGAGAACGTATGTCTAGGGATTTATGTTAGGAACAGATCATGCTGATTACCCTCTTAAAATGTGCCATAGGTTATAAAAACTTGAAAAAACATCAATTTTTAGGGAAGGAACCATTTTTGGTTTCCCTACCCGGGTATTTAGGGTCCACCGACTGCTCAAAGGGGCCGCCCTAGGAGTGATTTTTTTCTTTGTCAAAAGATGGTCATGTGACCCCTCATTGTAAAGAGAATTTCATGCAGCTTCCAAAAAAGCTCACAAGTAGTGACTAAAAATGAGGTTATAAAAAGTTATGCCTGGTAGAAAATGATCATTTTGTGATTTTCCCCTCTAAAAACGCATGTTGAGTATATTAAGGTTTTACAATCATTTCCCTATCCAAATCGTTATACTTTGATCAATACTTCAGGGGGGGGTCAAGCAGTCAGTACAAGACATCATGCTGGTTAGTACCGTGGTGGTATACCTACAAAATTTTCAAAAATCAGTTAGTACTTGATGGTACTAAGTGACTGCTAGGGTGGTGTCAAGTAAAAAATCTAGGAAAACAGTTAGTACAAATGAATACTAAGTGCTACTTTTTTACCTTTTCTAGAAAAATATTAAAAATAAATACTAAAAGCAATCAGGGAAATCCCCCTCCATAAGAGAAATCAAAGAACCTAAGACATTTAAGTCTTCCCCTTTGGAGTTTGTTTGGTATTACCCTTTAGTTAAACACTATATCAGGGGAATTCCCAAACTATAGATTGATAAATAAAAGAAAAAAGTTAGATCGATTTTGAAATACACGGGTTTCGAATTAAATCTGGCGCGAGAGAAAAAATCAAGTAAATAAAAGGAGCGATAAGGGGAAATGCCTTATAAAAGGTTGATAGATTTCCTTTCTTCTCTTTTGAAAGCCAGGTGTTCATTCAAAAGATGTTTTTCTATTTTAAATTCAATAAAAGAAATATGATTAAACGATTGACTTTTTATTTTAATGTTTTTTGTTTTCATAATGACCCATAAAGTCTGTCAAAATGGAAAAATGAGCTAAAATTGCTTGATACACGGCCAATTTTCGTTCTGTTTACTTGATATTTTTCGTGCAAATTTACATGGGATCAAAGCTAAAGCTAAGAAAAAATTTAATTCGAAACCCGTGTATTGTAAAAGTTCGTAATCTTGTTCTTTATAAATCATGAAAAAGTATTTTTTTCTGTCTTGATTGAAATTGAACGCTACATATTATGTTTATGTTTTTGGTTTACGGTGTTTCATTATTGTATCAATTGAGAAGTACTTCGTTATTTGAAACTCTTGTACATATATCGCTGTACAGCGTTGTGTTAAAATAAAATTTTTGATTAATTTTAATTCATCATACCAAATCAATAACTGTTTCAAAACAATGGTTTGACAAAAAGTAAATATCACACTCTCGTTTGATAGGTTTTAAGGGGTGGTCCTTAGTGAATTTCCTTTGAAATCACTTAGTATGTTTCATACTAACTGTCAAAGGGTGGTGGTGTGGCCTCTTTCCTCCAAAGAATCACTTAGTAGGCATGATGTCTTGTACTAACTGCTTGACCCCCCCCCTGAATACTTTCAAAAAATCATACAGAGTTGAGTAAATCAGACTTTTTGTCATAGGATAGCAGTATTTTTCAAGAGCTCAGTAAGTACATGTATGAAGAAAATGGTACTCAATAAAAACATGACATTCTTGGGCAAACAAATCCAAATCACTTTAAAAAGTTTATAAAACCCTCCAAAGAAGTCAAGGTAATTAAACTTGAATAGGCTGATAAAGTCAAGGAGCAGAAAACTGAAGCCTTTACTGAAAAAGAAAAGGCAAGTTTCAGTGAAGAGTCAAAAAAGTACTCATTATTGGAGACTTATCTCAGGCCAATATAACTCAGAAGAAGAAATTACTTAAGAAGTACAACAAACTTGGATGATAAACTTAAGAACAAAATGATGTATGATGAAGTGAAATATGCCAAAATTACATGAATGTCTCTCAAGCGAACAGCTGCAGTCTTTCGTTTGAGAAAAGATTATCGCAACCTCTCCACAGAAGAGTATGTTGAAAACTTGAGCTCTTACCTCAGTATTGCACGTTGTTGCTCTTAGACAACTATTGGAGATCTTAGAAATGTTATACATGGAATTGTGGGTAAGAGGGATGATAGTAAATCACTAACACTGGAACTCACTCTCCTTTACAAGGTCAAGGGGATGAAACAATACAGTCAAAAAACTTGTGATATTGGGGAGCAGTAAAGTCCAAAGACTTGTGATATTGGGGAGCATGTTATTGCCTTTTGGCATGAGGGTATTGGTAATGAGACAAAATGACATTTAGGAGTAGTAGAAAAGGTTCAACCAGTAACAGTTTCATACATGACACAAACTGATTAAAGCAGACACAACTGGACATTCCTTGAAAAAGTTGAAATAATTATGACATCTGTCGACCAAGTAATTGCAACTAAAATCAAAGTCCAATATCTTGGAACTGAGAGGATAAGATGTTGTCAAAAATATTTCAATCTCAATTTATTAGGTTTAAAATCTAATAGCAAAGGAAGTACCCTTCAAACTCTGTAAAATATCTTTTGGATAGTATAAGGTTTGAGAGGTTGACGGACTTCGACTGTTCTCGATTAGAGCAACGAAATTTCTTATTTGTCAAAAAGCTCCTTTATCCTTGGTTTTATAGTTTTTAAATTTTTAAAATGATCCTGTAGATTCAAAATTTATGGTATCAGTAGAAAATAAGCACTTATGTTTATTTCATGTAGGTCTTCCAAAAAATATAATGAAAGTATGAATTAATTGCAAAAGTATGAATTTTTTAAGACATTACATGATTACACTAAAAAAGCCTCTTTCAAGAGCAATATAATGTACTCTACAACCTTATCACTTCATTTTTGATGCATAGTCATGATGTTTTTCTTAATCTACATTAAATTACCTTTCAAATGAGGGGTAACTTGATAGGTCTTTTTTTAGGCAACCTAACAGTGAGATTCCGAGGTGGGCGTGACCTTAAAGGCCCCGGTAGGGAAGTCAAAAAAGGTTTCTACCGAATTTGTTCTACTTTTTCTAAAATTATACATGTTTTGGCACATTTTGAAGGGGTAATCAGTTTATGATTCCAAAAATCCATTTTTAACATAGATCCCTAGTATGTCTTGCTCATTATAAAAAGGCCGAGACAAACTTTCAATAATAGGATTGTAACATCGAGTTAAGTCTCTTTTGTTAAGTCACCAGGGGGTAAATAAAACAGACCTTGATACATTTATCGTTCGTTTCAACTTGACGATTCGTTTAAAACTCAGCCTCCTAAATATTTGGGGTAGGTAAAATATGTACAAAGAAATCCATACTTTTCCAACCCGGCAAATCTTTAAAAAAGAAGCGAACAATAAAATATAATTACCCTTTCCAAATAAACCTCTTCGGTGGCGAGCGTAGTCTACTCTGACGTAATTGTAAAATTTATGTGATGGGAGTTTGACATAGTAATGTAATGTTGTTTGGGGAATTATGAAGTTCTCTGGAATTTCGATTGCATTTATTCAGGTTGATTTTTTATGACTTCTAATGGTACTTTTTCTAACGAGTTTGATTACTCTGTTCTCACACTTATGTCTTTTTTTTCGCGTCCTTTTCCGTGATTACTTTTATCTATATTTTTAAAGACAGGTAAGAAGGCATATTGATGTAACTGTCCGCTCACAGCTCTACTCTACCATTTTTGTTTTGATTTAACTTTGTATTTTAATGACCAGCCAGGTCTTTCATTTGAGGGCTATGCATAGACCTTTTCGCCTTTCCATCTGCCATATTGAATTGTATGCAAAAATTATGGTGGCCGAATTGCCGTGGTGAAATTCCCTTAGAAAGTATGCAAAACATATGCAAAAAGAAAGTATGAATTAAAAACTTACATGCATAATTGGCATTATATTAAAGTGTAATCTTGTAGAAGAAAGATTAAATTTGCTTACAAAGGTAAAAAACAATCCTTATTCGGCTGACGGCAAATTATTCTCCTGGGAATAGAGCCGCCAAATGATCAAATCAAAACATTGAGAAAGTGTGACGTCATAATTACTGCTTTCAGTTTGCGTGTTTGAAAGTTTGATGTGTGTACTCTGTCTTCATGGAATTTTTTTATGGCATGAAAACAGAATATGCAATGTCTTTAAGAACAAATTCCTAAAAGGCTTTTGTTGTTCTGTAAATATTTCCTTTTGGATTAAGAAATTCCATCTTTCATTGTTATAATGATTATAATATTTATTTATAAGATGCTTTGTTGTCTTTTTAATCTTTATGTAAACTTGCATTTGTTTTGCATACATTCCAACTAAATCCAACCACGGCATTTTCGTTCCTGTATTTTTGCATACAATTCAAGATGGCGGACGGAAAGGCGAAAAGGTCTATGTTAGCCTCCACTGATGCAAGTTACCCTATCTCACGGTACAAAAAATGACGGTGTTAAAAAAAACAGTAGTTTTTTTTCGGACATGCTGCTTCCGTGCAAACTTAGATCTTTCGGATTTACTTGTTTCTTTTTTAGCATTTTTTTTACAGAGTATAAACAGCAAATAGGTCAAGGAGGATAATATCTAAAATAAATTCTTAAGAGGTTTGGTCACAAACTAGACTGGTCACAAATTGGGCAGGGGATTCTAAAATGTTGAAAGTGAAAGTAGTGTAGTGTTCGTTACGTTGTTGTGTCATTAAAAGAGAAGAAAAGAAATTTATATGGTTGAAAAAGTGAAAGATAAACCAATATACCTGCTTTTTATCTCCAAGCTTATTTTCTTGTTTTCAGTCAAGCTCACAGCCTCAACTCCAGCGTTTATATTACATAAATTCAAGCTTGAGTTTCTTCGATTTCGCTTTGGTCGCGGTGATATATGTTGTCGAAAAAGCGCAATCAATTCAATTTTACTTTTGTTTTCATCCTTCTTAATAATTGACCTATTAATTAAATGTATCATTAAAGTTTCTACAGACAAATTCTCTGGAAAAAGTAGTTCCTGGGCAGTTAACTTTGAGACTTTGTTTTGACTTTTTTCAACCAGAGACCAGCCGTGACCACTCGCATTTTCGACCTCCATTTTTCCCGAGCCTTGCTAAACTCGTAGTTGACAATAATACAAAAATATTTTTCATTGGTAAATGTTGAGGTCAAAATGAATTTAGCTTGATCGGCCAGCTTGCTCTCAATTGCCAACTTTACTCGAGCAGGAAGGTAAAAACCGGCAAATCAATTATGATAGGCTGGTTTCCATTTACAATATTGTAAGACTGACAATTTTGTGAACTTTGAGACTTCTTTCCGAATTTTTTGTTCGATTTTATCCTTTTCAAAAGAAATCTAACTATTGGTACTTTAAAATTTCAATCAAAAATGAAAACATTTGGAGAAAAAATACACATGACTTTTGTTCAACATTCCATAGTATATCTTGGCCTTTAAGTACGCAGCATAGTGCCCTTGCTACATCTCGAAAAGAAAGTATTATGATGTTGCTAATAGCAATGTTGCTGCGGCTGGCCGCCATTTTGTTCTAAAATTTAGTCGTGATTTGCTTCTTGGACCGTCAGGTGTCAGGACGTGACAGGCAGTCAATTTTTTGATGGAAACTTTTACAATTTGGCATTTGTATATTTTACATATTGAACTAATTTATGAAATTAGATTTAGCTGAGGAAGAAGCTCAGTCTTCAAAATTATGATTGACTAAAGCTGCATATTGCAGGATGTCCTCATATTGCGGCAAGCTTTTTTCTTAGTGGCTGGTCAGTCATCCTTGCAATTGGAATTGCATCATGATGGTAGTCTAATCGACATCGGGATACAGAAGGTTTTTTCATACTCCCATATCCGGAAGCTTTTTTACAGAAGATATTGCAGTATTTTCGTTTAATTCTGGAAGCTTTTGTTTGTGAGAGTTAGGCTGCTGATGGAAATTAATGATATGTTTACGCCGTACTGTACTGTGTAATGTTAATGACGATTTTCAGAATTCGAAGCAGCCAAGTTTTCATTATTCATTATTCATTATTTTCCCATAAACATTTATTTTTACCAGATTTTTCGTTTTTCCTTCTATATAGATACACAATCTCCTCTTGTGTCTCCGGAACTCTCGTGTTTTTATTGATTCTTTTGGTTCCCGTTTGTACGAGCTTAAAGAGATAAATCTTCTTCTTCCCGCTAGAGAATTATATAATGTTATCTCCATGTGGATCCACAATATGACAAAATTAAATTCACACGGTAAAGACTACTTGAGGGCCGTTCGGGTTGTTAACAATCTAAAAAAGCCGCGGGCCGTTTGTTTTGATATCAACTTCGAAATTTTTTGTTCTCTGCTCATGAAGTGGGAGGAAAAATAATGACAACTTTTCGAGAAAATACCAAATAATGACAACTTGATGCGGCAGGTTTTTGAACAGGCGGGCGGCTTACGGTAGTCATAACATTAAATTCCATCGGCCTTACCGCAAGTTGTTTGGTCTAATATCGACATCCCTCGTCTAATTCCGACACCCTTCTTTAGAGAAAGGAAAAATATGAAATGAAAGCTTGAATCACTGATTGGAAAAGGATTATTCCTCTCTGACCAGTAAGCAAAGAAAAAAAGTTTCAACCTTTCTATAAATTTCAGCTCTAGAAAAGGGTGTCGGAATTAGAGGAGGGGTGTCGACATTAGACCAAGTTACGGTAATTATAGGCCCGTTTCATGTGACGTCACATGTTTACATCAGCTCGTTGCGACCCGCAAAACGGCCCGACTTTCAGAGGCAAAAAAGACAACAACATTAGCTGGAGGCACGTAGTTTATGTCAATTTTCTCAGGATCTAGAAGGAATTTTGAATAGAAATTTTAGTATGTTATCTAATAGCTATATAGGATTATACTAAAATTTAATGAAATTCTGATGAAGAGATTTTGAATAATAAAATCAAAACTGCCTTTTTCCAGCAAGCGCTTTGTGTTTTCTGCCTCTGAAAAATCGTAACTATTTTGGTGCATGCGCACACAAACGCGAAAAATCAAAACATTGAAACGGGTCTATTGCGCATGAAAGTTCATTTTGAATAAAATCATTTAGCTTGAAATTTGCAGAGAATCTCACGCTGATAATTTTCAAAAAACCGTACCAAGACGAAAAAAACCGTATATATACCTCACAAGATTTTTGGATAAACAGATACAGAAAAGGTCAAATTTTTATGGATCATTTTCTGTTTTTGAAGGGAGGAGAGCCTTATATAAATGTTTTCAAATATGTATAAAAAAGCGAAAAAGAAATTGGCTAAAAGTGAGTAAAATTTGCGAAATTGACATCAAAACGTCTAAAAGCTTCCAGGTATATCCAGACGGTGTCAATTGAACGAATCGAAAGCCGAATCAATTGAACACAATTGAACACAATCAAATAATTGCAATTCGATTGTCGAACGCAATCGAACCGCAATCGAATATTACCTAGGATTTGATGTCGTTCGATTGCTTCGATTACGTTTGATTGTATTCGATTATGTTCGATTACGTTCGATTGATTTAGATTTTATTCGCTTTTGTACGATACTTTAGCGCTGAGCCGCCCACACTAAAAAGCTCTAACGGAGTGATCCAATTTAATTTAATCGCAATCAAACTCATCGAACGTTATCATAATCGAACGAAATCGAATATTAATCAATTCAATTCAAAACTTATTTATTCGCCTGCATATCATTAAAAATTTACATATTTAAGTTTGTATAAATTAGGGGAGGGGATGCAGGCCAGGAGTCCATCCAATAGACGTTTCCGTCTAATCATATGGAATGGCTACCTGGACGCAGATTTTTTTCTGTGGGGTTGATATAACTATTAGAGTAACAATATTTCAATATTCCAAATAACAAAGTAAAAAAAAAACTCAACGTTAATCAATTGTAATTGACAATCAATCGAACCAATGGAACATAGTCAACTATTAATCGAACCAATCTAACCTTACTTGGCTTACTCGAACGCAATCAAACACAATTGAATATTACCCAGGAATTGGCCGTTCGATTGAGATTCGATTACGTTCAACAATCTAATCCCAATTATTCGATCGTGTTTGATTACGTTCGATTGGTTTGATTACAATTTTTGTTTGAAGTTGTTCGATTGACACCGTCTGGACGTATATGGAAGTCCGAAAAAGCTTCTGTGTATCCTGATGTCGATTAGACTGCATGGGGTGAGCATTTGCAACGGGTTTTCCATACCCAGTGTGAGAATCTTACAATGAGAACTTATTTTTCAATATTCTTAGAATGAGAATGATATACATTTTTCTCAAACAAAAGTATGCTTGGGTGATTTGCAGGAAATTGTTCCGAAAGGCTGAAAAAATTCTTAAAAAATTAATTCCCACGTCTCAGATGCAATTTAAAGTATGAGGCCCTAGGTCCTAGGAGGAAGAAAACACAAAATAGGCAGACTAAGTAAGACGAGTATGAGAAGTTTTTGAAAGTGGTCAAAATACACTGATCTAGGTAGAGTCGAGTCGCCAGTGCACGAACGGCCCCAGTGCACGAACAAGCATCTTTGAACTTGAAAAAAACAACCAAAAACAAACTTCTATAGAACTTCCTTTGTGCAGCAGAATCATCAAACTATCCCTTGCAATCTCTCCAAAAATTAAGATAAACAGAGCACTAGAACAACACCAAACCGATTTTGAACGAGGCCAAATTTAAAGAAATCACGAAATTTGGGATTTTTGTAAACATGGCTGATCGCAAGAGAAAATGTTTTTTATAAGAAAATTTGCGCAAGAAGAGTTCTGAAAATGACTTTACTCTTTTAAAAACCTGTTATCTTCCATCACACAAAATTTCATTGAAACTTGTTTGCTCATTAATTCAAAATCAATAGAAACATATATCACCAGTAGTTGATATAAAAAAGATTCCAGTCCGCGAACGATCCAAACACCATATTCAAAATGAAGACATTACAACATCAAAACATTCGAAAGCGCTGGCGATCTCAATTAAAGATTAAAAAAGAAGACACTACATTGCCGCGCTTTTCGATGAGCAAAACTTGAAAAAGAAAACAAAAAAATGGATGACAAGAAAATATTTACAAAAATAAACAGGTTAGTAAAACGCTAAAGTTCTTATAATAAAGACGCTTTTTTCGTGAAAAAGCGTGTGGTTTCGAAAAGTTCAAATACCCCTGTATCATCTCGGAAGAGAGTTATAGTATTACCTGCGAGCGGAGCTCTAATTTTTTCTTTCAAAAGATCGTTCGCGCACTGGTTCCTTGTTCGTGGACTGGGTCCGAATAGCGCTCGCTTTAACCACTTATTATTCCAAGAAGAAGGCTTCAAATAAAGTGAAAAAAAACTGAAAGAAGGACTTTAACCTTGTCTACAAGATAGTCAAAAAGGATTTATGCAAAAACTAAAAGTAAGTGAAAAAAGTGAAAAATAAGTTTGGCATTCGTGCACTGGGGACCCTCCTCTACCAAAGGATACGAGCAACAGAGGAAGTTAAATGGAGACATAAGTCGTCGCAGTAAAATAAGAGTGCTTTATGTCCAAAATCACTGTTTTGCAGAAATCGAGTTTAAAGTTTTCATTATTTGCTTGAGCCTAATGACGAAGACTTATTGTAAAATTTTCAAGTGTTTTCACTAATTCTGCCTTTTTGGTAGTTGTGTATCACATTTTTGAAAAAAAAAATCAATGAGTGCGCCATTGAGTGTACCATAATGGCGCGCATTCGTCAACAGAAATGGACATAAGGCATTTTTCTTCTATAAATTTCACTGGAAAATGGACTTAAGTATAAATTGCTTAATAAAAGTGATGAAAACAATCCCACAATTTCAATTAAGAAACTGATAAACAAAAAGCAGGTAGGTATAATAAGTTTCTAGTCGTTTTATATCAAGAATCTATTCTTAATCTATCAATTCATAACATTTAAATTAGCTTAAGTCCACTTTATTATAGCACATGTAAAAGTAAAAAGCCTTATGTCCAAATTTGGACAGCTTTCTCCCAAATGAGATAAAATCCAAGAAATCTAAAGTCACCATTCAAAAGAGCACAGCCTTGTGTCCCAAAAAATGTAAAAAATTTTTTTTTCAAAAAATGGACATAAGGCACTCTTATTCTACTGCAACGAAGTGTGTAGTGATGGAAACAGTATATTTTGAAACGTAAACAACTGGCCGAAAATGTATGATAGAACTTGGGATGACATTGGGGATGCATCAAGATATATAGCTGAGTGCCTAACCCGTTTTGATGATGGGTGTCCTTGCTAACCTGTTTTGGTGACGGGTTTCTTCCTAACCCATTTTGATGACAGGTGTCAAGCCTAGCCCTGTTTTGATGACGGAGTCATAACAGGGAGGTTGCCCTGGCGAACCTTTGAATCCAAGTAACTGACTGCTGACTTGCCAAGGTTACATAGTAACCCTACACTAGAACTAAACGTATCATGATGCATCCCAAATGACCTAATCTCTGATTAACACAGCCTTGCCCAGGAGAAACCATGAGATTAGGATCCATCTTGGGAGAACGCAGTTGATAACTAAAAAGAGAAAAGGAAGAAGCAGAACACAGCAACAAAACTACAGGTGGTAAGGAGAGGGTGGGAGGGAAAGATTGAAGTTCTGATCTATTTAGACTGAGCTGAAAGGGCCTGGGCAGTTCGTTATGAACGTGTTCCTTATTAAAAACCGTGTAGATAAACAAAGTTTAAAAGTTATAAAGTAACTAAGGGAGCAGAATGACTAGAGGTACAGAAAAACAAAGCTTTGAAAGTATGTAATAAAGACACTGGATAACAAAATTACAGAGAAATGAAATGAATAGTGCTTTTAAGGAGAACACTACAATTTTGATGAACGTTTACATATTCCTTTTTTTTCCTTTTGTTTACTTCAAAAAAATTCATTCATAACCATTGAATTTGTTGGAAAAAAGAGCCAGAGTAAACAAAAAACAAAAATGGTAGTGCAACTTTTTTCAGGGAACTTAGAGATTTTGAACATGAAAAATTCTGAACAACTGGGTGAATTGCAGAAAAATCATACAATGTCCCGTCTGCAACAAAAGCACCATTCATTTATGCTTACAAGTCAAGATCTGGGAACTAGAGAGCCCCTTTTTTTTGTTGTTGTGACATACTAAATGGTTTCTTCTGTTAAAGACATTTATTGTCTTCAAATAATCTATTCTGAATTTTTTAACTAGTAAAAGCAAATACTGTCCAAAAATTGGTCCTGTCCGCAATGGCACAAGTCTTAATTTCTCATTTTTTGAGAAAACTTTAATGTTCTAACTGTATCAAGTCAATAAACTATAGGGAACTACATGCATTTTGCAGCAGTATTCTTTTTCTTGACTTTACATGTATACTGACCAAGCTATATCTGCCATCTTTGACCAAAGTTTTTTTAAATTGGTACCCATAAAGAAGCCATTGCAGTGTTAAAAATTAACGTCCAACTGCGCCACATCATCAAAAGTTTTGGAGGGAAAGTAGATCTAGCACTCGTGATGCATTTTCACCACTATTGAGTAGTGCCGGCATTAGGGTACCACTTTCAAAAAACTCTGATCAAAGATTTTGCTTGGCCTGGATTGAGAAACTTGGTCTAGGTTATATTAAGGTCAGTGGTTGAGTCCCACAAAAGATGCTATATTATGTATATTATTCTAATCTCTTTTTAGGGTAGATACATGGTAGGTATATAAAAACAATTAAGTTAGGTTTTTTATTAGTAACAGTTTTTCAAAATGGCAGCACCAGCTGTCCAGAAGCGTGATGGAAGTGGTACGTACACATTTTCCAGTAGGCCACATGCAATCCAACAACGAAAGAAATATAGGGACCCATATGAAAAGTAAGTCAACTTATTTCAGTTTTCCCTCGTTTTTCTTATTTGCAGATTTTTCTAGTACTATTTCTGCCTATTTTTGCTAAAACTGTTTTCCAGTGATTTATGAAAAATAGAAAATGCTGATTTTATTAAAAAGTGCTTATTTCTGTGAATGACATCACATCACAAACCTTTATTATTTGTAAATATCTAACACTTTCAGGGGCCAAATCTTTGAAAATGTAAATCCAATTCAAGGTCTCGATCACTTGAATGCTAGTTTCTTTTTACTAATGAAAATATCAATACAATGAGATTTAGCAGGAAATTTTGACCAACAAAGTATCATCATAAAAAAGTTCCGTGCTAAAACACAAGAATCTTGGATATGATTGACATCAAAACATTTTTTAAAATTAGTCTTCTACTCTTTTATTATCATGGTATATCGGGTATTTGACTGATTGATTGATTGTCACAACAATCATCCTTAAAAAAGTAGGACCCATTATTACTGTAATTTTAAATTGAGTTAAAGATTAAAGGGTGTTTAAAAAAATGAAATTGATAAAATAATATCTAAATGAATTATATCCATTTTTTTTTTCAGGGAAAACCAAGCACAGTCTATGTATGGTAATATTATGTATGATAGGAGAATTGTAAGAGGAAATACTTATGCCCAACATATTTTGCCAGTGGTAAGTTTTCATGGTTTCTTTTTCTCCAATATAAATTTTTAACCTTTGAAAAGTGATCATATTAGATTAATTCATGTTTTCAGAAAACAAATTCATAGAAGACTGTCAAAAAAAGCTTTCATTTTACGTTATGTAATGGCATAAGTATAATACACATGTTTACTGTGTTGTACGCATCCTAGAATTATACAAAATACATCATACACAATTCTTTTCCAGAGCTCACAACCTGACCCTATTGAAATCCAGAAACAACAGGAAGCTCGTAGGAGGGCAATAGCCCGAAAGAGAGCTAAGCAACATCTAAAATCACAAACACCAGAGCCGGTAGATGGTAGGAAACATATTGATGTACAGACTGAATTATACTTAGAAGAATTAACTGATCGTGTTGAAGAGGCAGATATTTCAACTCAAACAGATGCCTTCCTGGATCGACCACCGACACCTTTGTTTATTCCAGCTAAGACTGGTATTGATGTTGCTACTCAAATCCTACAAGGAGAAGTAAGCCAATTATATTCATCTCATAATTTATACAGACTGTGGCAAATTTTTATATTATTATCAATCTTGCTGTCAACTTCCAATTAATCTAATGATGATTAACTGGATCATCAAGTTTCAAACTAAGCATTGTGCCTTAAATTGCTCTTGACTTTCAAAAATCGTTGTTAAGTTACAGATCATGTGGATATTTTAAATGGATAAAGCCCAGTAATCTAGAACTTTTAAGGCAGTCTTTCAATTGTTTTCACGGGATCCAGCTGGCTTGGCTGTTCGTGGATTGAATGGAATATTGGAAGGAGTGGGGATTCGAACCATGAACCCCTGGTTTGAGACGCTGACGCCTTCAACCACTTAGTCATCGCTCCTTTCAATCAATTCCTTGAATTTTTAAAGTCTTCAAAGAGCAGTTCTTCAATTTTTCTGATTATATCCTTTTTACCTTTATAGCTTTTCGACTTTGACCTTGAAGTTAAACCCATATTGGAGGTACTTGTTGGTAAAACAGTTGAACAATCTCTTCTGGAAGTCATGGAAGAGGAAGAACTAGCCAATCTACGTGCACAACAACGTAGATTCGAAGAATTGCGTAATGCTGAGCTGGTTGAAACTCAACGTCTTGAAGAACAAGAGAGGAGACACCGTGAAGAAAAAGAACGTAGAATGAGACAACAAATGGAAGTCTTGAAAAAAGAAAAAGAAACTACAGATAAATTGGCTGCCAGAGCTTTTGCACAGGTACATAAAATGTTAAAACTTTTGAGTTTAAATATTTTGTTGTCTCAGGAGACAACATCTTTTGCGATGTCTTCGATGTTGAAACGTTCCCAATTATTTTGAGAAAAAACTACACCACGTAAATTTTCATATAAGCGTTGTCACACTTACTAAACTTCATTTTGACTGATTCTCAATCCTATTGTAACTGACAAAGGCAAACAGTCAGTGTTTGTGACACTTACTTTTACTCCCATTATGCCGTACCTAGCCTGATATGAAGTCAGAACCTGTTGTAACTGGCAAAAGTAAACAGCAAGGGTTAACAACATAAAACATATTAACATGTGTGTTTTTATTGTTTTTCAGAGTTACTTACAAGACTTGGTACCATCAGTCTTTGGTACATTACACGATCATGGATACTTCTATGACCCAGTGGAAAGAGGTATTTAAAAATTCATTATTAGTCCATTTTATTCACCAACATACTTTGGAGTAGTAGTATTATTCTCAAAAGTTCTTTTTTTATCATTTAGCAAGCTTCGCGGTGCCAAAATTTTGAAATTCTTCTTAATCTTTTGTTCTTGATGAAAATTTAAAAGTCCAATCGCGTACTTGTGTAATCATTTTTGCTACCCTGTGGAAACCACTCAATCTAAAGGCCGGTCTCTACTTTTGCGCGACTGCGATCGCATCTTTTGGCTTCAATCCTTTTTGCTCGAAAAAAGGTTACGTCATAAAAATGTAGCGTGCGCTTGAAATGAAACCGTTACGTCAGATCGCGCCAATGGAACGGTTTCATTTTTCTTTTGGCCAATAGCATGGAAGATTTGATCAAAAAAGTGCGATCACAGTGTGCACAAATGGAGATCGGCTTTAAAACTCTTTCCACTTGGTTTCCACATGTAGAAAAAAAGTGCACTTTACTTGAATCTCTAAAACACGAGTATCCTTTTATTTAATATATAATGGCTTTTGTTTGTTTACAGATGTTGAAACACAATTCATGCCATGGTTAATGGAATCTGTGACAGTTGAACTGAACAAAGCTCGTGTGGCACGTGCTGTACTTGACAGTAAGTTATTTTATGAAATTTTATATAACTTCACAAACTGAAAATTGTAATGATCTTCCCAATAGGCCGAAATACTTAAATGCTTAAATCCCCTAAAACAAGTCTGAATACAAACAGTAAAATGAATGATTCCTCCTTAGACATATGAATATTTTTTATTTTCTTCTAATTTTAAAATAAAGGGGGAAAGGGTCCGAAGGGGCTTTAAAATTTGAAGAGTTATCAAGAATATAATAAGGAAACTGATAAAAAATACAACTCAGCATCATTGTCTTTTGTCATAAAACCTCTTTTTATTGTTCATGTTCAAATTATTTTTCAATAAAATTATTACTTTGTGTTTTGCTCAGGTATCATTCGTGACACTGTTACTAATCGTTTTGAAGTTTACAATAAACTTGACGAAGAAGCTGAACAAAAAATTCGTGCTGTCATTGCGGCTGCAACACAAGCAATGCAGCCAATAACGCCCTTACCTGACAAGGAAAGCGGTGAATCTGAAGAGGTCACCAAAGATGAAGGAAGTGCTGGAGATGATAAACCACAACAACCAGAATCAGAATCTACTAACCAAGAAGATACTGGAGCTGAAGAACCTACACCGCCAGATTCACCACCAAAACAAGATGGTGGTGATACTGCTGAATAAATATCCTAAATCCTACTTCTTGTATATACCCTAATTTTTCTCTTCCTCTCAATAAATCATTTTTTATATATCTTTTAAATTATTTTTTCTTTTTCTAAAATGGTCCTGTTTGACTTTATTGCTAAAAATGAGTGTTTATATTGATGATAATGCCTGATTTTAGCTGGTGACAAAGCTTTGACAAAAAATTCAAAATTCACTTTGCAGGTAGGAGCAGGTATTTTTTTATATTTTATTTATCATTATACCTATAGTAATATATTTTGGCCATGTTTTAAAAACTGTTCTTGGAAATTTTTCTGGAAATGACCTTTTGAAATTTAGAAGCATATTTTGAACAAATTTTGGTTGTTCTTTGTGAATCCTAAATGATTCTCGACTCCAAGGTCGAGAAATTTAAAGTTTGGTATTATGGTTTTGTGAATGACAAATAATATTATTATAATGGAGAGGAAAAAAATTTATTCAGTTGTAAATAACTCAATGATTATTATAATACTAAAATTAGTATTTGCTGGTTCGATTTTCTTTTCTAAAACTCATCACCACGCGTAATTCAGAAAATATATGGTAAAGTTTGTTGCCTTTAACACATAACTAATAATAATTTAAAATATGTTGTAAATATTGACGAGTTTTTTATTGTAAATAATAAAAAGTAAAAATAAATATTAATAGAAATACTTGATATGGTAATCATTATTGAAATATTAAATTAATATCTCTTAATTGACAAGATAATTTTTTCATATAAATTAAATCTTAAAATTAGATTTTTGATAATTAAATGAAATTAAATCAGTATCGTGTTGCATTATTTTTACTAACTAAGACTTCATCTAACGAATCTGTGCTCCTGGAATACTGCTTTTAGTTCTGTAGAGGAATGAGAGTAAATTCAAGCGTTAAAAGTAAGTTTAATACAAAACTAATAATTGTTACAAATATTTAAAGTACCATAAGGAAATAACTAGTTTTACTTTGTCTCATATTAAATTAAAATTTTAGCGATCCTGTTAACTGTCATGAGCCTAAATAGTTTCCCTTTATTCATGATATTCATGATGTAATGTTTTTTACGATAAGACCCCGGTTTTCGCCAGTAGTGGCAAATTTTATACAACTTTTTCTCTAGTTTAAATTTGCCACTACTGCTACTGGCTAAAACGTCATGAATATCATGAATAAACCATCAGAATGTCTATATTCATGATATGCACCATTGCAATGTCTTCTAACATTGACGTATTGACTGATGTTATGTCACTTTCAACCAATCAGCTGTTGGGTCTATGGTGCGATGCCAAAGACATTGCAGTGATGCATATCATGAATTTCATAAACAATACCTGAGAATATTTAACTTAAGCCAAGATTGTTTCTCTTATATTTTTTTGAATATTTTTATCTGTTTCGTTTTCTTCAGATGTTAAGAAAATATTTGAACCTAGAAACAATTTAAAGGAAAAGAACATGAAAATGATTTGGTGAGATTGCAAAGATATATATAATATTAAGAAATTTCAATGGTGAATAACTGATCACAATCATGGCTTCGAAAGGACCTAAGAAGAAAGAATCCAAAGACCAAGTACCTTCTACTACCAAAGAGTATGTCATATTATGTCTGACTTTTCTTCATACTTTTCAGTGACCAAAATATATTTATCTTCTAATAACACACGGCAACAACACAATTAAAGAGCCTTTCTTGACAAATATTATTGTTACCTCTTGTTAATTCAAAAGGATATTTTCATCTCTGCCGTTATCTCCTGAGGTGGAACCTGCTATTCGGTACCTAATTGAGAAACCATAGGGAAGGTGTGATACTCTTTCATTCCTTCGCTTATACTAAGTCATATGAAAAGAAAATCTTATCGTTCATACAATGAGCATAATTATGTTTCTTTTTCAGATTAAGTCAATCTTCAAACACATCACAAGTAAATGATGACAAAACTTCAGCCAAAAAGAAATCACCTATTCCTTTGTGGCCTGAATGGACTGACCAGGAGATTGCAAATGAAAAATGGGTATGTAAATACTTTGAGTTGAACGAACCAATTTCTTAAATTGATTGTGACAATTGTTTTTTTACGAATTTGATCTATTAATTGCCTGTAGCATATTGTAGAAACAAGTTTATTTACGTTTATATCTAGACTTCTTTATGAAATATAAACTTTTTATGGCATTGAAAGGCTTGCGCTATTTTGAACAAATCAAGTTAAATTAGGGATTAAATGATGAAAAGTTGCTTCTTTTGTAATTTTGGTATGTCGATACAAATAAATTTGGGGCATAGCTGATTAAGAAGTTTGTCATTCTCTTGGTAACTTTTTTACATTTCGTTTTCAGGATCTAGCCAAGAAAGAGAAAGAACGAGGACGAAGCCCGAATGCAGCAGCTGTAAGAAAAAGAATTCTAGTGTGAAAATCTTATAGAAAAGACCGATTCCCCAAAATCCAGTTAAGAAGTATCTAAAAAACTCAAACAAGCTACCTGTTCCTAACAGACAAAAATGTCACCCTCAAAACAAAGCACAGGTCCAAACGGGAAATATTTACAGCCTTAAAATGACCAAGGTGTAACTAAAAATCATCATTATACAATATTGTATTCTTTTTGCCATTTTTTCAAAAAAGTGGCCAATCCCGGGTGAAAATGAAGTAACTCGGTATTGGCGCATTGCCATTTATCTGTACAAGTAATAATTAAATAGCCTCCTTTGCCAACTTATGCATGGTTAACCAGATCCCTGATTGAAAAGTGCGACATTTCATGAGAGCCTGTGAAAATGGAAAAAACTAATTTCAACATTTTCCATGTTAATCTGTCACTGTCATTTAAAAAAGGAACTTGTAACGACCGGGGATTTGAACCTGAGAACCCCTGCAAGTTGCCGTTGATGCATTAGTAGACTACCTTGTTTATTCCTCCTTATAAAATAACGTTTAATGCATCTTGAGTCTCACCCATAACTCAAACACGCATTGGAAACGCACATTTTGTTCGAGTTATAAACCGAAAGAGGGCTGTCAACTTCTTCGATATTAGAGGTTTAAGTTACTGAAACTCCAATGTATTTAGATATTTCTGGGTTGTATTTTCATGCCCTCGACTTTCGAAACCATATCGAAAATCTTTGAAATTTCATCAGTAAGATCCAGGAATGGCTCATTTACCACTGTTCTTGGCATACTGTGGATTTTTCAATTAGTTTAAAGTTGCGTTTTTCTATTTCAGCATTATTTTGATGATCCAGAGGGCTTGATTGATCTACCAATCACGCTGAAAACTAAAGTTCATGCGTGGAAACGACCTGTTGATATTATACCTGATGAAATCGTATGTTTAATTATTTCGAAGTAGAAAGCTATACGTTTTGAATACACTTTTTTCCCTGTTTTGTCGGTATATTATAATTTATACAAAGTCTTCAGAGACTATAAATTAGTGGGCCGGGGCTTTGAAAAAGAGACAAATCCTCTGTGAAAGAGGTCCAATCAGTTGTAACCTTTCCCGTTGCTTTTCAAAAAATATTGATATAACCTTGGATATTCTAGAAAGAATTTGGGAATCATTAATTATCTAGTCACCATTAAATAGTCACCC
Organism: Clytia hemisphaerica; assembly: GCF_902728285.1. Taxonomy (NCBI): domain Eukaryota; kingdom Metazoa; phylum Cnidaria; class Hydrozoa; order Leptothecata; family Clytiidae; genus Clytia; species Clytia hemisphaerica. Next base: position 1,865,013 of record NW_027103851.1, on the reverse strand, counting down.
AGTTTGCTTATAATATCAGACTTAATATATAATATTTTATAACAAAATTATCCAGGCTCTTATTCGTGGGCCCTTTCCCCTTCCTCTCCCCCCTTCCATTTCTTTTTTCTCTTCTTTCGAACCTTCCGTACCCAGATGCCTCCAAGAACGCATCGTGGTAGCCCCACCCATTACATTATAGTTTCCTCTACAAATTGTTTCATAGGTGCCGGTAGTTATTGAGCCGTCAAATACCAGCTGCTCACAATTGGATATCTTGACACCAAATGAACATATTATATGCAGCGAGGTTTGTTCCATTTCGGAATACAACATAATTTAAAAACATGCTTTCTACATAATAATCCAGGAATTAATCTATTCGGGTTTGGTGTTTCTGGAGAGATTCTTTTCTTTTGACAACTATTGCTGAATCAACATTTAGACTGTTGGTTGTGATATATAGCTTTCATATGTCATACCGGCTGACTTATAATACAATTCAGAACTTAAGCTATATATCCACTATTTTCGATTGGAGTTTTTTTTCTAAACTGGATAACCACCCGCAAAGAAGCCAATTCATTGCATGACGGCGTCTCATTTTTTCAATTTTATTTTTACTTTCAGGTAATCTGTTCTATCGTATCTAGTATAACCACATTGCACCAATTCTTCATGCCAAACAGAGACAGCCCAGCCTTCTGTCCTTCGAAATTTAAAACTAATCTTAACATAAAAGAGCCCCCAAAAGATTCTAAAGCAGACCGTGGCGCTGGAAAGAAAGATGGAGATGTAGCAGCTGCTGAAGAACTTCCCTGGAAACCATGGGATCTTATTTGGCCCAAGGAAAGCACCAAACCGGGAAGTATGCCTTTAATGAACAGCTCTGGTAAATATGTTGTCAAACTCTATTGGATGGTAAGCAAGCACAATTATCTTTAAATTATCCTATTGATACCACCATAGTGACTCCCAAGCGATTTTAAGTACCTGAAAATCGAACCGGTCTTTTGAGGGTCGGTAAATGACCGGTGAAACTTTACCAAAATACCTCGTAGCAGTTAATTTAGCGGCCGTTTCGATGCGTCTGGTACGAGATCGGCCTTGATCGACATCCTTTTATAATAATTTTTTGACGTAATCGTTACTAACAAGCACTAAACGAGCGGCCAGGACCGGTCTAGTGAGCGGTCATGAGCGGTCATGAGCGTCTACGAGTGGTCAAGACCGTTCTAAATCAGATTTTCTAGAAGGTCTGAAGGTCGATCTAAAACAAAACTTTGACCGCTACTATACCGTTCGTAATACCCTACCAAGACCGATCCGATTTTCAGGTACTTTAAATCGCTTTAGGAGTCAAAAAACTTCACGAGACAGAAAAATTAACAAACTACTTATAAGTTGAAACTTTCGTCATCTTTACTTGGCTTCATCAGGATATCATATAAACTTCACATATTTCTTTTACTAGCCGAAGTAGTAGGTTCATAACAAACATGTGTCACAGACCTGGTGGGAACCCCGCCTCGGCCAAATTTCGTCCTCGTTGAGACAAAATACCCTACCATTCTAGCCTCACCGGAAAATTGACTTTGTTTTTCACCTTCATTTTTGACTCCAAAACCATTCTTAAAGGACAATAAAGGTCGGCTTTTTCTTAGATAATTTATTTGCATAGAAACTGTTTAACTTGAAAAGCTAAATGGAAATAAATATTACAGAAAAAACATTAAAGCAAGACGTAGCTTTGAAAATTCTGAATTTTTCGAAGTGCGCATTTATGCTCTATGACTGAAAGGTTTAATTTTCAAACCTTTTTAGGGATGTTACAGAAAGATTACGATAGATGATACGATTCCGTGTGATGTTGACATGAAACCATTGTTACCATTCACAACAAATGGCAATGAACTATGGCCCATGATCTTAGCCAAAGCATTAATCAAAGTAGCATCGTTGGAGTAAGTTTTATTTTGCTTTTATTATTAGTTGCTAATGACCTCTTAAATTGTACGCGATAAAATTTTATGTTTCATTTCCCTGTACGCGTTTTTGGAAAGTCGTTTTATGAAAGGATATATAATCTTTCCATCTTTGATTCTTTGAACAGTAATGACATTGAGACATGCGCGATATCCACTATTGAATTTACGAATGCCAAGGAGGATTCTGGGAAATTTTGGTGTACTGTAACAAACATCCTCCTCTTTTATTCTTTTAGTTATTTTGGTGGTCGTGAAGGATCAGAAATGGGTGAAGTAAATTTTATTCATTGTTTGACCGGATGGATGCCAGAGCTGATTCCATTAGATGGTGTTTACAGTGATAAGATTTGGAAATTACTTCTACAAGTATTACCGAATTGGAAATTACCACAACCTCCGAGCCAGCAAACTGAAGAAGTGAATACCACAAATGTGACAGCGAACACGAGCTTAGATGTAAAAAGTAAGATCTTAGTGCACCTCTCAAGTACATATTCACGCCAATGAATACACTGCGTTTGCTAAGAATTCGCCGGCTTAGAACCAAGAAATCGCCAGAGTTGATATCAACCCTTTTTTAAACGTGAGAAGACTGGGTTAGAATTTACCAGGAAGGATTGACGTCAAATATATGAAGTCGTGATCTTTTTATCAGGGGTTTTGCTTTGTTTTTGGTAGGCTGGCAAATGAAAAATTAACTCTGTCAATTTCTAGATTCTAAGTCGGCGAATTCTTAGCAAGCGCAGTGTGTTAATCGACGTAAATATGTACTTGAGCCGGAATGGCGAAAAGTAAGACCCCTGTCTTATAGATACAGATATTTTGACGTCTTTTCTCTTCCTGCTAAACTCGATCCAATCCCTTTGTGACGGTTAGGTTTATAATTCAATCATTTATCCAGCATAAACATAATGGGGATATTGTGAGTTGACGAGGGTCGAATAATCTTAAAATTTGGAGGTCAAACTGAAAACGCGACAGAAGAAACATCTTTGTTGGTCTTTCAAAGTTTTATTTTCTACTTTGTTTCGAATTGTCCTTTGATGCGGTAACCCTGCTTGATAGCTCTACTGATTGGCCAAATTCTCTTGCAATTACGATGCTTAATAGTACTAAGCAGCGAAGCACCAAGACCTGACTGTGAGGATTCAACAAAACCTTTATACTTCTAAGTCTGATCTTCATTTTTTTTTCTTTTTCTTTGTCTTTCAATCAGCTCTTCAAAGCCTTACGGAAAATCAAAATCTAGGAACATCAAAACTAGAATTAAACACCAAAGAATCAACATATAAAAACAAGAAAGACGAAAAATCAAAAGATGAAACAACCAAAAAATCCAAAACAAATGATAAAGATCCTAAAACGACCAAAGAGAAACTTCAAACACCAAATGTAGCATTGAAGCAAAGTAACTTGTCACAACATTTAATATTCGCCTCCTTTAAAGGCTCTCCTATCATCTCAAACATGAACAGTACGACTATCAATAAAGACTTTGCTGATCTGAAACGAGACTCGGCCGCTTCAAGTAAATTACGTGAATTTGGCTTGATCCGTAGTTTACCGCATCCGGTTCATGTCTCGGTAGCCCGGAACTGTCCGTTGATACCCCCACCAACTCCGGTCCAGATCCCACGTTGGAAATTAATCAGACAGAAAAAGAAAGTGGAAACTAGTGAACCGTCATTACATCCAAAGGAATATAAAGAACCAAAATTTGTGGAGTTAAAGACACCATTTCTGAATTTCAAAGTCAGGCCTACCCCTGTCTCAAGTGCTAATCTGTAAGTTTTCTTTGTTCCTTTTTTTTTTTCTCAAAGTGAATGTAGTAATTCGGTCTATAAAATACACTCTTTTTCTTAAATAAGCATACGGGAAAATTGGGTCGAGGCTCAGTATGCTTATAGCGAATCTGAGCGAATCTCATTTTCAGCCTTAATTTATCAAATTTTCCAATGGAAGCTGTGAGACGCAGGGATTTTCAAATTATCATTGATAAGGTTGTGGTTTCAAAAATTGGTCAGAATTCTTGTCAAAGATTCTTGACCATTATCCATTTAATTGTCGAAACGAATCTTAAGTGGACTGAATGTGCTTCTTTGATAACGACTTCCTGTATTTACGTCAACTGAGGCTCAAAATTTTCTTTCATCTTATCGAGGCATCTTCATTTTGTTTAGGTTACGGCCCTTAAAGCAAAACGCCCTCCTAGGCCACAGTGACGATATCAAAACTTGATTGCCTACTTACGTATAATAGCGATATGATTTAACTATAGATGGCGCATTTTTTTGTTCCGCAGTAAATTTACACCAGGGATGAAGATCATAAAAGTGTTCAAATTTGATTTATTTATTACACTAAATGGCTGTTTTTTTACGAAACCATTAACATATCCTAATTCATTCCCCCATTTTCTTTGACAAATGTCGAAATTTTCGATTGGTTGCTTAAAGGCTTGGGAACGCGAGAAGTTTTTTCGCGTTGGTGCAATGCAACATGCTCCTTCCCACCAACGCAAGAAAGAAAAATGGGGTGGAGACACGAGAAAGCGTTTCAGGTTGGTAAGATGGAGCATATTGCATTGCACCAAACACGAAAAAAACTTTTCGTGTCCCCAAGCCTTTATACCGGGGACTTCAGAAATTGAAATCCATTGATTTTAAAGCCTCGATATGGCTTGGTTCGAAATTCTTGGATCGGAAATAATTGGTTTCATTCATACGCCCTATCCGCGTGATATTTATAAAAAATGCTAGATTTAGAAATAGAAACCCACCGCTGAAGATATGCTGCTTAAAAACAAAGAAAGGGCTGACCATTAATTCCTTCATTCATTATAAATGTGGCGCAAATTTTCAGGTTTACACTTTTTATTGCTCGAGAAAGTTTGCCCCTGTGGCCTGTTTGGCTCGGGGCTTTGAATTCAATGGTGGTATCTTCTAAATTATCATATCCCATAATTACATATCCCACTTTTCATTTACCAATAGGATTGGAAGTAGATCCTCTTCTCATACACCCATGGCCAGCTTGACTGAAGAAATTATGAACAAGGATGGAACTATTGATTTACCACAAGAGCAAATTCCAGTATGCATATTTTAGTGTTCAAATTTCTCAGTCTCAGATAGAACTTTTTGCTGGCTAATTTGCTGTGTAAATTCCATCATCTGTCTGAAATGAAAAAGTTTGCTTATGCTGACTGGTTTTTACAAGACATTTGAAAATTTTCTGGTTCGGTTGGAACGAATACATGATGTATTATTGAATGTTTTAAAGTTTAAAATTTCGATTATATATATTTTTATTTTTATATTTAACCCTTTAAGTGCCACGGTCATCTTTTTACTGGGCATTACGGCATTACAGGAGGGCTTCGCCCTCCTACATACCCCATGTCTGATATATGCGACATTTGCACTTAAAAGGTTAATGTTTTCTAAAAAATATTTTGCTTTCGATTGATTTAATTTTGATCGGATTCTAAATTCATCAAGACACTGGATCCAGACAAACTTGTCCATGATTAAAAGTTAAGTGTCCTTACCAATTTTTGAGTGAATAACAAATAGAAACCATCGTGATGGGGATATGATTATCACCTTACAGGTGATGCTCCGTAAAAGCCTCAGAACTAAAAAATTTAAATTTTACAATATTTATTTAGACACAACCTAATGTCTCAAGTGATTCTACAAAGGATATGACGGAAACAAAAGATCAACATCAAAATCTTGATGCATCTTCGAATTCAGATGTCAAAAGTGAGAGGAAATTATCCTTTGAATCACAAAGCGGTACTGCGGTTACAGTGGCTCCGCCTAAATCACCAAGACATTCAAAATCGAGAATCGCAGTTTCAAGTAAAGGTTTGTCAACTCTTTTATATGGTCGCATCATACTAGATTGCATTATGTTATCGAATAATTCAAACCGGTTTTAATCAAATTTTAATCGAATTTTGTTAAGTGATTAAAATTAATAAACATTCTTGGATACTTTTCAAGTCTGAATCGGGTGAGTTAAAAAAACAACTTTGATTGACAAATATAATCGAACCTTTTTCGTACGTTAAAGTTCGATTCGTTTGAAAGCTTGACTCTTCGGTTAGTATGGTAAGGATTGTAGGCCATATTATGATAAACTTGTTTATCTGCCTCCTCTTTTGTTTGTTTGTAACTTCAGGAATGTAAAGTTTTAGCTCTGAGTTTTAATATTAGACTTGAGACATACGATCTTGACTTATGATCTCAGTAGTATCGAAAAACTCAAAATGTTTTAGCAATCCAATGAAGCCCTGCTAAATCTAAATATCCAGACGAACAAAGTGGAACGGCTGAAATTACCATTCTCGTTTGAATTTTAAGTTCTGAAAAAACGACAAAATACACAGAAATTTTAATATATTTCGAGTATTTTCACAGTGTGTATACTAAGCTACTTATGTACCCTTAAAATATTAGTACCGGATTTGTCATTTTATTGGATTTGTCTTTTAATGTGCATGTCAGATAGAAATGGTTATTTAGGTGTGTGGCATTGGGTCGATGGACGTGTACTAAGTGGCAGTTTTTACACCAGGCTTGGATAGTGGTAATATTCGAGAATTTGTTTTGAACCATTTCCATCACTGACAATGATCTTTATCATTGATTTTGTCGTATATTTTTTCTTTGGTTTGGTTTCGCTATCTTTCTGCCCCTAGTTCAGTTGTTATAAATATTTTAATTTAAAAAGGTAGTTTTTGGCCTTCATCAACAGCTCTGTATTGCTTTCTTCATGTAAATTAAAACGACTGTCAAATAACGATTTTAGCGCAAAGTTTTTCGATTTAAGGGCAAGCTCGCAATGTATGGGCCAGCGAAATCGTCGGATTTTCAAATGCACGTCACATTCAAATTTGACGGTGTTTTTTTACAGACAGTGTATAACCCATAACATAACATAATGTAATGTAACATCATTCGCTGATGTTAAAAAAGCGTTATCAATTTAACGCATAATCTATGTCAAGTGCCAATTAGAATGCCGGAAAACAGTGCTGATTTCAATGTTTTCCGGTGCTTTTCTTTAGTTTTTCCCTCCCGTATGAGACATGGTGTATGAGAGAAAGGCCTATTTCCGATGATTTCAGTGTTTTCCTAGGTCTTCCAGCGTTTTTTCTTAGTTTTTCTGTATGTGTAGTGCCACAAGACATGTCGTAAGCGAGAGCGTATCACTGATTTCAATGTTTTTCTAGGTCTTCCAGTGTCTTTCCTTAGTTTTTTTTGTATAGAGGAGCGCTTCAGCAAGGACGACTATAATAAGACATGCTATAAGGCCAAAGCATAATATTGATTTCACTGTTTTTCTAAGTATTCCAGTGTTTTTCCTTAGTTTTTCTGTATAGAGAACGCTTCAGCGAGGACGACTATCATATTACATGCTATAAGGCATATTCATGGCATATTATTGATTTCAACGTTTTTCTAGGTCTTCGAGTGTTTTTCCTTAGTTTTTCTGTATAGAGAGCGCTTCAGCGAGGAAGACTATCATAAGACATGCTATAAGGCCAAGGCACAATATTGATTTCACCGTTTTTCTAGGTCTTCCAGTGTCTTTCCTTGGTTTTTCTGTATAGAGAGCGCTTCAGCGAGGAAGACTATCATAATACATGCTATAAGGCCAAGGCATATTATTGATTTCAACGTTTTTCTAGGTCTCCCAGTGTTTTTCCTTAGTTTTTCTGTATAGAGAGCGCTTCAGCGAGGAAGACTATTATAACACATGCTATAAGGCCAAGGCATAATATTGATTTCACTGTTTTTCTAGGTCTTCCAGTGTCTTTCCTTAGTTTTCCTGTATAGAGAGCGCTTCAGCGAGGAAGACTATTATAACACATGCTATAAGGCCAAGGCATAATATTGATTTCACCGTTTTTCTAGGTCTTCCAGTGTCTTTCCTTAGTTTTTCTGTATAGAGAGCGCTTCAGCCAGGACGACTATTGACATGCTATAAGGCCAAGGCATATTATTGATTTCACCGTTTTTCTAGGTCTTCCAGTGTCTTTCCTTAGTTTTTCTGTATAGAGAGCGCTTCAGCGTGGAAGACTATCGATATCATGATATTATGATACCATAAGACATGCTATAAGGCCAAGATTATAATATTGATTTCACTGTTTTTCTAGGTCTTCCAGTGTCTTTCCTTAGTTTTTCTGTATAGAGGGTGCTTCAGCGTGGAAGACTATCATAAGACATGCTATAAGGCCAAGGCATATTATTGATTACACTGTTTTTCTAGGTCTTCCAGTGTCTTTCCTTAGTTTTTCTGTATAGAGGGCGCTTCAGCGTGGAAGACTATCATAAGACATGCTATAAGGCCAAGGCATATTATTGATTACACTGTTTTTCTAGGTCTTCCAGTGTCTTTCCTTAGTTTTTCTGTATAGAGAGCGCTTCAGCGTGGAAGACTATCGATATCATGATATTATGATACCATAAGACATGCTATAAGGCCAAGATTATAATATTGATTTCACTGTTTTTCTAGGTCTTCCAGTGTCTTTCCTTAGTTTTTCTGTATAGAGGGCGCTTCAGCGTGGAAGACTATCATAAGACATGCTATAAGGCCAAGGCATATTATTGATTACACTGTTTTTCTAGGTCTTCCAGTGTCTTACCTTAGTCTTTCTGTATAGAGAGTACGTCAGCGAGGAAGCCTATTATAAGACGAGCCGTAATATTGATTAAACTGTTTTTCTAGGTCTTCCATTGTCTTTCCTTAGTTTTTCTGTATAGAAAGCGCTTCAACGAGGAAGACTATTTTCAGACAAGCTGTAATATTGATTTCACTGTTTTTCTAGGTCTTCCATTGTCTTTCCTTAGTTTTCCTGTATAGAGAGCGCTTCAGCGAGGACGACTATTGACATGCTATAAGGCCAAGGCATATTATTGATTTCTAGGTCTTCCAGTGTTTTTCTTAAGTTTTTCTGTATTGAAGGTTCTTTAAGTGTATTGCTACAACAAACGTCGTGGAATGAAGAAGCATATCACTAATTTAAATGTTTTCCTATGTCTTCCAGTGTTTGTTCTCAGTTTTTCTATGCAAAAGCCCTCCAGTACGTGCAAACCTATGCTACGACGAAAAGGCGTATCACTGATTTATCTGTATCTCTTAGGCTTCCACTGTTTACTAATTTAATTGTTTTCTTTAGTTTCTCTACCCGAAAGGCCCTCAAGATTAAAGATACAAAAGTCAATATGTTCGAAGAATATTTTTTTTAAATGGTATATGTTTTATTGTCTTTCTTAGTTGATCATGAAAAGCAAAAGACAAATGAAGTATAATTTTGTTCACAATGGTATTAAAATGCCATAATGTATAAATTTCACAATTAGCAAATAGAAAATTTTTTAAGGTCAAAATAACACCGAAAAAGTAGAATATCTTCTACGATCCGATGGTAAAAAAAGGTTAATCACTTGGGAAAAAAGTAAATGATAAAGTGTGACTAAATTCTTTAGGAACTGAAGATAAGTTTTCCTCTATTAAATATCGTTAAATTTGTCCGACAAAAAGGGACACATGATAGATATGTAAAGAAAACGAGGATTGTCAAAAACCCTTAATTCTTTATCCGAAAACTCAATTGAATAACATTTCTGAGGCTCTAAAGTGTATATATTTTCGGTAATAAATTTTCGCGTGATCTTGTCGCGAGTTTTTTAGGTTTAGTAATGTTTAAATTTTCTAGATTTTAATAAACGGGGGGACCTAATTGCCGGGGGGTTGGAAATTGTACTTTTGAAACCCCAAAATAAGGTAAAAATAGGCTAAAATCAGGCTATTTAGAGCAAAATAAGGGGCCTTCTCTTTGACAGCTGAAAATATTCTTAGAGATTAATAAATAGGGAGATCCTAATAAGGTCCGGGGGGGGGGGGGTTGGAAAATTAACAAGCGGGGGGCCGTTTATTTGGAACCTAAGAGTAAACATGTTTTTGTTAATCGCAAAATTTAATACATGTGAAAGGTTTCTTGGAAAAAAATTTCGCGACTTACGAAAATGTAGTACACGCGAAATGTATACACTTTCAGGTAAAAAATCAAATTAAAAAAAAAATCAATTGAATAAATCAAACAAAGTTAAGTTTTTTAAACGTTCAATTAGCGAGGTTCAAGACAGCAGTGACTTTAAAACACCAGAAACCCACTCTCTTGAAGATTCCGACCTTGAAATTTTGGCACTGAGCTCATTTGTCGACTTGGTATCAATCTGGTACGATAACCTTTTTAGCTCAGAAGCATGTAGATTGAACGTCTTTAAGATTTTTGATAAGCTGTACTTCCCATATTTGTCTAAAAGCTCGTACAAAAGCAGTATTTCGACATCAGACCAAGGACCTTTACGTGCTTCTTCACCAACACATGTAAGATGCTCTGCTGTCGTAATTCGCTTTGTAGATAGCTGGGGTTTCGATCTTTTTCTGGACTTTTTAATGGGGTCCCCCTGATTAATTCCAAAAGGATTACCACAACATCTGCAATTGCAACCTGAACATCCAGTACCAGAGTTGAAACATCCACATCTGGTTTTGTATGAAAAGGCTTCACAACAATATTTTCGATCGGAATTAGGTTTTCCACAGTTACACGGACCTGTTTTGGCTTTCTTCAAAGATGGCCCCTCATTGATCCTCTCGACACACGGATAGAACAATTGATCAAGATATGCGATGTGGATAGAGGTTTTCATGGATACACAAGTGACGGGCAAAATTGTGATAACAGGGACATCAGCAAAGCCTGTGTAAACGATTAAACCAACTGATATGAAATTAACTAATTTTTGGATGTCGGCTGAACGGCTAACACTTTGGCCTTATAGCATGTCTTATAATAGTCTTCCTGGCTGAAGCGCTCTCTATACAGAAAAACTAAGGAAAAACACCGGAAGACCTAGAAAAACGGTGAAATCAATTATATGCCTTGGCCTTATAGCATGTATTATGATAGTCTTCCTCGCTGAAGCGCTCTCTATACAGAAAAACTAAGGAAAGACACTGGAAGACCTAGAAAAACGGTGAAATCAATATTATGCCTTGGCCTTATAGCATGTCAATAGTCGTCCTGGCTGAAGCGCTCTCTATACAGAAAAACTAAGGAAAGACACTGGAAGACCTAGAAAAACGGTGAAATCAATATTATGCCTTGGCCTTATAGCATGTGTTATAATAGTCTTCCTCGCTGAAGCGCTCTCTATACAGAAAAACTAAGGAAAAACGCTGGGAGACCTAGAAAAACGTTGAAATCAATAATATGCCTTGGCCTTATAGCATGTATTATGATAGTCTTCCTCGCTGAAGCGCTCTCTATACAGAAAAACTAAGGAAAGACACTGGAAGACCTAGAAAAACGGTGAAATCAATATTATGCCTTGGCCTTATAGCATGTATTATGATAGTCGTCCTGGCTGAAGCGCTCTCTATACAGAAAAACTAAGGAAAGACACTGGAAGACCTAGAAAAACGGTGAAATCAATATTATGCCTTGGCCTTATAGCATGTGTTATAATAGTCTTCCTCGCTGAAGCGCTCTCTATACAGAAAAACTAAGGAAAAACACTGGGAGACCTAGAAAAACGTTGAAATCAATAATATGCCTTGGCCTTATAGCATGTATTGTGATAGTCTTCCTCGCTGAAGCGCTCTCTATACAGAAAAACCAAGGAAAGACACTGGAAGACCTAGAAAAACGGTGAAATCAATATTGTGCCTTGGCCTTATAGCATGTCTTATGATAGTCTTCCTCGCTGAAGCGCTCTCTATACAGAAAAACTAAGGAAAAACACTCGAAGACCTAGAAAAACGTTGAAATCAATAATATGCCATGAATATGCCTTATAGCATGTATTATGATAGTCTTCCTCGCTGAAGCGCTCTCTATACAGAAAAACTAAGGAAAAACACTGGAAGACCTAGAAAAACAGTGAAATCAATAATATGCCTTGGCCTTATAGCATGTCAATAGTCGTCCTCGCTGAAGCGTTCTCTATACAGAAAAACTAAGGAAAGACACTGGAATACTTAGAAAAACAGTGAAATCAATATTATGCTTTGGCCTTATAGCATGTCTTATTATAGTCGTCCTTGCTGAAGCGCTCCTCTATACAAAAAAAACTAAGGAAAGACACTGGAAGACCTAGAAAAACATTGAAATTAGTGATACGCTCTCGCTTACGACATGTCTTGTGGCACTACACATACAGAAAAACTAAGAAAAAACGCTGGAAGACCTAGGAAAACACTGAAATCATCGGAAATAGGCCTTTCTCTCATACACCATGTCTCATACGGGAGGGAAAAACTAAAGAAAAGCACCGGAAAACATTGAAATCAGCACTGTTTTCCGGCATTCTAATTGGCACTTGACATAGATTATGCGTTAAATTGATAACGCTTTTTTAACATCAGCGAATGATGTTACATTACATTATGTTATGTTATGGGTTATACACTGTCTGTAAAAAAACACCGTCAAATTTGAATGTGACGTGCATTTGAAAATCCGACGATTTCGCTGGCCCATACATTGCGAGCTTCCCGATTTAAGAAAGAAGAAAAGTGAGAGAAATTTTTTATATCTGATTAACTAAGTATATACATCTTGTGGGTGTCGGCGGAGCCGGGAGCGAGGGAGTCTGTCCCCTTTTCTATTTGCGAAAGACCTTGAGATCGAAGGCTGAGGTGGAGCGCCACACCAAACTCTTTGTTAACAGTAACGTACCGCTTAGATCAGATTATCAATCCAAGCTACTCATTTGCTGAGTTGGTGGGGACCGGAGATCGAACCCACAATTGAATTGTTAGGCGAATGCTCTACCGACTGAGTTAACCGGCCATTAAGATTCCACATCAAATTAAAAATCTCACTTAATGTTTATTTTTCAAGAATTTCGGTATTGTGTGGTTCTTTTGAATTTCAGACACTGTTCGAAGCTTCTTTTTTTTACTAACCTGAGTGCTGGTCTTAATCTGCTCGAGAAAAAGTAGTGGAGTCTTAGTCTGGGAAATGAAACAACGACCATAATTTACGGTAATTTTAGCAGTAAAGATCCCTCTGCTGAATACAGAGGACGAGGAGCTCTAAACACCAACCCTTATTAGATTCTATATGTCGGGTGTGTTAGTTTACAGCATCAGAAAGTTATGACAGTGCTATGGAGAAAGGGTCCGGGAGAAATTATCCTTTCTTATTCTTTCAATTTCACAATTTCATATGCTTCTTTCAAGAAATTTTTTTTTGAAAAATATCAAAAATAATTTCATAAAAAAAATAAATTCAAAGATAACAAATTACAAACAACAAAAGTATATAAAAAGTATATATTGATTTTGTTTTATGGAATAACATCAGATTGTGGCCCCTCAATTTCTTCGACGTAAATGCGTGTTGCCTGTTGCCACCCTGTAAACGCATCAGCGGTATTTTTTTCTGCACATTCACCAATATTGAAACCCACATTGATATGACCAATTTTTGAAATCTTGCAACGTCCAGTAATAACTTGTGGTCGGTGAAGATTCTTTTCACGATCTCCTTTACCATACTTCATATAAACTATACCGTCTATCGGCACGGGTGTACATTCTTGTCCATTGAAGGTGACAAACCATCGGCTGCAGCAATTGTCACAATTATATATTCGTAGATTTGAAATCACCTCTACCCTTAGATATGTTTCAATTGATTTCTTTCTGAACGTGCAAGTCTGTAAAACAGGAGAAAAAAAATCTTATTCACAATCAATTTCATTGTGTTACCATTCACGTTAATTACCGAAATCTTAAGAACAAGCTAAGAATAGTTTCAGGCTTCACGGACTCGAAATCTAAAACAACCAATTTATACAGAAATGACAAAAAAGTGCTAAAAAAATAGTGCACAAAATAACGTTTTTAGAGCAATTTTAGGCAAATATCGACAGATATCGAACGATTTCTAAGTACCAAAATGGAAAGTATATATTTTTCTCGCCCAAAAACACGGATCGCCTCGAAAGGTTTTTCGAAATTTTTGAAATACTGATTTTTTGTAATTCTAATAATATTTTTAGTTATCAGAGATCTTATCAAGCAAAAACATACACAGTTTTATCTACCATGAATTCAATTTGAAAGTGCTTTACATACCTTAAGAAGACCTTCATCTAGTTCACTATTAATTTTGTCCCAAGCACATTCTTTCCAGTTTCTCTTCGGTGAGTCTTTTCCTTTCATTCCATTTGCACCGTTTATACCGTCTTTTCCATCAATTCCATTTGAACCGTTTAACCCGTCCTTTCCATCGATTCCATCCCTTCCATTTGTTCCGTTCAAGCCGTCTATTCCGTCAATTCCATTTAAACCGTCTTTTCCGTCTTTTCCATCCATTCCATCTTTTCCATCTGTTCCGTTTAACCCATCTCTTCCACGCATTCCCATTTGGCAATCTTTTCCGTCGTTTCCGTTGATCCCATCTTTTCCGTCTTTTCCGTCTACACCGTTTATCCCATCAATTCCATCAGCTCCATTTTTACCAGGTTTTCCAGCTGGTCCTTGTTTTCCATCTTTTCCATCAATTCCGTCACGCCCGTCACGTCCGTCACGCCCGAGTTTACATGAACTGTTACACTCTCCCTAAAATAAAAAAAATTTTAAATTATCATTACTAAACAAGTTTATGTTATCTGGGATGAGAAGCACTCCTCTAACCTACGCGCTTCCAGATTCTTATTATTGCTATTGGTTTTTTTTTCGCTTTGTCTCGAAATTACATTACCAAATATTTGCAAACTTAATCCCTTTCTTAGCTCTACTTTGCATCTCTCGCTCTCGGCCAAAGATTTTTAAGTTTGCGATATACTGTAATGTCAGAGTGTATGGAATTTCAAAGCCTTAATTCCATTGGCAGTATTTACATCTTTATTTAAGCTAAGCCCCTACGGGTAAGTTAATAATCGGATTTTAAACAAATATAAGTCGAGGAAGAACCGTACATGAGATATTGGGTGATGAAAAAAATGTTTAATCTCACCTCATTCAGAACTTGCGTGTAAGCTAATGCTACCATTGTTGTATAAAGAGCAACGTAGAAAATTGTTTTCTCCATGATGACGCTTTTTACCTTCTTTGCCCTGTGATAGTTGCTTGAAAGTGTGTTCTCAATCAATAAATGTCTGCTATTTATACTAGATATATTGATGATGAAATAAGTATTATTGTAAAGGAATTTCCATGAACAATCTTTTTTTTTTATTATCAGGACAAACTCGTACCACCACACAAATAATTAGAGCAATCTTGACCAATCATGTCTATCAATCTTAGACAAATTGACTTTTTCCCCAAAAATCAATACCAATTGCAATAATTTGTTGTGGTCGTCTATATAATTTTTATTATGACGAGTCTTCATTCTTTTATTGGACCTACCCCACCGGTGGGTGGAGGTCCTTTAAATTAACCGATGTTCGTTCGTGCGTCCGCTCGTCTGTTGCCAGCCTTTCTCGTGATTGGTTCATTAGTTTAGTTGTTCATTAGTTTGGCTCATTTTGATTTTTTGGACAGTGATGCAAAATGGTGATTCCCAAAAAGTGACGGAGCCCGATTTTCAAGAAACATGGGTTTTCTTTACTTCGTCAATAGGAAAATCACGCTAAAATATTTGCTCACCCCAGTATCTACGGCTATAACTCATACGACTTTAACTATACGTCACAGGTCGATAATAATTTGAGCTGTGATTCTCACGGTACAGTATAAATGGCCCCCAAAACGGAGACGGCCCCCAAAACGGAGGTCGTCATTAAAATGAGGATTCTGACTTGTAGATTTATCAGAATTAAACGATTTTTGTTTATTTTGAGAGAATGATGGTTATACTTAAAAATGAGCATGTTTTTGATGGTTAGAGACAGCTTCAAAATAACATATTTGCGTCTGAAGGAAATATTTTAACACCAAAATTAGATAAAAATTGCATATAACTCACTCTAGCTCCTTGGATATTGAAAATAAGTTATGAAAATAGGGTATAGGAAACTTTCTACACCTAATGTCGTTCAGAAAATGCAGATACATCTGTGACTTTAGATGATGGGTAAAAGATATAGCTACAGTGCCGTAGGAAGCATTTTCATATTGGGGGGGGGGCTGAAGTTTAGTGACACCGCGAGGGCCAACCATGGTTTGGCCCGAGGGGGGGAAATTTTGAAAATTTGAGCTCTAGATTGCTTAAAAATACACTCAAAACATGCACATAAAGACAATTATGACAAATTAAAAAAATTAGAAAAACTTTGCATTTTGCAAAATAACCATTTTTGAAAAAATTATTGGGGGGGCATAGCCCCCCTTGCCCCCCCCCCCCCAGTTGCTACGGTACTGTAGCACCTTAAAGGTCAACCAGTATTTTGGGACCCAAGAATCAGCATTGATAAAACCGAAAATTCTAAATATGAGAAACAGCAAAAAATCTTCGAATTCCATTCCTGTCAGCTTGAGTTGATAGTTTATAACAAAAAATTAACATTATATATAAAATTTTTCGCTGAATCAGCAAAAACGGCAAATTCTGTCAATTTTTTTCAAAATATAGGAGAAAAATACCTTTAAAGCTTAATATTTTCAGTTTCAGTTAAGCTTTTTTTCTAAAATTTTCACAGCCTATTCCATACATAAAAGGGGCTATTTTAAAAAGAGATTGGTTTCAGAAACTTCATTAAGACGTTGTTAAATCAAAATTGTCATTTTGAAAATTTCTAAAATTTCAGTTTGGACTTTGCGATATCAAAAATCTTGAAATATTTCATAAAAATCATAAATTTTACATCCGTGGGGTCGTAAATTTAAAGGAAACACAAATATGTTCGTAGTTTTTCCCCCTATTACCACTGGGCTAAATAATTTGATTGTAGATAATGTAGATAATAGATAATACAGATGTAGATAATACACCTACGTTTTGGGGGCCCCAAACCTCCGTTTTGACAACCAGGGGTATACTGTAAAAGTTTTATCAAACAAATTTATGCCCAAAACCCTCTAAATCACATTTCCAAACTATGGTCAAAATTTTGTATTCATATCTTAAAGATATCTCGAGAAATCGCTAAAATCGCAAACCTCCGTTTTGGGGGCCATTAGAAAAAAGCTACCTATCTTTAAGCGATTGAAAAATATTGTTGAAATTGAAAATTTTGAAAAAGAACTTCCGGGAAATAAAGTAGAGATATTAAAGTTTTTCATGCGGCAAAAATTTTTGTAAAACCTCTTTTCCTCTAGATTTGAGAGAAATTTTAAATTTGATCGACGTTTTGGGGGCCACATACTGTAATTTATTCAAGCTGCTCACTACTCTTTCTTACTCTCTTGCTATTTGTCCTTTTTTAATCTGATTCTCATCATCAGGTAGATCCATTCAGCATGTTGCTTGTTTTCAATAAATTGACTTTTTCCTCCAAATTGTTTATTTTCACTTACCTCGTGAAATTTTGAAAATAGAAGTCGAAATGGTACCATTACCAAATTGATTACATCCTCGTGTCATTAAAATAGTTCAAAATAGCTCATCATTATCAGTCTTGACAAATTGACTTTTTCCGATAAATTCAGATAGACCAGACAAAATTATTGTAGTGTTAGAAAAAAAACTTCCCGAATAAAATTCAAATTTGGACCTTAACGGTCTTATCTATGTTATCCATGGGTACAAAGACCATTAAAAAGCAATTGGGTCTCTGCAAGGGTTCCAAAATGACCAATATAAAAAAAATCGACTCCCTCAAAGTGTCATAAATAGACGATATCGGATTTAGATAAATGCAATGCATTCTGGTTTCTAGGGACTCTCAAAGGAATTATAATAGATCAATTATAATAGATTATAATTCCTTTGAGAGTCCCTAGAAACCAGAATGCATTGCATTTATCTAAATCCGATATCGTCTATTCTTGAGATTATGGACTAAAATTTGAAAATTTTGGGGAAATTGCTGTCTCGTTAGGGTTGCAAAAACGTCGAAATATGGGCACAACTTTCGAAATTCAGTCTCTTTAAGGGTCGATGGCTCGGACATACATACCCGTCATCTTACAAACCTAGTACACCTAGTTCTCTAAAAGAGAAAACTGACACACAAGATGGGAAGACACATATAAAGTTCATCATCTGATTCGAGCAGTTCTAGTGGAGAAGAAAAGCGATCTTGGAAAAGAAAACGCAAATCAACAAACGAAGATAATGATCACCAACAAGCTAAGTCAATCATAGCCTATACTAGACGTCACCTGCGTTTTTTTTACGCAATTAAAAGAAACGAGATGAAAAATCCCGGTTTTTAGTGAGGTACTCGCTAAGACAATCATTTCTTATTTAGATAATAAACTTGAGGATATTAAGAACCTAAGCAAGGCTAAAAAAACCTAGAACCCAGCTTCAAAACATTCCTTCCTTTAAATCAAAAGGGAATAAGAACCAATTCATCTTTACACTAGAAATCGAAAACCAAGCGAAAGAAGCCATTCAAGCCACTGAAGATAAAAAGCCCTCTAAAGCAGTAAAGCATCTGGAACGGATTTTGGAAAGTACAAAGAAACAACGCCTGTTACCGCTGCGGTAGAGAAGGACATTGGTCGTATCAATGCTATGACAATATTAACACTCAAACTGATAAGTCTTTAATTCTTGATTCTTCTTTGATTAGTACTAAAGGCTGTTTAAGACCAGAACCACGAATGCTGGGAGCACATAGGAGCAGTAAATTCAAACTATCTACCACAAAAGATGGTTATAAAATTCCTTTTCTCTTCAAACCAACGTGTGACCTAAAAAATAATAAGTCCGCTACTACGGACTCAGAATTTGTTTCTAAAGAACTTTTAAAGCTTTTGAAAACAGACAGAATAGAAAATTGGCACAAAAATCAAAATTCGTTAATCCACTTTCAGTTGCGATCAGAAACGGTAAGAGAAGACTTACACTAGATCTCAGACACATAAACTAGTTTGGTTTTAAACAAAACGTAAAGTTCCACGATTGGTCATATTTTTCAAAATTTTATCGACAAAAGCAGATTCTTATTCACATTTGACATAAAGTCAGGCTATCACCACGTTGAAATATTTCCGCCTCACCAAAAATATCTATCTTTCACCTGGAGAATTGAACGCCATATTTCGTTTTTTAGTTTTACTGTATTGCCATTTGGCTTGACGTCAGGTCCATATACTTTTACAAAATTATTAAGACCGTTGATAGATTTTTGGCGAGATTTTGGAATAAAAATTGCCGTTTTTATCGATGAAGGACATTCATTTGAAGAAGATTCCAAATCGTGTCTAAAAAAATTCAAAATTCGTAAGAAGCTCCTTAGCGGATTTCGGTTTTTTAGAAAACCAAGAAAAAAAGTGAATGGCATCCAAAACAAAACTCTCTATGGTGGTTAGGCATTGAATTGAATTTAAAAGAAAATTTTTTGAAAATACCAGAAAGTACAGAATTGAATCACTTTACAAGTCATTAAACGAGGCAAAAGCCCAAAACTTTTACTTATCTGCTAGACATCTATCTAGGATCGCCGGCAAGATTATTTCGATGAAAATCGCAATTGGAAACATAGCCCAACTAATAACCAGAAAAATTTACAAAGAAATTGATAACAGAATTGACTGGGACTCGTATGAGTTTTTGACACCACTGGTCATTTCAAATTAGAATTTTGGCATAGAAATTTAGATTGTCAAAGAAAAAAAAGAATCTATTTTCGTCATTCAAAGTCATGAAGTATTTTCATTTTCCGATAGCTTGCGGGGGATTTATTCTCAAAGATTCCAAAACAAACATTGCTCAGAAAAATTGGAGCGAGACAGAACAACGTAAAGTCTCAATATGGAGAGAACTAACAGCTATCAAATTTTGTCAAAAATCATTTTCGTTATTTCTATATTCGAAAACAGTTTTTTGGAACACTGACAATCAAGCTGCATCAATTACGTTAAAAAATGCGGTAGAATTAATGAGCTACATAACATTGAATTAAGAAACATTTTTTAGCTTTCTTTGTCCAACCTAATTTGAACATTAGCTGGATACCTAGAGAAGAAAATATCAGAGCTGATTTTATTTGCAAAATAATTGATTACGATGACTGGTCAATTTTTATGAGATTTTTTTAACACATTGATAGCCGTTGGGGTCCTCATACAATAGATAGGTTCGCAAAATTATTACAACACAAAAATCACACGATTCAATTCTAGGTTTTGCAATCCAAATTCAGAAGCAGTAGATGCGTTCTCAGAAAACTGGAAGTCGGAAAACTACTGGCTTGTTCTTCCAAAAAATGTGATTTCAAAAACCATAAAACATATAGTGTTTTTCAAGTGCAGCGCCTCCCTTATTATTCCAATATGGAAAAGTGCACCTTTTTGGCCACTTATCTCAAACAGATAACAATTTAAACCATTTATTAACGAAAACTTAGTTTTCTCAAGACCAATGGTCCTAGGAGTTGCGAGTTACGAGTTGCTATTTTAACCAAATAAAAGTGCGAGTTGCGAGTTGAAAGTTTCACGTTAAGACATCAAAATCGCGAGTTGCAGATTGAAACGAGTTTTTTTGTTTTATAGATATTGTTAATCTTAAGTTCTATTATAATATTTGCACGTTTTTTATCAGAACATGTATAAATTTGAATCCTTCAGATGGTTTTAACTTTTTTTTGAGTTTTTCTGCACACTTACAGCGAATACAACTTCACAGGGAGTCCGGAAAAAAAGTATCGAGTTTGAACAAGGTTGTTGTGTGTGTTTTACAAAATGTAAGAAAATATATGCCAACACTATAATTGTTTTTTAAGAATAATTGTCTGTAAGAATTAGACAGAGTGAGGAGGTGAATTTTTCAGGTTTTTAAACTGTGCTACAAAGTTTGAGCCATCTTTCAGAGCAAAAAATCTCAAAATGGAGGAAATCAAAACTTGAAATTCAATATGTCTAAAATTAGTAATGATGAATGTGTTCGACCAGATAGTAAGAAGATGTAATCAATCACTTCTGGACACAAGCTTCACTATAAGTCATTCCATAATGGTACCATCTTACAATTATGTTAAGGGTGAGGGTAATTAAGAAAAAATAAAAAGGGGAAAAAGAAAATTAGTTGAAAATGAAGGGTTTCAAAAACTAAATTTATAGACGACCACAGAAATTATTTCAAATGATTGGGGCTAAATTTTTAGGAAAAAGTCAATTTGTCTAAGATTGACAAACTTTGATCAAATTGGTCAAGGCTTAATTATTTGTCTAATGGTACGAGTTTGTCCTGATAATCAAAAAAAAAAATTGTTCATGGAAATTCCTTTACAATAATACTTATTTCATCATAAATATATCTAGTATAAATAGCAGACATTTATTGATTGAAAACACACTTTCAAGCAACTATCACAGGGCAAAGAAGGGAAAAAGCTTCCAAAATCATGGAGAAAACAATTTTCTACGTTGCTCTTTTTACAACAATGGTAGCATTAGCTTACACGCAAGTTCTGAATGAGGTGAGATTGAACATTTTTTCATCACCCAATATCTCATGTACGGTCCTTCCATCCAATTATTATATTACCCGTAGGGGCTTAGCTTAAATAAAGATGTAAATACTGCCAATGGGATTAAAGCTTTGAAATTCCATACACTCTGATATTACAGTATATCGCAAACTTAAAAATCTTTGGCCGGGAGCGAGAGATGCAAAGAAAAGCTAAGAAAGGGATAAGTTTGCAAATATTTGGTAATGTAATGTCGAGACAAAGCAAAAAATAATCAATAGCAATAATAAGAATGTGGAAGAGCGTGGGTTAGAGGAGTGCTTCTCATCCCAGATAGCATAAACTTATTTAGTAATGACAATATTTAAAATCTTTTTTATTGTAGGGAGAGTGTAACAGCTCATGTAAAGTCGGGCGTGACGGACGTGACGGACGTAACGGAATTGATGGAAAAGATGGAAAACAAGGACCAGCTGGAAAACCTGGTAAAAATGGAGCTGATGGAATTGATGGAATAAACGGTGTAGACGGAAAAGACGGAAAGGATGGGATCCATGGAAAGGACGGAAAAGATTGCCAAATGGGAATGCGTGGAAGAGATGGGTTAAACGGAACAAATGGAAAAGATGGAATGAATGGAAAAGACGGAAAAGACAGCTTAAATGGAATTGATGGAATGGACGGCTTGAACGGAACAAATGGAAGGGATGGAATCGATGGAATCGATGGAAAGGACGGGTTAAATGGTTTAAATGGAATTGATGGTTTAGACGGTATAAACGGAGCAAATGGAATGAATGGAAAAGACTCACCGAAGAGAAACTGGAAAGAATGTGCTTGGGACAAAAGTAATAGTGAACTAGATGCAGGTCTTCTTAAGGTATGTAAAGCACTTTAAAATTTAATTCATGGTAGATAAAACTGTGTGTGTTTTTGCTTGATAAGATCTCTGATAACTAAAAATATTAGAATTTCAAAAAATCAGTATTTCAAAAATTTCGAAAAACCTTTCGAGGCGATCAGTGTTTTTGAGCAAGAACACTTTTTTGTCATTTCTTAATAAATTGGTTGTTTTAGATTGGAGTCCGTGAAGCCTGAAAATGTTCTTTATATAGTTTTTTATTATAAAAAACGTGAATAGTAAATGAAATTGATTGTGAATAAGTTTTTTTTTCTCCTGTTTTACAGACTTGCACGTTCAGAAAGAAATCGATTGAAACATATTTAAGGGTAGAGGTGATTTCAAATCTACGAATATATAATTGTGATGATTGCTGCAGCCGATGGTTTGTCACTTTCAATGAACAAGAATGTACACCCGTGCCGATAGACGGTATAGTCTATATGAAGTTTGGTAAAGGAGATCGTGAAAAGAATCTTCACCGACCACAAGTTATTACTGGACGTTGCAAGATTTCGGAAATTGGTAATATCAATGTGGGTTTCAATATTGGTGAATGTGCAGGTCGAAATACCGCTGATGCGTCTACAGGGTGGAACCAGGCAACACGCATTTATGTCGAAGAAATTGAGGGGCCACAATCTGATCTTATTTCATAAAAAAATCAATACTAGTTTTCTTTAGCGGGTTTTATACTTTTGTTATTTGTAATTATTTTAAGGAGAAAAAATCTTTGAAATTTATTTTTTTAATGAAATTATTTTTGATATTTTTCAAAATTTGTTCTAATCTTTATTTTCTTGAAAGAAGCATATGAAATTGTGAAATTGAAAGAATAAGAAAGGATAATTTCTCCCGGACCTTTTCTCCCTAGTACTGTCATAACTTTCTGGTGCTGTAAACTCACACACCCGGCATATAGAATCTAATAAAAGGTTGGTGTTCAGAGCTCCTCGTCCTCTGTATTCAGCAGAGGGATCTTTACTACTAAAATTACCGCAAATTATGGTCGCTGTTCCATTTACCAGACTAAGATTCCACTACTTTTTATCGAGCAGATTAAGACCATTTTATCCTAATTCGCTTCGCTCAAACGGATATAACTTATTTTCTTTTTGAACAAACTAGGGAATCAGAGTATTCAATATGGATTTTTGTGTATTTCGAAGTCACTGAACACGAGTAAATATAACTAAAGTGATTAGAAATAATCTAGTATACAAATAACTGGTATATTGAAAGAAAAAAGGAAAACCTGTGTTGAAATCATTCATGATATAAAGAGAAACAAGACAACTCAGAGTCGAAAATTTTTCATATTGTTTGATCATTCATAGATGAAATAATAATATTAAACAGCTAGGGGAAGTACTAGGGGTGGAGAATGTCAGGTTGGACCTGAGATAAAGTTACCCTTACAGAGACAAGGCGAAAAAGTGACTCTTAGAGCACATTAAAAAAAAAAATTCAAACCTTTAGAGATTTTTTTTGACTTTTCAAGTTTCATACCTTAAATAATTCAGAGACTTGGGAAGGTCAAAAACAGAACCTTAGCATCAGGTATATACCAGGCACCTATATGCCTAAGCAACCCCCCCCTCTTCACCATTAAAAGAATGCACTAAAATAGAACGGGGCTAAAGCTTTATTGTATTCACCTACAGACTGAACTGCCCCAGTGTGGCAAAGTTACATAAATAAATATCTGTGACTGTTTACAGAAAATTAAAATGTTTACACCATGTAGATAAATCGCAAATCTAAATTAAACCAAAACAGATCATAAAGGTCAAACGATATATTTTGCTATTTTGGTCATTTTCTGCTATTTTCAATATTTTGACCACATGGCTGTACAGTAACTATCTTAGAGCGGTACGTAAAATCTGCGCAGAGATTTGAAATTCTCAATGTTGAAATGTACTATAGTTTCACGTCATCACAAACAAAGTAACAATCCTCACTTTACTCATCTTCTTTCATTTTTCTTCGTAGTTTCTCAATATTTCAAAAACCTTTAGTCATAGATTGTTCGCCTCTGAGTTATCTTTCCAACGATGTATAACTTTCTACTTTAGCATAACTTGTTGCTGAGAATTTGTTTAAAAGATAACGTATCTACATACTCTTTAGACGATACAGACTTTAATGTCAGACTTTAATGACAGATACAATATATACTCTCAATACTATCTCAAATTTCATACCTTAAATAATTCAGAGACTTGGGAAGGTCAAGAACAGAACTTTAGCATCAGGTATATACCAGGCACCTATATGCCTAAGCCTCTTCACTATTAAAAGAATGCACTAAATAGAACGGGGCTAAAGCTTTATTGTATTCACCTACAACCTCAATATAGTGAGATTTTGATAGACTCAAACAGTCTTGTCGTCACTTTCCAAAGTGAACCGCCGCTGCAAGTGGGAATCGATACCTTTGATGCCTGTGTAGCATCCAAGGCCAATGATCACTATCCCATGAGAAGTATTCATCATCCAACATGTCAGACTCTCCAATTCGATACAATCGATAACTTTTTCCAATGACTAATCAATGAATAATTGATGGTTGATATCGATTAATTTCGATAATCGATAGACAATCGATAGTCAAGATTTTACGAGAAGCTCGATTAGCTATCAATTGATCAACTTTCCGTCGACTTACTCAAAAGATGTTCGATTGATCACAATTGACAGCCATTTGATGAAAAAACCAATATATCATCCATCAGTTAGAATAGTTTAGTCTCCATTATATACCTATGGATTATCAAAATCTTTGATATCCAATCAATCGGTTGGTTATCGATTAGTCTTCTATTGGAAATATTTTATATCGATTGTATTGAGTGAGAGAGTCTGGAAAATGACAAATCGCACCTACCTACCTAGCAGGTATATATAGTGAACTACTATCACTTATAGAATGACTGTGAAATACTTAGTAAATGATAATTTGTCTTACAACACAACATAATAATGTAGATAATCAAATATCTACAAATAATTCTACCTGAGTTGAGTTCCCCTTTAAGATTGTGGGTGATCATTTTCTTCAATGTAGATTCGTATTGCTGAATTCCATCCAGTGTATGCGTCGCGCCCGGGATGCCCACTAGTACAATCACCAACATTAAGAGCCACATTGACTTGTTGTTTTTTTTTTTCGAGACTTTACAATGTCCCCGAACAACTCTCGGTCGTTGTAGATCGTTGATACGGTTTCCAGCTCATGCAAGCATATAAACGATACCGTATATCGGAACAGGTGCACATTCATGTCCATCGAAAGTGACAAACCATCGTTTGCAACAATGATTACAGTTGTACTTTAGGCGTACAAACTTTCGCGAGCATAAACTTTCGCGAATTGCTCTGTTTAGAATTTTCAAAAACATTTACTTTCGCGAAAAGGGCCAAAATTCGCGAAAACCGCGAAAGTTTCTGCTCGCGAAAGTTTATACGCCTAAAGTATATTCTCATATTTGAAGAAACAACAACTTTCAAGTAAGTCGAGGGGGATTCCCTTTTGATGGCACAAGACTAAAAAAGAGAGGTTTATTCTTCAATTAACGACAGACTTATTAATTAATAATCCCTTTGAGTGCCAGGGTCCTTTTTTCTAAGTTTTTTTTAAAAAATCGCTAGTTCAAACTTTAAGGGCTTATATCTCCTGATCTAGAAGGAATTAGAAGCTCGTATATAGCTCGTTGGATAGCTTAGAGTCTCTTCTTTCTTTTGGGCGCCTTCGGCGCCGCCCGATTTAGGAAGGGCGTGGTGGGCGGCGGCCAAGGGGGGGGGGGGGTAGGTTAGGGAATTAAAGCAGTCAGGCCCGATGCGCGGACCTGACTGAACTGATGAAAAGGTGCCCAGTGGTAAAATTTCAAATCAATTCACTAGAAGACAGAATAAAGTAAAACAGGGCCAAATTTGGAGGTTCTTGGATCACTCTTTGACCAAAAATAGTCAAAAAACGGTCAGAATCTCAAAAAAGTGAATTTTTGTCAATTTTTTGCATTTTTTTGACTTTTTTGCTTAAAATTTCGCTGGAAAGACTCACTTTTGAATTTTTTTTTGCTTGACCATAAAGGACAATCTAATTCCTACGAGTTCGACCAAAAATAACGATTTCTAACTCAAACTGGGCATTACAGGAGGGCTTCGCCCTCCTATATAGCCCATGTCGTATATATACGACATCGGCACTTAAAGGGTTAAACAAAGTGAAAAAAAAATTTTGAAAATGTGATTTTTTGGTGTTTTTCAGCATTTTTGAGTGAGTTTAGGCCAAAAATTGAGAAATCTAAAAAAAAAAATAATTTTTGCAATTTTTCTTTAACCCTTTGAGTGCCAGGGTCCTTTTTTCTAAGTTTTTTTTAAAAAATCGCTAGTTCAAACTTTAAGGGCTTATATCTCCTGATCTAGAAGGAATTAGAAGCTCGTATATAGCTCGTTGGATAGCTTAGAGTCTCTTCTTTCTTTTGGGCGCCTTCGGCGCCGCCCGATTTAGGAAGGGCGTGGTGGGCGGCGGCCAAGGGGGGGGGTAGGTTAGGGAATTAAAGCAGTCAGGCCCGCTGCGCGGACCTGACTGAACTGATAAAAGGTGCCCAGTGGTAAAATTTCAAATCAATTCACTAGAAGACAGAATAAAGTAAAAACAGGCCAAATTTGGAGGTTCTTGGATCACTCTTTGACCAAAAATAGTCAAAAAACGGTCAGAATCTCAAAAAAGTGAATTTTTGTCAATTTTTTGCATTTTTTTGACTTTTTTGCTTAAAATTTCGCTGGAAAGACTCACTTTTGAATTTTTTTTTGCTTGACCATAAAGGACAATCTAATTCCTACGAGTTCGACCAAAAATAACGATTTCTAACTCAAACTGGGCATTACAGGAGGGCTTCGCCCTCCTATATAGCCCATGTCGTATATATACGACATCGGCACTTAAAGGGTTAATAATATCAATTAGTTCAGTTTTGTTCAATTTGGTAAATATTTGTAAAGACTGACTTTTGAAACCAAACAAATTCTTATATATGAGTGGTTCTGACCTAATAAACTGTACTCTCAATTCCTAATATTCTTTGTTTTTTCACACAAAAATATTATTGATAACAATGCCCACCATTAAGCATGATTTAATTGTCAATGAAACTGATTTTTGAAGCTGGAACTTCCTAAAAAATCACCAGAACAGTCGAATATCGCCGGCAAACGGTTTCCCTTGAATTTTTTGAGCTGCATTTTACACTTTTTCATTAAATTCCGGACACTGATGCAAAAAAGCAATAATTGAAATGTGACAGAGCCCGATTTTCAATAGACATACTTTTCAGGCCGAAAATGCCGGAAATATTCCGGAAATTGCAGTTTTTGCAGATTTTCATTGGGCTTTTTCCCCTTTTTTATTGATAACAATACCCACCATCAAGCATGATTCAACTGTCAATTAATAAAACTGATTTTAGCAACCGGAACTTTCTATTTATTTTTCCCTACTCCCCTTCCCTCTCCCCGTCAACATTTAATGATGAAATTTTATCGGGGAAAACTTCGTCGGGGAAAAATTCGTCACTTGCTGGTAGTTGGTAAACGCATTAAGGCCGGGGAAAATTTTCGTCACTTGTCCAAAATTTCGTCACTTTTCCCCGACGAAGTTTTCCCCGATAATTCATTTTCGCTAAACACTATATTTTTTGACTGATCGTTTTCATTTTTCTCCTTGATGATATATAACTTTCATCATCAGGTAGGTCCATCAGTATCTAGCTTGTTTTGCTTGAGAAAGGTTGAAGATTTCATTCTAGCCCTTCAGGGCTAAATGATGAAACTCAACGATCTGACCTAATGAGTTAACATCAAAATTACTGGGTTACGAATATTTTTTGAAGGGATGAGAGGGGACAACAATAAATTTGAGATGAGCAACTTTTCCCTGGAATAAGCTTTTTTAATACAAATGATAAAACTAAATGAAAACATGATACAATGACGATATATAACTTACATCTTAAAAATAAAGGCCGGTCTTCACTTGTAGACTCTAAAACACCCGATTTCAAGAAAAGAAAGTGAACAAAATTACTAACAAAATGGTGAAAATCAGAACATGCTATGAACTATTTTATATTAAAAGTCAAAGCATCTGAAGGCTTCAAACATATACATGTTCTAATAAAAAACGTGCAAATATTATAATAGAACTTAAGATTAACAATATCTATAAAACAAAAAACTTGTTTTAAAATTGTGGCCGATCAACTTCTTCAATGTAAATTCGTGTTGCCGAATTCCACCCAGTGTGTGCGTCTACACTCCCATAGCCACGGCAATTTCCAACGTTGAAAGCTACATTGATCTGATGATTTTTCGAGACCTTACAATGTCCCCGAATAACTCGGGGACGATGCGGGTTCTTTCCAGCACCTAAATGCATATAAACGGCACCGTCAATCGGCACAGGTGCACATTCATGTCCATCGAAAGTGACAAACCATCTTTTACAGCAAGCATTACAGTTGCGTATTCTCATATCCGAAGAAATAACAACTTTTAAGTAAGTAGAGAGAGATTTCTTTTTGAAGGCGCAAGACTGAAAAAAAGAGAGGTTGTGTTTTCTTCAATCAATAACAGACATTGATAGTGATACCGATTAGTTCAATTTTGTTCAATTTGGTTTATATAATGGGAACTATTATTTGTAAAGGCTGACTTTTGGAACCAAACAGATTCTTATATATTCGTGGTTCTGACCTAATAAACTGTACTCTCAGATGTTCGATTAACAAGGGGGTCGGAATAAACAGGGGGTGATTGTAATTGGAAATTAGCAAAAGTTGATAAAGCGGGGAGGGGTGTTTATTAGACACCTGGGTGTATTATAGGTTTTTCGAAAATATTGAAAAATCGTATTCTTTTAATAGTTTCTAATTTTCTTTATGATATGCATACCATTTTTGGGGTGGATTTGCTAGGTAGAACCAAAAAACTTATATTAAACACTAGGTTTTTTCAACAAGTGAGTATCAAACTTCATAAACACTAGATAAAACTCATCCGTTTTTTTCTAAGCTTGTTGCAATTAATGCAAAACAATTTTTACGAAAAGTAGACAAAAGTAGACCGGAAATTTATTCAATCAAGGGAAGAAATAGCTCGATCTAGTGTTTTATGTTAGATATTGACTGAAATGAGAGTTTCTCTACTGACAACATTTTTAACAATGCTCCTATTTTTAGCCTACCTTTATAACACCATTATCTTTTTTTTCGTCAATATTGATCCAAGCGCATTCTTTCCAGTTTTTACTCACACCGTCTTTTCCATCTTTTCCATCCTTTCCATTAATTCCATTCCGACCATTTCGACCATCTCGCCCATCTTTTCCGATTCCGTCTTTGCCGTCTTTTCCAATCCCGTCTTTTCCAATTCCGTCTTTTCCATCCTTTCCGTCTTTTCCATCCCGTCCGTCACGCCCATCTTTACAACAATTATTACATTCCTTTATGTGAAAAAATTATTATCAAAGTGACTACTGCAAACCTGGTCTTTTTCATCTCATAACCTGAATGGATCACCTTCAAGGGAACTGAAACTTCAAAATTCAACCAAATTTTTTAGAAAATTCTATTTCTTTGTCTCAGATTTTGACCAGTCAATTATTTTAATACAGTGACACGATACTTAAGATTTCTTGCACACACCCCGATTACCCACCTGATTGTTAGTAGTCGATACAAAGACAAACATCATTGTCAAAAGAACTTGAATACATAAAAGCTTGTTCATATCGAATGTCAATCTTGAAAAACTTTCTTGAATACGTTCGACTATGTGTTTTTATCCCTACTTCCTTCTAGCCCGTCAGGGTTTTTGTGGTTGATCTCTTTGATTGTTGATGATTGATCAAACAGTTAGAAGTCCCCTATTTATAAGGTTAGCTTGTCTAGAAAAAGAGACCGCGCTAAACTTAAAAGATGTATTTGAATAAAGGGAGTGGTATATCCAAATAAAAAGAATATGCCATAATCATCCCAGTGACGTCTTCAACAAATGCTTTAAAATTGGCCTAAAATCCTTAATCCGTTGCTTCAGTTCCCAACAATCTTGTTAGTTGTTTTAAAGAGGTCTTTTAAAGAGTCATTATAAATAATCCTGTTTGGGATCACATTAATGGTACCGTTTTAACAGTTTACTGCTAAATTTGCCTTGAAGAACTCTTACATCCAATTTCCTTATGAGCTTATAGGTTATTTATGAAGTGATTTAGAGTAAGCCTGCAGAATATTTCTAAACCTAATCAACATAGTCATACAACTTTGCGGAAACTTCTTTTGAAAATATTACTGGGAAGTAAAAGTTAGAATTGAGAACCGTTCTGTACTAAAGAAGACTCGTTCTCATATCATATATTTACTCCTGTCTTCATCTCTCTACTTAATTAGTAGCGCAGTAGAAAACAATTATTTTTCAAGTGAACGCTTACTGATTATTTTTAGGGCGGAAAGTTTGGATGGTAAAAAATTATTTCGCGTGAATCGTTATCAGAGATTTGGGAAAAGAGGATAAGTAACGACACTGCCGCTCGCTGTTTTCCTATCCATCCTCTTTGAATTCGGCGCCATATGAAGAAAATAAGCTGAAGTATTTTTGAGTAAGAAGGAAGGCCGACTTTAGACATTATATTTTATTGACCTGCATTACTCCAAAATCTTTTTCAACAGCGATATTCTTCCAAAGCTGGATGTTTTGGACGACCTGGGATGGAGCTTTTTCGGTAACAGCTATTGCTCATCGTGCTTTAGTTTAATTGTAGGAGACGAGCGAAATAATCTGGGGAAGGGAATCTCATACTTGACGTTGAGTTTACTGACTTTTACTCCTCTTTCCTATTATTAACTCTTAGACCACGACGGACGCGTATAATAATGCATCCAAAAGAGTCTCAGACTTGAGGCCATAGCTCATAGTTTACTGACTTTTATCATCAACATGAAAAATATGAGCAATCTGATTGGCTAAAAACACGTACATAAATGCTGTACAGAAGCAGCCACCGACCTAAAATTTGCAAATATCTGTTCTGATTTGCCAGCTGGAAGGATTTCCACGAAATTAAGAACAGTTCCTCGTTTTCCAGGCGAGAAATTTTTACTTCAGAACAGTTATATTTTTCCAGCTAGGAGGTAAAAAAACTTTCAAAACAGATACGAAATTACCAGGCGATTGATTTTACGCGAGTTAACTGTTCTTATCTACCAGGGCTGGACAATCTTATAAGAACAGATCGTTAAATTCCAGCTTGACATTGAAGGACTTTTAAGAACAGAAACTTAATTTCCAGCTAACAGTTCGAACAGATCCACAATTTCCAGATGTTTTGTAGAACAGATGGAGAATTTTCAGCTGCCACTCCAGGCAACCACATTCAGGACTTTTTTTAAATTCCCTCAGAACAGAAAGGAAATTCTTAGACACGTTATTTATAAATATAAGATATCAGACTATTTTTTCATAAGAACAGATCATATTTTTCCAGCTGGTCCCAATCTTCAGTAGAACAGACCATATTTTTCCAGCTGGTCCCAATCTTCAGTAGAACAGACCACTTTTTTCCAGAAGACTTTTTTCTTTAGTTCGGTAAGAACAGACCGCCATATCCAGGTGGAACGTGCCTTCAGAACAGATATTTTGAAGTCCTCCTTCGGTGGATGCTTTCGGCTGTATTTCATATTTTACCATACAAATACAAGACCGCGTTCAAAAAAGGGGTCTGGTAGGCGAGAGATTATAATATTTTGTACAATTTTATGATTAGAAAAGTTCTCTCTTCGTTCCCAATACACAACAACTTATCAAAAGAGTTTATGAAACCATGTTTTGATTTTTAATGACCATTAATTGATTCTTTTTTCGAATATTTTGATGTTGATTTTATATAAATAAAATTGAAATACAAAAATATTGTGTGAGAAAAACAAAACAACGAAGAAGAGACACAAATGCAGAGAATAAAAGTTTGTTGATATTTTTCAAGTTGGCGAAGCTGAGAGCAAATCAAGTGAGAGTGAATATTTTCGATATCTGATTTTTTCGCATTAAATATAAGGTTTATTGTTCACTCAAAAGCAGAAAACATTCGCCATCTTTTATTTTCTCAGTCTCTTTCTCTTTAAAAAAAACTTTTTTCGTTTCGTTTATAGTCAGTCTTTGCTATCTTCATCTCATCTATTTTATAGTCATTTCTTGTTGTACATTTGATAAAATGTGGAAACATGAAACATGAGTTATGTACCTAAATTTTTTAGTTTTTGTTTTGATGGATTGAAAGATAACTTTTCCTGATAATTATCTTCATCTCATAATATCAAACAGCCATTTATTTTATTTTAAGGGAAGAAGTGACTTTAAAACGATTGTATTTTCAATGTCTTCAAAATTTTTATCAATGAGTGTCAATTCCAATGATAAAAATGACCAAAAAAAGTGTCATTATTTTTCTAGTTCCTATCTTGACGCATTTTGTAAGGCGAAAATGGCAGTCAACTTATATCCTTTTATACAACGAGCATCACTAAAGTCTATTCACGATAAGTGTGCACTCTTTTTTCTTTTACCTATTAAGGGAAGAAATTTTCGCGAGAAGAAATTTTCGCGGAAGAAATTTTCGCGGAATTTAATTTCGCGAATTTGGGTGTAATTCGCGAAATTAAATTCCGCTAAACACACCAAAATTGTTAAATCGCGAAATTAAATTCCGCGAAATTCGATTTTTTTTCTTCTTCTTTTATTTTATTGTTCTTGACCAGGTATTACCAAAAAATATGGACGCAATTGATTTTTAAGCATTATAACGTGTATTTCTTATCAAATATAAACAAATATAAATAACTCCGTGATGGTTCAAAGTTAATTTAAGTTGATAACTTCTTCTTAATCGCGAAATTAAATTCCGTGAAACTTTTGAAATCGGCTCATTCGCGAAATTAAATTCCGCGAAATTTGCCATTTTGAAACTCTGATTCGCGAAATTAAATTCCGCGAAAATTTCTTCCCCTAAGGTATAACTTTTGAAGGAATTCTTCAATCTTTATGAATTTGGTGTCATTGGAAAGATATTAGTGAGTGGAACAATTTGAAATAAAAAAATCTTCAAAATAATTCTGAAAATGAAGATGAAAATGAAGAAGAAAAAAATGAAGATCTCGTAGAAAAGTGCTATAACTATCATTTTCACTAGAGTGAAACCTTGATCATAGAACGTCATCACTGTGAAAAAATTTCTCAAAAATAATCATTCAGTCAAAAGATATCAAACAAAGTTATAAGCTAATTGACGTCTAAAAACGCTGTTTTCTGCTGTTTTCTGCTGTTTTTTGGGGCCATTCACTTATTAATTTTGTATCATAACTTTGTATTGAATAAATATTTTTGTGAAATTTTTTCACAGTGATGACTTCCAAAGATCTAAGAACATCTCCAGTGAAAATATAAGTTATAGCACTTTTCTACAAGATCTATTTCTAGTAAGATCAATGACAATAGCAAAAAAAATAAACACCCAGGGAATTATATTTTCTTTTGTGAAATTCTTAAGTAATTTTTCAAACTCTTCAAGAGAGTCTGCTAATTAAATTTAATATCAACTGGCAGGTCATTCCTAGGCTTCTGCTCATCCTCTAGCGAAAAAGTTTCTTATATTGAACGAAAACCGATTTAGGTTTTTAGAGATTTGAAGACCTCATGCATGAGATTTTGAAGGTTCCTCTGATAAATGGTAACATGATGGCCACGATTCAGAAGCTCTTCATAAGGAGAAAAATTATCTCGATGTGTGACTCGGAGAGCCCTTTCACCGAGAAATGTTCACCGAAATTGTTTTGGTTTGGTTTTGTGAGCAAAGCTAAATATGTGTTGGTTTTGATGGTTATAATAGCGTGCGTTTTTTAGAGTTATGTCCAGTACTATGACATATTACAGCTGGCAGCCAGCGGCAGTATCCCACACAAATTATCTCCATAATGTGATCTCAGACTTAGTTTTGAAACGCAGATTCATAGATGGTTAACGTTAATAACGAAGTTGGAAAGTCGTTCTCGGTAAAACTCTCGGAAAAACGATAAATTTTCGATAAACACTCCCTAAGATAAATGCTTGCAGCAGCATCCCACCTATTATCTCTATAATATGATCTCAGACTTAGTTTTAAAAACAAATTTTTATCAATAAACGCATCCTTAAGACAACTTACAGATGGAAACTCCGTGAAAAAAAAGAACGAAATATAACACACGTGTCCAGGCTATTTTGGCACGTTATACTAGGTATATAGGTATACTAGCCGGTACCCGGCGTCGCACGCCGGTTTAGCTGTTTGCTGAACGCATTTAAAGTCTTTTGATATGTTGGGAAGGTGGTTTAAAACACGATGAAATCAAAATTAAAGGGAATAATTATCTTCAAAGTTTGACTCTATCCCTCCCGGCTGACGTATCTTTTAGCCATATTTTGAAAAAGATTTTTGTGGTAAAAATGATCAGAAAACAGAAAGGGCGTCATTCCCAAATTACACCGGACCGGCGACCAGCGACGTCCGAGACGGCTCTGTAATTAGATTTTTTTCTTGCTTCGCTCGCGTTATATTTGCCGTAGTTCTTGATGTTTAAGAAAACTTTGATGTCAAGATAAGCAGAGTGAAATTTGAATAGACATGACACGCGATTCCTCGAAAAAAGGTAGCCCGGGGGGGCAAGAGAAGGCTATGGGTATGGGTATGTGCCGGCCTTAAGGGTGCCTTTTTTGAAACATTGCAGTTTGAAAAATCGGAAAATCAAACTTCAGTCCCACTAAGGATTAGAAAAATAGGAAAATTTCAACTTTTTGCCCCCAGAAAAATAGAAATTTGGTCAAATTAGTTCCAAAAAGTGAATTAAAGTTCACACAAATTCCCTTGTTTCTTCTCCTCTTTGTTCTGCTAAGGGTCCGAGGGGCAGGGCCGAAAGTCAGCTCGCAACCATAGTCCCTCCGGAAGGCAGCTAGGACACGCAGACAAAAAAGCGTGATAGCGCAATTTTATGTTGCTTTTTATAAAATAACTTCGTCATAACTTCAATAATTTTTCAAATTCAACAATGACTTAGATTTACAGCAAAATAATTATCGACATACATGTTTAAAGGTCCCATTTTACGAAGAAAGAATTCTAGTTTTTACTGCCTTTTGAATATATATATTTATAATGTTGCTGTTGTTCTAACAAACTTGTTATGTGATTCTTGTGTTTTATTTCAAATTTGTTCTTTTCTTTAATAGATTATGTTTAAAAGATTTCTTTTGTTTTGAAAAGAATTCGAATGTCTCAAATCAAATAGGGTCGTTAATTACATTCGAAAACATAAAACAAAAGGGAACAAAAGAAAAGAAAGAAAAAAAAAGAAAAAGTCTAATCCATCTATCAATCAAAACAAAGTCTTTATAAAACGGCGCGAATATTGTTAAACAAATTTGTGGAGCAAGAACAAAATAAAAGTCATCTTTTAAAAGAACAAAACATTGCTTGCGAAAACGAAAGTGACACACAAAAAACAAACAAACCAACAAACACACATACAGACTACGGCTATTAATATATAGATAGGTATAAGTACCCCACGAAATCCGTGCCAACGGCAGATTTCGTCCAACGGTTTTGCTCGTGCAGCCAGCAGCAAATTTCGTGGGGAAAAAAAGAACGAAATATAACACACGTGTCCAGGCTATTTTGGCACGTGGTGCTATTGGGTATATAGGCATATGGTGCTATTGGGTATATAGGTATATAGGTATATGTACCCCATGAAATCTGTGCCAACGGCAGATATCGTCCAATGGTTTTGCCCGTGCAGCCAGCAGCAAATTTCGTGGGAAAAAAAAGAACGAAATATAACACACGTGTCAAGGCTATTTTGGCACGTGGTGCTATGGGGTATATATAGGTATATAGTGCTATGTGGTATATAGGTATAATATGTACCCCGCGAAATCCGTGTCAACAGCAGATTTCGTCCAACGGTTTATGGTACTATGGTACGGTACTATGTAACCTCCAAGCAGCTCTTCGTGCTCCACGCATTCCAGGCATGCATGAAAGAACGTGTTTTGCTTTGCAGCTCTATATGCCGTTTGTCAAAACAATTTTCCACTATTATTATCAAGCTTTATAATACCAGAAAATATTGATCTTTAATTAAAAGGCTCATTGTTTTTTGTAATTGTCATAAAATACACTTTTTGTTTCTTATATCAAGCATAATTAAAATTTTTCCAACACAAGTAAAATATTTTTTACCCATGTGCTGATTAAAATCGAAGCCTGTCAATTAGACATGTGTGTTTGTTTTTGATTTGCTCCTCTCATCTTGATACCTTTTTGAAGTTTGAACTTTTTTTGACGTCAAACAGTAATTATCATTAATTTGAACACGTGCGGAATAGTATTGTGACCAGCTAATAAGGCAACTGGTATAATAGTCCCTCGTGACTTCTAAACCGACACGCTTTTTTATAAGAATGGTGTTTTCCCAATTCATATTTCTTGAATTCAGACAGGATATATTCTTAAGACGGTCTTGTTTTTACCAAGATTTGAGCCTAACGGAATAGTCTTTAAAACAGGGTTCTTGCAATAAAAAAGCAGTACCTGATTTTGGAAAAATCTAAAATGTAAACTTATACAGTATGCATTAAAAAAAGCGGATCAACAACTTCAAAGTGCTTTAAGTTTTTTAAGTTTTTCATTAGAATAATTTTTATACCGTTAGATAGGATTTTAATTTTTCTTTCAAAAAATATATGGCATTTACCTTAAAATTCAAGATTTTCAGTTATTGATGTTGTTAATGTTTTAAGAAAAACGTATCAAAACGGATTTGGCTACTTTTGCGATTTTAGTTTTTTTTTAATTTCTAGAAGAGTTTTTAAGTTACAATTTTTATACCATTGTGACGCCTGTGAAATTGTGAATCGCCTAAAGTAAAAAAATAAATTTACATTGCGTTGATATTTAAAAACAGTTAAATATTAGCACGTCTTGTCAAAAAATTATAAGAGAATGTTCCTATAAAAATTGCTCACTTTATGAAAGGTTTTAATTGATGATTACTAAATGAAAGTTTATTGTCGACCTTTTTCAGACACCTCGATTTTCATAGTGTAACACAAATTTAGAATTAGAAGAAATCCATCACGACAATTACCATAAAAGGCATGAAAATATTTGAAATTTCTCGTTCGTTTTCGGCTTGTTGTCGTATGTCGTTTGATTGACATTTGTTTTAACACTTTAATTTTCGTTAGTTGTAATTTTTGATTGACAGCTTTATATTATGGAGATAAAAGGAAGATAAATGTTTACGAACTGTGCAGCTGGCTGCCAGGGGATAAATGTCATAGTACTAGACATGAATGGTTTTTTAACATTATTGAAATACGAAACAAAAGCAAATCATGCCGCAAGGAATGTGTTATTGCAAAATGATTTTCTTGAACTTTCTCATGAAATGGAGGATCTCACGATGGGACATCTCATAAACACAACAAGACGACTTAAAGTCGAAAATTTCGCATAATATTGGAACATAAACGACGAAGACGCATGAAACGTGACTCCTGCAGCATTATGCATTATACATTTTAAATGAAGCGTTACACAAAAAATACACATTGTATTTTACATACAGGTCGTGAATACCCTGTAGTCTTATGAAAAATCTCAATCCATTAAAAACAAAAAGATTCCTAAAAAAATGCGACTAAAAATTTTTTTAATTATTTTTTATAAGCGTACAAAAACCTTTCAATTCAGAATAATTCAGAGAACTGTAATAAACTCGAGAAAAATAATTTTAAAATTCTTTGAAAATGAAGAAGAAAAAAAAAACTTTTCATTCTTTGATGCCAGAAACTTCATTTTGTGCTTTACTTGGGCAAAGTTTATATCAACTTCCTTCTATAAACGGTAGAATTTTTTCTAAAATTGAGAAAATTGCTTTTCAGAAAAATCTGTTTGTATACTATCTTCGCTTTTTGATATGAATGATGGCGCACCACCATCAAAATCATAGGCAAAAAAACAGTTGAGTAGTTGAGCTCCGGCTTCTGGACTAGAAAATGGCAGGGTAAAAACTAGCCAATTTTAAGCTTTAAAGAAATAATACTCCTTGGGATTAAAATTTGGCTATTTTTGCCAAAAAATTCCAAAATCTCAATGCAATAATCCATATGAGAATATATTAAGAAAAGCTTGTAACTTAAGGATACAGACTTCGGTCAAGATTTATTTACCACTGTCACTCAAATTTTCCTACCAGATACAAATTGACTTAAACCTCGCTTATAAAGTAATGCAATTATTATACGTAATCGATTAATGGCCCTTCTAGCAAATCACAACAATGACCCATCTGTACCGTCAACTGCTCTAACTTGGGACGATTGGTCGAAACATGGGACTGTTGCATATCTGGTCTGTATTTGCACTAACTGTAAAATCGAAAGAGAAATCCTGTATTTTTAATACGCTGCTCCTTAACTCAAATCAAATGACTTTGGAGGTTCGGTGAAATGGTGGCCGAATTGCCGTCCCATTTTTGTCAGATAGTCCCAAGTTGGAGCAGTTGACGGTAATTATTTAAACTGCATCCCATTAAACAAACCCTCCCCAATCTCCTGCTGGTTATCCCGTGCAAAATATATAGGGGAAAGATACCAGAAAAGCAACAAGAATCTTAGTGCGGAAATGGAAATCTTATAAAAATCTTATACAAAATAACTGTACCACTGGAGTTTTTTCATATATCAAAATGAAAATCCAGATTAGCAAAAGGTGCATCAAGATCAGTGAATTTTGATTGAAACTCGATTAGTTTGATGCCCATTCTTTTTATATTCTGACGGCTTATTAGCAGATGCTGACGCTAAAGCATAAATACCTTAAGGGAAGAAATTTTCGCGAGAAGAAATTTTGGCGGAAGAAATTTTCGCGGAATTTAATTTCGCGAATTTGGGTGTAATTCGCGAAATTAAATTCCGCGAAACACATCAAAATTGTTAAATCGCGAAATTAAATTCCGCGAAATTCGATTTTTTTTCTTCTTCTTTTATTTTGTTGTTTTTGACCAGGTATTACCAAAAAATATGGACACAATTGATTTTTAAACATTATAACGTGTATTTCTTATCAAATATAAATAACTCCTTGGTGGTTAAAAGTTAATTTAAGTTGATAACTTCTTCTTAATCGCGAAATTAAATTCCGTGAAACTTTTGAAATCGGCTCATTCGCGAAATTAAATTCTGCGAAATTTGCCATTTTGAAAATCTGATTCGCGAAATTAAATTCCGCGAAAATTTCTTCTCGCGAAAATTTCTTCCCTTAATAGCAGGCCAATATCTATCATCCCATTGGGGAGGAAAAGCTGGAAAATTTTACTAACCAAACCCATCGAACACCAATCAAACATTATCGGATAAAAAACTGTCATCAAACTTATATAATCAAACTAATCAAAAAGATTTCTTACCAAATAAGGTATAACTTGCATCAGTGGAGGGAAACTTATATTCTAGCCATCAAAATTTCAAAACAAAAGAACTGCGCAGCTCTGTTCGCAGCTCTACTCTACCATTCTTGTTCTGATTTAACTTCATTTGAGGAGCTATGCATATTAGCCTCCACTGATGCAAGTTAAGTTTGACAGTTCGATTACGAAAATGATTGCTGAATTTCAATTAACATGATTTCTAAAAAATACTTGCTAGAAATGACTGTTTGTCACAACTGGTTTCACTATTAACACATAACTATCTGGTGAAAAAAGGAAAAAAAGATCATACCTGCGCTCTGTTTGAAGAAGAGGGTTTTATGTTGTTGTTGTGAAAAATTAACTCTTTTTATTCTACTTACCACTGAGCATTACCAATTTATTGGTGCATTCACTAACTACACAAACATAAAATACTTAGTAGTAAATGAATAATAAACCTCTTTAAATACTCTACAAAAGACCAGAAAACATGATAAAAATTTATACAGCAGCAGCAAAATTCAAAAGCAGCCATTATTATTCTCACGATGAATGTTTACAAAGGCTTGGTTACACTTCTTGCACTAGCGTAATTTTAATTATTAAGAAAAGCGCTATTTTTTATCTTTGTGAGTGAGTCCACCTTTAGAATATTGGCCGTAGTACGCCCGCAGCCAAACGCCCACGCCATAATTTGCGCCCCAAAAATTTTCTCGATAGACACGCTATTAAAATTAGCGTTTTTCCCGAAAAAGTTCGCAAGTTTCTTACCCATTTTTTTAACCGATAGATTTAAAAAGAAATCAAAAATTACAACTTAGGTTGAAAAACATTTTAATTCGCATCACATCTTATCTCGAATTTTGTCAGGTTTTACAAGAATTTATAACATTTATCTTACGTATTCTTTCGAAAAAAAATTTTGTCGGAGACAAGTTTTATATTTGGCAAAAATTTGTAAGATTTTGGTAAAATCTGATACAAGATCTTGTAAGAATTTGTTAACAGTCAGAATTATGCAAGATCTTACATTTATTTGGCAAGATCTTGGAAAATGTTGTTTTTTGTAAGAACTTACAATCTCTTCAATGATCTTACAAAAACTTTCCAATGCCTGCTCGTTGATAAAATAATCTAAACTAGAGATGTCTTTAGGATTTTTAAAATCAAAATTTTCGAAAATGAAGATTTATTTACAATGCGAATAAAGAAGATCTTTAAAAAAAAATCTTCTCTACTTGATACCAAATTTTTTTTCTTTTATACTGTATATTTTTATGAAATTTTAAACTTAGCTGAGTTCAAAAAAGAATTCAGAATTATATAATTTTCTTTACTCAAAAGTTACAGCCCTCCAAAGTAGATCTATTTTGTCCATTTTTGGCCATTTTTAGCAATTTTTAGCCTAATTTGGATGGCTGTAATCTTAGATCTGAGAAAGAAATTTTGCGAATTTTTGTTGTTTATTAGTTTATTAGGCCAACTTTTTGGTACAAGCTAATATCTTACACATTGACTTTAAAGCCTCGAAGAGGTAAATTCTTTTACAGTAAAACCTCAAATTAACGGACACTATAAAAGGCGGACACCTCTGATTAGCGGACAATTTCATTTTTTCCCGGCCATTTCCTAGTCAAATCTTCATCAAAAAGTTTCTAAAAGGCGGACACTCAATTAGCGATCCCTCTGATTAGCGGACAAATTTTTTCGCACGAAATGGCCAAAACCCCTATTTTAGCTCTCCAATTAGCGGACATTGAATATCAAACGGGTCACAGACGTCCAAAATCGAAAAAAAAATCT
This sequence comes from Clytia hemisphaerica, assembly GCF_902728285.1. NCBI lineage: Eukaryota > Metazoa > Cnidaria > Hydrozoa > Leptothecata > Clytiidae > Clytia > Clytia hemisphaerica. The sequence goes on along the minus strand of NW_027103851.1, from coordinate 1,823,207 downwards.
TAGTCTTATTATTCAAATTATTTCTACAAATTTCCAGTTTTCCCTTGACCCATTCAACGAATTTAGGTGGGCCAAAGAAATCATAAATCTTTTATTTGTTAAAAGCTAAATTGTTGGGTTTTAATAACCTTTCTCTTGTTCTTCTATGGCCTAGTGTCTGCAGATAAGAACTTTAGACCCCAATTTTGTATTTCGACACCGTGGGATGGCCTAATTTTAAAATTCGAGCTCCGAGATCAAAAGTTTCTAAAAAGCGGACAGTTCTTATTAGCGGACACCCCGTTAACCCCTTTCCCCGACGGTGTCCGCTAATTAGCTAATTAACTTTTTTAAAAGTTATTTTAAGAAAATCGCTAGTCGAAACTTTAAATGCTTGTACGTCTAGATCTAGAAGGAGTTAGAAGCTCTTTCAGTGCCAGCTGGGGTAGTTTTCACACAAACAAAAGGAACAGTAAAATTCCAAAATATGGAAAAAAAGACATCAATCTAGCAGTGCAATTTTAATCTAGTCTTATCAGTAAACTTCAAAATTACTTGGTTACGAATATTTTTTGAAATGATGAGAGGGGACTACAATAAATTTGAGATGAGCAAGTTTTCCCTGAAATAAGCTTTTTTAATACAAATGATAAAACTAAATAAAAACATGATACAATGAACAATGAACTTACATCTTGAAAATAAAGGCCGGTCTCCACTTGTAGACTCTAAAACACCCGATTTCAAGATAAGAAAATAACAAAATTACTCACAAAATGGTGAAAATTTAAGAACAATTTTATGCTTAAAACTCAAAAATAGTTAAAACCATCTGAAGGCCTCAAATTTATACATGTTCTAATAAAAAACGTGCAAATATTAAAATAGAACTTATATAAAGATTATAACAATATCTATAAAACAAAAAACTCGTTTTAAGATTGTGGCCGATCAACTTCTTCAATGTAAATTCGTGTTGATGATTGCCATCCAGTGTATGCGTCACCCCCTGGACGTATAGTACAATCGCCAACATTAAGAGCCACATTGACTTGTTGTTTTTTCGAGATCTTACAATGTCCCCGAATAACTCGTGGACGATGCAGGTTCTGTCGATTGTTTCCAGCGCCTATATCTATATTAACAATACCGTCTATCGGCACAGGTGCACATTCGTGTCCATCAAAAGTGACAAACCATCTTTTACAGCAATTATTACAGTTGAATAATCTCATATCCGAAGAAACAACAACTTTCAAGTAAGTAGAGGGAGATTCCTTTTTGAAGGTGCAAGACTGAAAAAAAAGAGGTTGTGTTTTCTTCAATTAATGACAGAATGGTTAATGATACCGATTAGTTCATTTTTGTTCAATTTGGTTTATATAATGGGAACTATTCTTTGTAAAGGCTGACTTTCGAAACCAACCCGTTTCTTATACCTATATTCGTGGTTTTGATCTAATAAACTGTACTCTCTGGTGTCTGAATAACAAGGGGGTTGGAATAAACAGAGGGTAATTGTAATTGGAAATCAAGTTAAGGTAATTATGGACAAAGATCTAGCTATTTAGAGAAACATAAGGTACTTTTCTTTTGACAGCCGAAAATATTTTTCAAAAACTTGATAAAAACAATTGGTTGGAAAACAATCGAACCATTAAAGAGTGGTGGAGGGGTGTAAGATTTTTTTAAATATTGAAAAATTGTATTGTTTTAATAGAACTTTCTTTATGATATACATCATGGACCATTACCATGCCATTTTCTTGGGGTTTGCTAGGTAGGACCATAGTATAAGAAAGCCGCGGCTGAAATATGTACCACATTGTCTATTCAGTTAATTGCTGTTCTATCTCTGTCTCCGAGCTTTATAAGAACATCAAGATGCTCATTTTATTATTGGTAGATAGTTTTTGAAATTTTGCTCTTATTTTCCTTCACAAAATTTATTTTTTGCTAAATATCTTTGAACCTGTACCAAATAGAACACTTAAAGTAATTTTACATTTTCTTATACTATGGTAGGACCAAAAATATCTTATGATAAACACTAGAGAAAAAGATCCATTTTCCTACACTTATACACGTTTTTTTTTTATAAGGAACCTTAACTTTGCTCTGAGCCTGGAGTTCCTTATTTTTACAGATTATAGAGTTCCTTACTACATAGGAAATTTTTAACTTTTTGCCCCTTGAAAGATCAAAATTTGGTCAAATAAGTCCCAATAAGGTACATTATTTTCAAATTCACTTATTCTCAGCCTGAGCAGTTCCTTAACAATTTCTTATTTTTTGAACCATTTTCAGCCTCGAGTTCCTTATAAACGTGTTCCTTATAAAAAAAAAAACGTGTATTCAACTTGATGAAAACAACCGTCTAAACGTCGTACACACTATTGTGTTTTTAATGTTCATTTTTAATTTTTGACACAAATGTACATTGACTTTCACGCTCACTTTATAATAAAAACTAGATAAAGCTAATCCGTTTTTTCCAAGCCTGTTGCAGTTAAATCAAAACAATCTTTACGAAAAGTAAACAATAGAAGGCCGGCAATTTATTCAAGCAAGGGACATAATAGCTCGATCTAGTGTTTCATATTAGATATCTAATGCTCCTATGCTCCTATTTTTGTAGCCTACCTTGATTACACCATTGGGTTGTAAACCTTTGATGCGACATAGTTATCTTTCAAAGTTTTTAAAAAGCTACAATGTTCAAAGATTCATCATGTAAATCACCAGTAATCTTTCAGTATGGTAGGGATCAACAGTCTCTTCTGAATCGAAAATTCAAGATGTGATGTTTTTTTGAAAATTTAGCCTATCGTTGTCTGTTCTTTTTTATAGTTAAGGGCACTGATTTGCACTTAACCTTTACCACGCCTTCTCTTTGGGAACTTCACCCCGTGCACGCCTTGTCTTTTTGGGAAAAATGACAGTTTTACGCTTTCCGTCATAACTTTTGATCTACTAAACCGATTCAAAAAAATAAGCCCATTCTGGAAAGCCCAGCTATCCTGCTTTCTAAAGATGTTAAAATAAAGGATTTTCCTCTATCAATGGTGACACAGTAGTCTTCTGCCTTAGAGTTGAAAAAAATTCAAAACGCAATTTGTCATATTTTTCAAAATTTTAAATTCCGGTTAAAAAAAAAGTGGGGAGAACATTTGCGATACCATAATTTTCTGGCTCATTGTTTCCACCATTAGAAATAAACTGCTAGCCAAAAAATCACAATCATACCTTTACTAGAAAAGGCAGAATTCCTTTTTAGAAAACCTTGTTTTCGGAAAATTTCCCGTAATCAGAGGCACGTAAGGCAGAGGCTCCTTGAGGTAATTTTTATGGGAAATATCACTAAAAACAGCTAAAAAATGGACTTTCCTATCATCAACCAGCATGAAAGCAATAGAAATAACATAGTATATACACTTTGAAACTCTTTGCAGCCTTATCAGAAGCCTTAACTTGGGTTTCGGTGACGGTCGATGACGGCCGACAAGCCTCAGTCCTCACCCTTAATGTACCGTCATACTAAAGAATAAGGAGCAGAAACTTACCTCAAACCTGACTAAACTACCAAACAAGCAATACATAACATTTCCAACCAATAAAACAAACCATTTCCATAAATAAACATAAAAAATTTAGTTACAGCAGTCAATAAATCGCATAATTTCCAAAAGAATATTTTGCCGATTTTCAGTTTGTTTTGACAGTTAAAATCGAAAGTAGGTGGTTTCAAACTATTGAAAATAGTTTGTTTACATTTTCTCTCCGTCATATAAGACATTTCCCGGGATTTAAAGGCGTCTTTAAGGCGGTAGGGCGGCTTTTCTTAACACCCCATGAAAAACGTATATTTACGGCCTCGGCTATATATTAGAACGTAAATTTACGGCCTCGGCGTGGTAAAGGTTAAGGCAAAATTTATGAAAAATGGTATTTTTAGGCCTTTTAGGCCTATATTTCAATTTTAGGGTTTCAAATAATTTCTTATTTCAACGAAATATTCCTATTTTTCTGAAAACTGTGCCCATTTGATCCACACGAGCCGTTTTAAGCCAATTTCGGGTAGCAATTTAATGCTTTTTGAGGTCAAATTTACACGTCCATATCTTTTGAACTAAAAAGGTTCTTAACCTGTTCTTGTATTCACCATTTGTGAGTATTTTTGTGCTATTTGCTAAGATGTTATGTGTTTTGAAGTCCGCAAACCCTTAAAATACTCATAACTTGTTCTTAATTTTTCGGTCATCGATGTATAATGTTCTTATATACCTTGTCGGGGAAAAAAATGTCGGGGGAAAGTGACGAAAGTTTTGCACCTTTATTAACCGAAATTAGTGCTTTAAACGTCGAATTACAAGATCTTTTTTCGAGCTAGCCGAAAATCCTTAATTTGATGCTTCATTTCCCAACAATCTTGTTAGTTATTTTAAAGCATGGGCCCCGGTGAGCCATTTTGAGTGAGGGGGCAAAAATGTCGCCCACCATGGTTGGGCGACGAAGAAAATTTTTCACTTTTTACATCCTCAAAACATCTTAAAACGATATCTAATTGAGGAGAATAATAGTTTTTGTGGTTTGATTTGGTCTCAGACCAGCTTAAAGTAGTAACTTTTAAAAACGTATGAAATAGTCTACCAAGGGGGGGCCATGGACCCCCCGGCCCCCCGTTGACGGAGTCCATGTAAAGAGGTCTTTCAAAGAGTCATTATGAATAATCCTGTTTAGGATCACATTAATGGTACCGTTTTAACAGTTTACTGCAAAATTTGCCTTGAAGAATTCCTACATCCAATTTCCTTATGAGCTTATAGAGGTTATTTATAAGCCCTGTTTATGAATTGATTTAGAGAAAGTCTGTAGAATATTTTTAAACCTAATCAACGTAGTCATACGACTTTGCAGAAACTTCTTTTGAAAATATTTCAGGGAAGTATAAGTTAGAATTGAGAACGGCTCTGTAATAAAGAAGATTCATTCTTATATCATATTTACTCCCGCCTTTATCTCTTTACTTTATTAGTGCCACGACAGTAGAAAACGATTATCAAGTGAACGCTTATATATTTCTAGGGCGGAAACTTTGGATGGTGGAAAATAATTTTGTGAATTTGATCAGAGATTCGGGAAAAGATGATAAGTAACGATGCTGCAGCTCACTGTTTTCCTATTCATCCTCATTGAATTCTGCGCCATATGAAGAAAATAAGCTGGAGTATTTTTGAGTAAAAAGGAAGGCAAAATTTAGACATTAAATTCATGACCTGCATTACTCCATATTCTTTTTCAACAGCGATGTTATTTCAAATCTGGATGTTTTGGACGACCTGCGATTGCTCCCCGGGAGGCGGCACTCAAGGTAAATGACCTACCAGACGTTATAACAAAACTGCACTGAACTACACTGTAAGGGTAGGAAATTGTGATAAAAGGGCAATTTTTTTGGTAAAATTGGCACAAAATTGGTCAATTTTGGAGGAAAAATTCCACATTTTTTTGGAAAATTGCAAAAGTTTTTGCACTTGCGGGCGAGAAATTTTGAAAAAGTGCACTGTAAGGGTATTATTTTTCATGGAAATTCACTGCGCTGTAAGAGTCCGATTTTAGAAGCCAAATTTTGGGCCGAACGTATGGTCGTTTTAGATCGAGTGCCCTCCCCCGGGGATTACTCCTTGTGCTTTACTTTTAATTGTAGGAGATGAGCGGAATAATCTGGGGAAGAGAATCTCATACTTGACGTTGAGTTTACTGACTTTTACTCCTCTTTTCTATTATTAACTCTTAGACCACGACGGACGCGTATAATAATGCATCCAAAAGAGTCTCAGACTTGAGGCCATAGCTCTTGATTTAAAGGGGCATAAACCAGATGCTTTTAAAAATAGTATAAAAATAGCTTTTCAATGGTATCAAAACCATCTTCTAAAGAAAAGCTACAAGCTTTTAAGTTTTTAGTTTTACAAAAATCTAGAAAATTTCAACTTTAAAAAAAAAACAGCGCGTACAAAGGGTTAAGGTGAATTAACGTCACTTTTGGTTTAACAGTTCATATGCTAATAATAGAACGTAACCCCACAGCAGATAAAGCCTTGCGAACAATAGTTCCAGATGCGGAATGGTGCCTAATCATAAAAAATCGTACTTCGAGTGTATTTTCTGTCTTTTTAAAGCTTTTAATGTCCTATTTCTACAAAACTTAATTTATTTAAAGCTTTTCTAGACTCACGATTGTTCTTGAATAGTTCTTGTTTTTGTGTATTTTTGAGCGTCATTGTTATTATAAGAAAAAGGGACTGTACTTTGGAAGAGTCCCGAACTCTTGGATGATTTCTTTCTCATATGAAACACTTGATCCGCTCGATTTAAAAAATTTCCTTTGCAGGTGTCGAAAAATGTACCACTTTGAAACAAAGAAAGTGATGCTAGATTCAATATATCATTCCAAAGGGGTTGCATATCTTAAGGGTCCGCATTTTCTTTCATGAGGTCAATGATTTGGTACCATCAGTTTACATAAAAATGCTTGGTTACCAATGGGGAGGGAGTTAAAATACTCCGTTATATCGGTGTAAGAAAGCCCAATTATGTTAATTAACTTACATTTTTTGTTGCTTGAATACAACCCAACACGGTCACAAATAGAAGAAAGAACGGTAATACAGTCTTCATGTTGTCCAAATTCTCGCTCTCTTTCTCATCAACGGTGTTTTAAATCCTTTTCTTATAACCGCCTCCGACTTGAGCGATTTTGATGTTTTGTTTAAGCTGGAACAAGCAAACATTTTCTTTTATAGCAACCATTTTGATAATCGCTTTATTTAAAAGGACAAAAGTGTATCTAATAATTATTTTTACAACGACATTATGAACCCTAGTCTTTTGGACACTAAAAATTACACTTCCTCAAAATTTGATCAATATATTATTCTCAAATTTATTATATCAAATGTATCAATCATATCATAAAATACCATTCTGATTCTGAAAAAAACTTTGTAATAAGGAATTAAAAACTGCCTACATATAATAACTTTAAAGGATCATTCGTCGTGGGAAGCTCAAAAATGTTTTATATATAAGTTATAAAAGTTTTCTTTTCAAAGATGTCAGAAGGTTCGGTAACATTTTAAAAAGAATCGAGATTAAAACCTCTAATAAATCTGCCGGAAAAGATTTTCTACTATTCTTCGTACATTTAAAGGGGGCTCTCAAAACAAGAATTTTCGATAACTTTTGAAATTTTCGTCGATGACGTAATTATCAAGTGATCACGTTATCATGGTTTGAAGATGCCAAAAATAGGACCAACAACAACAACATATGCTTGTTTCTTGAAATGTTGACAAATATTAGATATTGATGATAAAAAACTTTCAGCAAAATCGTACCAGTGGTTATGCTCAAAAGGGGCAGTCGGTAAAAACGGACCTTTAAATCGTAGACACTATCTGAGGGTATCTGAAAGCTTGTGAAATTTTGTAAAAACTAAGCGTGTCAAAAACTTACGTGACTAAATTCCTCTGACACTATCTTTCTGACGGATGGATGGCAAACGTGTATTTTTACAGACGGACCTGCAAAATACCAAATACTCATAGGACCAAATGTTTTCTCCTACTGGTCTCTTTCATTTGACAAATCAGCCCTCAGGAACAAATATTAATCAAATTGGAAGAGCCAAACAGTCAATATATGATTTTAATCAACTTTTTATTCTGGTCTCTTAAATACCAACCAGACTAGTGGCCGAACCAAAAAAAAGGACAATCCTCGAGTAGTAAATGGAAAAAATTGATTCGAACATCTCAATTTTAGAAATATCAGACAAGAAAGGCTTTTTCAGCGCAGAATTACAGTTCAAAAGAATTAAAACTGTCTGACTAATGCTAAATTTAGATCTGACAAAAACATTTTTTGGACCTACCGGGAGGTCCTTTAATTTGACCGTTGTCCGTTCGTCTGTTACAAGCTTTTCTCGGGATTGGCTCATTAGTTTTTTTTAATTTTTTGCACAATGATACAAAATAGCAATGCCTGAAAAGTGACGGAACCCGATTTTTGAAAAAAAAATTTGGGGGGCAAATTTGGGCCAAAAACTACCTAAAAATAAGGTTTTTTGGACTTTGTGCAAAATTGCTTCATTAGTTTTTCCTGATTTTTGGCAGAAAGATAGAGTGCAAGTTACCCTAAAATTTGGCTGAAGTAATTTTTCTCGGAAAATTTTTTTTCGTCGTCAAATACGAATTTTCGCAAATTTGGGCCAAAAACTACCTAAAAATAGGGTTTTTTGGACTTGGTGCAAAATTGCTTCATTAGTTTTTCCTGATTTTTGGCGGAAAGATAGAGTGCAAGGTACCCTAAAATGTGGCTGAAGTAATTTTTCTCGGAAAATTTTTTTCCGTCGTAAAATACGGATTTTCGTTTTTTGGGGAAATTCCCTTTTACCATTTTCCTGTTAGTAGCTTTTCTCGGGATTGGCCCATTAGTTTTTTTTTATTTTTTGCACAATGATACGAAATAGCAATGCCTTAAAAGTGACAGAGCCCGATTTTTGAAAAAAAGTTTGGGGGGCAAATTTGGGCCAAAAACTACCTAAAAATAAGGTTTTTTGGACTTTGTGCAAAATTGCTTCATTAGTTTTTCCTGATTTTTGGCACTAAGATGGAGAGCAAGGTTCTCTAAAAAGTGACAGAAGCAGTTTTTTTTGGAAAATTTTTTTTGGCCGTAAAAATCGGTTTTTCTTATTTGGGGAAATTCCCTTATGTCATTTTTAGGGGAAAAGAGCGTTTCTGGCGATTGGATCGATATTTTTTCTGATTTTTTGTTTTTTGATGTAATATGGTAATATTTAAAATCTGATGAAGTCCGATTTTCAAAAGATAATTTTTTGGGGCAAATTTGGGCCAAAATTTGCCTAAAAATGGGGTTTTCTGGACTTTGTGTGAAATTGCTTCATTAGTTTTTTCAAAGCTTTTTGACAAAGATAAAAGGCAAGTATCTCTAAAACGTAACTCAAGCTGTTTTTCCCGGAAAATTTTTTTTGGCCGTAAAAGTTGGATTTTCTTATTTGGGAAACTCCCTTTTGTCATATTTAGGGAAAATGAGGATTTCTCGATTGGCTTGGTGTTCTTTTCTTATTTTTTGCATAGTGCTATAAAATGGTAATATTTAATTTCTGATGGAGCCTGATTTTCGAAAAAATAATTTTTTGAGCAAATTTGGGCAGAAAAGTGCCTATATTCAAGCTGCTCATTACACTTTCTTACTCTATTGCTATTTGTCCTATTTTTATCTGATTTTGATCACCAGGTAGGTCCGTTCAGCATGTTGCTTGTTTTTAATTGACTTTCTGTGCGTGCAGTATCTTTTTTATCAGTTCAAGGAATGCTGAAAGATTATCTTTTGCTTTCGATTGATAAAAATAATTATCAATATCATTCTAGTATGTTCTTTTTTTTTCTAATTTAACTGCATTATATCCCTTAGAAGGTTTAAACGTTTGATATTATCAGTTTGAAATTCCTCATGCGAAAGAGGAAATATAACGTAACAGATGAAATATTATTACATTTTACCGCTTTTATGTTTCCCTCAGAAAACACTCTGTATTTCTACAAAAAGTGAATGTATTTTCGGTCTTTTTAGCTACACATTTTTTTTGTTTTTTTAAGAAACTAGTTTTACCAAGCAGCCAACTACTTACGTGACTAAATTTAAATCTTACACACCATTCCAGTATGTTCTTTTTTTCAAATTGATCTGCATTATATCCCTTAAAAGGTTTAAACCTTTGATATTATCAGTTTGAAATTTCTCATGCGAAAGAGGAAATGTAACGTAACAGATGAAACATTATTATATTTAATACTTTATTTACGTTTTTTTCCCTTTTGTAGAGACCCGGGGGGAGGGCACTGATATGTTCCGACCCACGGCTTGAAAATTAAGAAAGAATTGCGTGAATGCGTGAATTGAAAGCTTTGCGTGAATTGCGAAAAAACATTGCATAAATGCGTGAATTCGGGGGGGAAAATGTGCTTGAATGCGTGAATTGAAGGTCCGCTGGGGGGGGGGGCTCATTAGCATTATGTGGTGACGAAAGGTTGTTTGTAAGAGTTTTGAATGTGACAACAAAATTTCTCCTTATTACTTTTATAATCTCATGGTTGATTGAAATTCGATTGACGTTTTTGCTTACGTTAATTTGTAATTTCCCGCGAACCTGTAATTTCCCTCCTAGCTTTTGTAATTTCCCTCCTAGATTTTGTAATTTCCCGCAAAAGTGAAATTTTCATCGTTTGGAAACTCATCATCTTTTTCGACTTTCTTACTAACTTCAAGGGCTTTAGTAAATGGAATACTATCCAATTAAAACTCGATTCGCGTTTCTATGACTTTTTTGAGACCTCTTTTTAAATTTTCAGATTGATTTCCAGTGTTAAATTGACGTCTTTCAAAATTGTTAGAATTTCAATCCAAACCATGAGATTAACCAGGAATCCCATGCTTGTTTTCGTGAAATTCTGGATAAATTACCCTCGGGAAATTTATCCCGAATTTCCCTTATAACCATGAGATTACTAGTACAAATTGACCGTCTTTACCTACCATCTATAATACTCTCCCATTCTCGCATGAAGCTTTTCACTAGCGATTTTTAAACACACCACGGCAATTCTTTTTCGCGCCTTTTTGTATTGATATTTCAATTGGTAATTTTTCAGCTTTTAATATGAAAGCCGTGAAAACGTTTTTTTTTTTTCCTTTTTCTAATTTTTTTTGAACATTTTCAAGAGCACTTTGAAATTGAAAACTAATTCTCTTTTTTTTTTTATAATTTAATACATGTGATTTTCAAATTTCAGTCTTTCAAAGTCTCCCTCGAATGCCAACCCACGATGGTTTGCCACGATGTCTGAACTATTCCTAGCATAAGATTAGTTTTAAAAAGATGCTCTTGATTGTGTTAGATTTTAGCAATGCAAGATCTTTTTTCCGTGCCAGTAGATTTTATAAGAAAATGGCAGTTTCGATTCGATTTGCTTTTAAGAAACTACCGTTTTCACCTTTTTTGAAAAAACAGCTTGGTGAAGATAGCAAAAAATTACTTCAGATAACTTTCTTGATACAATTAAATTGTTTTATGTATTTTTTTTCCTTGGAAAATACAAGGAATTGTATTGGTCGATTTTCCTTGAAAAATACAACAACAAAAGTTTGCTTTAGGTTGTTTCTCTAGCCAAATACAAGAAATGTGTTTTATCTAATGTTCTTGAAAATACATCAAATTGTTTAAGGTAATTCTCTGTGGAAAAAAAATGACATTTTCTCTACATAAATTTTCCTTGGAAAATACAAGAAATATTTTTTCATGAAATTGAAATACCTTCAACTTCTCAAAAGTGACAATGAGTGAACCACACTTAATTATCTTGGTAAAGATTCATCTCGGACGACGCCAGGACGGTTATTATTTTTATATTTTTAGTCTATTATCATCATGGCTTGAAAAAAGTCATTTCAAAAAGGCTTTGTTAGTTAGAGCACACAGTACATAAAGTAAAATATAGTTGTTTAGATCTTTGTTATGATCTAATTCCCATTCAGGGTCAGTCGTGATTTTTTATGGTTATATTTTTAATAAGAATTTGTATGATAAAAGCAGTTCATTATATAAGAATAAGAATATTGAAAAGAATTAGAGTGGGATGATTTTTAGCAATTTCAAACCTTAACCCTATTCATACTAGGCTTTTTAGAGGCGGTTCAAAACTATGGAGCTTTTCATGTACCACCCCCTAACTTTTGATCTAGTTGGTCTTTTTGGATTAAATTTGGCGCACAAGATCCTTGTCATGTAAGATGACTTTTGACAAAAGATTTTTTTGATGAAGTCACTTATCATGCCCAAAGTGAGCTAAAAAACGAAAGTTTTATCAGTTCCTTTAGTTCAAAATGCTCGTTTTATCCTAAATATAATAAATTACGGTTCAATCGATATATTTGACATGAAAAATTAATTTGTACTGGCAATGTATCAATTTTTATGACACCTTACTGTCACAAATATTCTCAAGCTCAAGGTGTGAAAATATTCATGTGTCAAAAATTATTTTTTCTTGAAGCTTAATAATGTAAGGAATTTACAAAAACTTTCGTGTCAAAAGGTCTATTATTTCTCAGGAGTTTCTCCACCAAACCGAAACAGTCCCCCCTAGTACGAATAGGGTTAACGATAACAATGATCAACAAGGACGAGAAATTTCTGGTAGCATTATTTGATATTTCTTCCAAGATTAACGACTAATGTAAGATTGATGACATGGATATCATTTTCTACTAAGTTTCAAAATACGTTTGGAATACGTTATCCGTGTCATATAAGAATAAAATAAGTATATTAATGACGATATTAGATAAAAAAAATTAAAACTTTTATTTACCAGGTATGATTAAACAAAATCCCCTTTGTTCGCATGCAGTTATAAATTCAATAAACTGTGTTTAAAGATTATAGGTTTTCAGCTATTTTGATAGAAACTCTTGTTTCTAGGACTCATTCACTTTCTACGCTACCCTGAAGCTTTCAAAAGGTATATCTTTTAAAGTAGGAAAGAGTTTTTAATAATATACCCCTAAGAATGTGTGTTTATCTTTAGTTTATATTTTTCACAAGAAAAAACTTGTTTTAAGATTGTGGCTGGTCAACTTCTTCAATGTAAATTCGTGTTGATGACTTCCACCCAGTGTGTGCGTCTGCATTCCCGTAGCCTTGACAATTACCAACATTGAGAGCTACATCGACTTCTTTTTTTTTCGAGATCTTACAATGTCCAGCGATAACTCGTGGTCGATGTAGATCTTTAAGTCGGTTTCCAGCACCTGCATTCATATAAACGACAACGTCTATCGGCACAGGTGCACATTCATGTCCATCGAAAGTGACAAACCAACGTTTGCAACAACGATTACAGTTGTATATTCTCATATTCGAAGATACGAAGACTTTCAAGTATGAATTGATTGAGCTCTTTTTGAATGAACAGTGCTGAAAATAGAAGGGTTTTTTTAATTTCTATCATTTTATCTCCAGAGAAACGGTCGAGTTTTCTAAGACATCAACGTCTCAAACCGGATTTCCTGTTCCGAATACTTGCTTCTTCTATTTATTAAGGCGGCTGACCGTGGACCCCATAAAAACAATCGAACGTTTATTCTTTTTTGGTCGAAGTCTTCCCGGAAAACGAAATTTTCAATGTGACATTTAAAAGGGGTGATCTTCGCCTGAAACTTAAATCCTTGTTACCTACCTTTATCACCCCATTGTCTTTTCCATCATATACATTTTTCCAAGCGCATTCTTTCCAGTTTTTCTTCGACAATTCGTTCGTTCCGTGTTTTCCATCTTTTCCGTCTTTTCCGTCTTTTCCGTCTTTTCCATCTAATCCATCCTTTCCGTCCTTACCGGGTTCTCCATTCTTTCCGTCTTTTCCATTGGTCCCCTTAAAGCCATCTTTTCCATCGATTCCATTTTTCCCGTCTTCGCCGGGTTCTCCATCTTTTCCGTCTTTTCCATCTTTTCCATTTAATCCGTCTTTTCCCGGTTTTCCATTCATTCCGTTTTTTCCGTCTACCCCGTTTCGACCATCTCTTCCATCTTTTCCGTTAATTCCAATTCCGTCTTTTCCGATTCCATCCTTTCCGATTCCATCCTTTCCATCCCGTCCGTCACACGTCCATCTTTACAACAATTACAACAATCCTGTTGTGTTAAAGAAAAAGATGCTTTTGAGATTAAACAATTTTTAGAAGAACTTTCTCATTACTGTGTTTTGTAGACTGCGTGGCACTACCAGAAACACTAATGACAACCAGAAAGAATTTAGACCGACTAAAATTGGAAATACTTTATTAGGCATTTTACGCTGGTCGTTATTGGCGTTCTTTGACCTGTGGGAGAATTAAAGCCGGCCAATAATCTTTGCGTCCTTTAAATTCTCATTTGCGTCAGCTAAAAACTCGACAATTGCGGATTATGGGTCGAAGTAGAAGTTCTGCGTTAACTTAGAGCCGGTTTCGCAGTTAAACTTAACTGCCCTAAATCATAACTCCGTCCAGTTATAATAAACTAGTTCATTATGACTCCCCAGTTAAAATACACTAGTTTATTATGATTTCCCATTTCTTATATACTACGTAGGAGTGGGTGATTTTTCAAAAAGTGTCAAACTAATTTTTTTTGAGGTCTAAATTATAAGTGTAGACAGGTCAAATAGAATTTTTGAACAAAAATGAAGAAACAAAATGTGGGAAGCCTTTTTGTAGACTAAAGTTTGTGCCCTCAAATCAATATTTTTCCATCTACCCAACTACCCAAATTATGTTGGAAATGAGACACACAGTGATTGAATTCCGCTCAAATTTGGCACATTTACTTCTCAGGGACAGAAATAAAGTATATCAAAACATTTATTCGAGAAATATAATTTTAGACATTTTGGGCGTAGCCCAAAGGCTTTACGCAGGCAAAAAAGAGGAAGGCTTGACTATAAAGGCGACAGACATTCTTTCCTGCTTAAATTTGGCACATTATCTCTTCAGGTGAAGATTTGTCCGTGTAAATTTTGAAATCTTAAAAATTTTGTTTTTCCTACCTAGAGGGAGTGACTTTTCGTCCTAAATATATGAAAACTTGACAACCATTTATTTATATGATCTTGAACAACAGAAAATCCATCAAAATGTATGTCTGTGAATTGTAAGCACTTCTTTTATATCTGAAATAATGTAAATTCTCGTTGAACTGCCGACAATTTTGCTCTATGTGATAAAAACACTTTCCTTAATTTAGCACTACCTCAGTGAAGTTCAGAAGACGTGAAAAGGGATCTGAAAGCGGAAAATTGAAACTTTTACATGAATTTCGACTCTGAAAGGCTTCAAACTGTTCTTGGATCAAGAATACCAATTTATAGAGGGAATTTCAATTGAATTACACGATTTATGAATGAGCCCTCGCCCGTCTATATTTCCCCTTTTTTTACGGACATCGAAATAATTATTTACGAAATAACGAATTTACTTTTGGAAATATTCTCAGGATTCGTCAAGATAGATAACTGAGGGTGGGTATGCAAAACTTTAGGGCAAAAATATAATTCCAAAGTTTTTTAGAGTTACTCAATCCTTTTTGCCCTTTTTGGGGTTTGGCCACGCTTAAACGTCCGATAATGAAAATTTTTATATAATACTGACAAAATGTTATTATTGTTATTCAAGGAGGACTTGTACCAAATTGCAGCAAAATTGAATGATTTTTAAGGTTTCCAGGTCAAATTGGGGATTTTTTTGTCATACTTTATATGAGTTTAAAGGGGCTCCCACATTTTTTATATTTAAAATATCTCAAAAATTCTTTTTGATCCTGCCTAGATATGCCATACGGAGCTAAAGAAAATTTAGTTTGACATGATTTGACGAAAAAAATGAAAATGACCCTCTATAACTCCTAATATTAGTTAACTTTAGTAGTTTTTAATGAAAAAACAAAAATGCTTCTGGTTATTTTGTTTGCCATTAAGCTGTTAGCCCAACGAAACATTTTTCAATGCTAGTAAATTTTGACTCCCTAGAGTTAACATTTCCTAGCAAATTTAGACTTTCCCTAATTTCATTGGTCGAGTTAGAATCTAAGAATGCCTGTCTGTTTGATACTGCCTATACCAGAAAAATCAGTGTGTTAGGGTTAGTTAGGGTTGATGCGATGTAATACAATGACTTCTTTTGCTTGACATTCGAGGCGGGGAGTCTTATCCAACTAGTTTTTTTAACTCGCTACTTCTTTAGAAAAAGGAAGTCATTATTTACTAAGGAAGTATTAATTTCCTTAGAAATTTCCACTCTAAAGGAGTGTTTTTTACTAGTTTATTATGACTGGGGGAATTATCTTTTACAAGGAGTTAATATAATCCGCTACACCGGTGTAAAAAAGCCCAATTATGTTATTAACTTACATTTTTCGTTTCTTGTGTACAACCAAACACGGTCACAAATAGAAGAAAGAGCGGTAATACAGTCTTCATGTTGTCCAAATTCTCGCTCTCTTTCTGAACGGTGTTTTAAATCCTTTTCTTATAACCTCTTCCGACTTGAGCGATTTTGATGTTTTGTTTAAGCTGGAACAAGCGAACATTTTCTTTTATAGCAACCATTTTGGTAATCTCTTTATTTAAAAAGACAAAAGTGTATCTAATAATTCTTTTTACAACGACACCTAGTCTTTTAGACACGAAAAATTACACTTCCTAAAAATTTGATCAATTTATTATGAATAATCAGATTTATTATATCAAATGTATCAATCATCTTATCATTAAATATCATTCTGATTTTGAAAAACTTTGAAATATAAGGAAATATAAACTGCCTACATACGCCTACATATAATAATTTTAAAGGATCATTTGTCGTGGGAAGCTCAAGAATGTTTTATATATAAGTTTTCTTTTCAAAGATGTCTGAAGGTTTGGTAAGATCTCATAAAAACCGAGATTAAAACCTCTAATAAATCTGCCTGAAAAGATTTTCTACTATAGAGTATCTTAAAGATACCCTATTGTTTTTTTTTTGTTAACTCTTCGTACATCTTAAGGGGTCTCTCAAAACCAGAATTTTCGATAACTTTTGAAATCTTCCTCCAATTTACTTGAAATAAAACCTCTAATTAACGGACACTCTAGAAGGCGGACACCTCTGATTAGCGGACAATTTTAATTTCCCCGGCCGTTTCCTAGTCAAATCCTCATAAACAAGTTTCTAAAAGGCGGACACTCAATTAGGACCCTCTGATTAGAGGACAAATTTTTTCGCATGAAATGGCAAAAATCCCTATTTTAGCTCTCCAATTAGCGGACATTGAATATCAAACGGGTCACAGACGTCCAAAATCGAAAAAAAAATTTTTAGATATTTTTATTTCAAGCACTTATTAATATTCAAATTATTTCTACAAATTTCCAGTTTTCCCTTGACCCATTCAACGAATTTAGGTGGGCCAAAAAAATCATAAATCGCTGATTTTCTTTTATTTGTTAAAAACTAAATTGTTGCTTTTTAATAACCTTTCTCTTGTTCTTCTATAGCCTAGTGTTTGAAGATAAGTACTTTAGTCCCTAATTTTGTATTTTCGACACCCTGAGATGGCCTAGTTTTAAAATTGGAGCCCCGAGATCAAAAGTTTCTAAAAGGCGGACACTTCCAATTAGCGGACACTAACGCCTTTCCCCGATGGTGTCCTTTAATTAGAGGTTACACTGAGGTATTGATGATAAAGAACTTTCAGCAAAATCGTACCAGTGGTTATGCTCAAAGTGGGCAGTGGTTATGCTCAAAGTGGGTATTTCGGGTAAAATATGGACCGGTCTGTAAAAAGCCAACCACTTACATGACTAAATTGAAATCTTACACACTATCTGAGATGGTCAATATCTGAAGCTTGTGAAAATTTCAAGTGAAAAGCTACTAAATTCCTCTGATTTCTGGCAGATGGTCAACGTGTATTTTACACACGGACCTGCAAAGTACCAAATACTCATAGGACCAAATGTTTTCTCCTACTGGTCTCTTTCATTTGACAAATCAGCCCTCAGGAACAAATATCAATCAAATTGGAAGAGCCAAACAGTCAATATATGATTTCAATCAACTTTTTATTCTGGTCTCTATTAAAATACCAACCAGACTGGTGGCCGAAAAAAAGGACGGTCCTCGAGTAGTAAATGGAAAAAATCGATTCGAACATCTCAATTTTAGAAATATCAGACAAGAAAGGCTTTTTCAGCGCAGAATTACAGGTCAAAAGAATTAAAACTGTCTGACTATATAATGCTAAATTTAGATCTGACAAAAACATTTTTTTTTCAATTGACTTTCTGTGCGTGCAGTATCTTTTTTATCAGTTCAAGGAATGCTGAAAGATTATCTTTTGCTTTCGATTGATAAAAAAGATTATTATTATTTTCTTTTTTTTTCTAATTTAACTGCATTACATCCCTTAAAAGGTTTAAACCTTTGATATTATCAGTTTGAAATTCCTCATGCGAAAGAGGAAATATAACGTAACAGATGAAATATTATTATATTTACCGCTTTTATGTTTCCCTCAGAAAGCACTCTGCATTTCTACAAAAAGCGAATGCATTTACGGTCTTTTTAGCTACACGTTTTTTTTTTTTTTAAGAAACTAAAGTCTGTCCAGATATAATTGGCAGTGGAAACAAGAATGCCTGTAACTTTTGATAGTCAAATATAATTATGGAATTTTTTTTTGCTTGTTCCAGAGAATCAAAAGCGTTATATTTGAATGTATTTTTGGTTGAAAAATTCGCGATTTTTAGCGGTTAAATTTACGATTGTAAAAATTGTGCTTTTTTTCTACTTATGCTATAACGTTCATTTTTACATCAGTGGTAAATCAGCCTTAGGTAAAGAAGGTTGTCAAATTTCAAGGCAAACAGAAAAGTCCTTCGGAAGATATGGGACTCGAAATACCCCTTGGTAGCACTTTTCTGTGAAATATCAAATCTCCAACATATTACTAAAAACGGGGGTTATGTTTAGATATTTTTGAACAGTGCAATTAAAAGTTAGAAAATGTTAAGTGTTGGTGCATTGGTATTATTGGTATCATTGATTATTTCGAAACGAAGTGAAATCACAGTATAATTGTTTTTATTGAAAAGATAAGCATGAACTTATATTGCCTTTGTTATTTTTAAGTCATTAAAGAACTTTGCTAATTCCCAAAGCCAAAACACTAAACACAGTTTGGCTATGAGGTCATTAAAGAGATCGTAAAATGTGTTATGATCGAAAAACTGTTTTATCAATCATATCACTACCCCCCGTTTTTAGTAATAAGTTGCAGATTTGATATTTCACAGAAAAGTGCTACCAAGGGGTATTTCGGGTCCCATATCTTCCGAAGGACTTTTCTGTTTGCCTTGAAATTTAACAAACTTCTTAACCTAAAGTTGAACTACCACTGGTGTAAAAATGAACGTTATAGCATAAGTAGAAAAAAAGCTCAATTTTTGCAATCGCAAATTTAACCGCTAAAAATCGCGAATTTTTCAACCAAAAATATATTCAAATATAGCGCTTTTGATTCTCTAAAACAAGCAAAAAAAATTTTCGAAATTATATTTGGCTATTAAAAGTTACAGGCATTCTTGTTTCCACTGCCAATTATATCTGGACAGACTTTAGTTATACCAAGCAGCCTCAATGTGTCTTAAGAAATCGGCCTTTTGAGCCTTAAATGTATTTACGTTTTTTTCCCTTTTGTAGAGACCCGGGGGGAGGGCACTGATATGGTCCGACCCACGGCTTGAAAATTAAGAAAGAATTGCGTGAATGCGTGAATTTGAAATAGTTGTTTAGATCTTTGTTATGATCTAATTCCCAATCAGGGTCAGTCGTGATTTTTTTTGGTCATATTTTCAATAAGAATTTGTATGATAAAAGCAGTTTATTATTTTAGCAAGAATATTGAAAAGAATAAGAGTGGGATGATTTTTAGCAATTTCAAACCTTAACCCTATTCATACTAGGCTTTTTAGAGGCGGTTCAAAACTATGGAGCTTTTCATGTACCACCCCCTAACTTTTGATCTAGTTGGTCTTTTTGGATGAAATTTGGCGCACAAGATCCTTGTCATGTAAGATGACTTTTGACAAAATATTTTTTTGATGGAGTCACTTATCATGCCCAAAGTGAGCTAAAAAACGAAAGTTTTATCAGTTCCTTGAGTTCAAAATGCTCGTTTTATCCTAGATATAATAAATTACGGTTCAAACGATATATTTGACATGAAAAATAAATTTGTACTGCCAATGTATCAATTTTTACGACACCTTACTGTCAAAAATATTCTCAAGCTCAAGGTGTGAAAATATTCATGTGTCAAAAATTATTTTTTCTTGAAGCTTAATAATGTAAGGAATTTACAAAAACTTTCGTGTCAAAAGGTCTATTATTTCTCAGGAGTTATTAGCACTATTATCTTCTCCACCAAACCGAAACAGTCCCCCCTAGTATGAATAGGGTTAACGATAACGATGATCAACAAGGACGAGAACTGTCTGGTAC